>NW_012026987.1:2995563-3177630 GCF_000956235.1 Wasmannia auropunctata
CGTGTGCTCTTCCGATCTTGGTGGGGATTGGGGCGAGGGGCGGATTGCGCGGAGGATGAATTAATCGAAATTTCATTTTTGCAAGTTTAAAATTAACTTTCGCGAGCACTCCCCCTTTTAAAAAGTCTCGGACCAGACCGGCCCCCTGGCCATTATCCGTCAATTATGGAAAGCGGAACCACCCGGTTTCGCGGAATTGTTTGCAGTGCCGCCGCACCAGCTACTCATTTACGACAGTTCCGGAGTGCAGGTGGAGAACGTCGCCGGGCCGTTCCAGGTCGGCGTGGAGTTCGGTCTGTCCTGCGAAGTGAGGGGAGGTGAGCACTTCTCCGTACTCCGATTCCGTCTCTTTGTGATTTGTCCTTAGGTAAATTTCGTGCAAACACGCCGCGCGGCGAGCCGGCGATCCTATCTGTGTCTTGAACTTCTTGCTCGCGGTTATTTACATTACACTCTCGATTTCCGTTTGTGCATATTTGACGTTCTGCTATGAAAATGATAAATCAACGTTATCATGCGGTTAATTGTAATTTGAAACACGCAGTCCGCACGCGGAGATCGAAATTTCTTTATAATCTCTCCTCGCAATTAGCATAATTAAATGACAGAGACGGGAGGTGAAATATGATATTTCGCGGTAAAACAAATTTCACGTCGCGTAGTTTAAAAGTGGTAATGAATTTACTTTTACATATATGTGTATATGGATATATATATATATATATATATATATATATATTCACGCATTTTCAAGTTTGTAAAATTTTATCCATTAATTCCTGCCTGAGAGAAATCAGGTTTCTCATTAATATGTTTAGTCGAGATACGAATCTCGGCGAGAGAGCGACAAATTGCCCGGACCGATCCCCCGTTTTACGCGCGTATAAATCCCAGCTTGAATCCCCTCTCCCCTACTCAAGATCGCGTGAACAAATAAAAAGCGAGGAGATACCGCGGGGGCTATCGTTAGCAATTAAATACGAGCCCGACCTCTAAGTGGCCGGGTATTACGCGGGCGCGCCCGATCGGAGACACCCGGTATTAAGGGTAATTATGGCCCCGGTGATTTGTCTGCTGTCACGCGAGACTGATCGACGAGAGACGAGGGGTAGGGGGGGGGCAGGGGGAAGTTAATTAGCCGCGTATAATTTCCGTGCTTTCGCGCGCGCGTAGGGAAACCCACGCCGGAGGTGAGCTGGCTGGTGAACGGCAAGGAGGTGGACGGCAAACTCGAGGAGTTCGGTCAGAACATCGTTGTCAGCAAATTGACGGTGCCGCAGCTGCGGCGGGAACACCGCAACACCACGTACAAATGCCAGGCGGCCAACACGCATCTCATACCGCCGCTGGAGAAGACTGTGATCCTCGACGTTTATCGTGAGTATACATACCTTTCATCGCCGTGGATTCTCCCCGTTCGGCCTGAAGGAAATTTCCGTCGGAGAAAACCTTTCTCTCCCTCCGACGCGGCGCGAATACAAGTCAAATCTTCTCCCTCGTCTCCGACAAGCGCGAGCAGCGTCAATATTTGCAGGAATTTACATGTATTTTTCTTTTTGACGAAAAATTGATATACACACGAGCACTGCTCTTCATTTAAATTTCACATGCGATAATTTTTCAGTACAAAAGCAAATGAGTTTCAAAGCTACCAAACGGCGAAAAGTTACAAAAGGCCGGAGTGTCATCCAAGGGGTTAAACGTGTTGGTGCTCGTCCCGTTTTGACGGGCTCAAAAGCGCAGTCGGCCGCATTTAGAAAGTTGCACGTGTCGCCGGGGATCTCAATTAAACGGGGGTAACGAGAGCGCGCATTTGACAAAAATATGGCGTTTATTTACCGCAATATTGGTTGCGCAACCTCTAATTACGCTTTTGCAAAGTTAATCAAAATCCCCGCGGCATTCAACCCGTTAATAATTCATATTAGTTAAATTTCGACCACGGAAAGTAATCCTTTCGCGTTTCTGTTATCGGCCCGATAAATTATTGGCAGGTTTGTTGAAAGTAGGTACGCGCGCTGACCCTAGCGCGCAATGGATAACCGTCTCTCGCACACGAATACACACACACACACACACACACACACACACACACACACACACACACACACACACGCACACACACTCTGCACATATCGCGAAAATAAATTTTGCTTTCTTTAATTATTCAACTTGAACAAATCTCGAACGAGCGGAATAATCCGCTCATATTTGTGATGCCCTTTTAACCGAATATTTTTATCAGAAGCGATGTTTATAATCTTCCGAAATCCGATATCGATCAGATTAACGTTAAGCACTTGTTATATATAACCGTTTTAATTAAAAATCGTCACCTATACGATCTATAACGTGACACGCGCGCACGATGAATTTAAAAAACGATGGGAGATATAGCAACAGGACACCGGGGGGAGGGAGGGGGGGGGGAGAAAATTTCTAAGTCCCAGGTATTAATTATGAATCCCTACGACCTCATAATTTCTTAACGTCGCGTATCGAGCTTGAAACTTTTAAAGGGGGCGACGTAAAAAGCGATGGGGTATTACCGGCGATATAGCGCGCAATAAACGCGATTGGCCGGGTTGGTTCCAGTAAAACCGCTCACCGTGAAGATACTGTCGAAGCTAACGGTCATGGAGACGGAGAAGGACTACTCCATCACCTGCGAGACGACAGGCTCGCATCCCCGCGCACGCATCACCTGGATCGAGGGGAACGAGACGTTCCAGAACGGCAAGGTCGATAACGAAGTACTTTAAAACGTCGACACTTTTTGACACGCTCATCCCTTCCTCTCTCCTCTCATCCTTCCACTGCTCCTCGCCCTCCCTCCCTCCCCCCGCTGAATTATCGCAGGTCCCCTGCAATTTTTGAATGTGCCAGCAGGTAATGGAGAGCGGCAACGCGTCGACGGTGCTGAGCACCCTCATATTCTCACCCGTCCCCGACGATCACAGCAAGATCCTCAAGTGCCGCGGCGAGAATCCGGCCCTGACGGACGCGTACTTGGAGGACTTCTTCAAGTTGAATGTCGTCTGTAAGTAGCGGCCGCCGTTCCTCCGGCGCCCACTTCTATCACGCGGCGAATCGGACCGCGAAATCAATTTATTTCCCCAATTCGTCCCGCTGGTAGCGTCTTCGTATTTGTAAAATTGTATATAAAATTAAATTTTTTTATATTGTATTTTTTATAATTGCTTTTTAATAGTAATTTTTCTAGTACTATACGGTGAATACGATTTGTGCATCTCGCGATATTGTAAATTGGAGTTATTTAAGGCTGCCATCCTGTGAAGATATCTCGATCAATTAATAACGTTTATCGTGACAGAGATGATATTTGTTCATTGAATAATAGACGATAATTCAGATTCGGAAGATTGAAAATCCGAATACGAATATGTAAATGGCACTCAACAAGTTTCGCCGTGTTTGCCCCGCGCCGCTGTCGAAATGTGTGAAAATGGAAATTCGTTAAATCGTAAAATCTATTATACACGAATAGTCGTATGTCTTATTAACGTGTCTTCTCGGCTCTTTCAACGTATTTCCCGGCGGCTTCAATATTCCACGTTCTCGGAATCCGCTTCGGAATATTTCATTGTGGTCGCGCGCGTACGTGAAACATTGAGGAAAACCGAAAAATTTCCTCTCTTTTTCTCCCCGCAGTCCCGCCTAAGGTGCAGCTGCATCTGGGCAGCACTCTGAACGCGGAGAACATAAAGGAGGGCGACGATGTGTACTTCGAATGCAAAGTCCGCGCCAATCCGGAGCATCACAAAATTACTTGGCGCCACAACGTAAGTCCTAGCGTCAGCAACAACGAACCCACTTTAATCCCGGAGTGTTTGCCTGCGCGAGGCAAACCGACGTCTCACTTTTAAAATTTCGATTGCTCGGGCTTCGCCTCTCCGCCCAACAGTTTTAGAGTTCTCCAAAAAAAGTTCCGACGATTAAGCGTGAAAAACACACTCACACACACACACACACACACACACACACACACACACACACACACACACACACACACCAACACGCGTGCGCGCGCGCGCGCAAACAGCGAGGTTGAAAAATACATTGGGATGCCCGAAACTTTACATTTCTATTCCTGCGAGAATCGGGGTAATGACTTTTTTATTTCGATAAGAATCGATTCGAGTCACGATACCTTACGGCGGAACTTTTGATGTGTTATCCGAAACTTGCTCCGAGAAAATGCCAGTTTTACGAAAGAAAAAACGACTCCGTCTCCCGCGTGGGGAAGAGGAGACTCGAAAAATTTTCGTCTCTTCATGTGTCCGCGTATATGCATCCACTTCTCCGAGTGCGCGGCGAACTGTATCTGTCGCCTCGCGTTTATCGCATGGATATTCGTGACACGACTATTCATAAACGCGGAAATAAACTTCGCATTTTCTTGGAAAATTTTCCCATCTTCGCCTGCGCCGTCGTCACCTTCGTCTGCCCTGTGAAAACGGGAAATTTGGAAAAAATATAACACGAGGCGCGCGAATAGATACATCAAATATTTATATACGGACGAAGGGGAATTCATTAAAGGGGAAATCTCGGCGGACGCGGATTTACGCGCGCGAGAACGGAGAGAACTTTACATGAAATCTATTTGTCACCTACCTTTCTTATTACCGAAGAAATATGGCGGAAAAAGCTATCGCGCCGGAATCTCAACCCCTCCCCCCGTGTTAAACGCGTTAATCCATCAATGACAGGGCGGCGTGCTGACGCAAAACTATTCCGCCGGTATCATCATGAGCACCCAGAGCCTGGTGCTGCAGGGCATTGGACGCGACAACGCGGGAAATTACACGTGTCTCGCCAGCAACGACCGCGGGGAGACGACGAGTCCGATTGTGAACCTGAGAGTGCAGTGTAAGTAGATACGACAAGTTCGAATCGATAACAAGGACCTCGGAAAGCGAATGTGTAATCTGGAGTATCACGCCGGCCGCGGTTTGAGGATGAATCAAATTTCAAATCGAAGTCCCGTCGAACAGAGAGAGAAAGTATTTGTCCCGCTTATATATATAGCTCGTTATATTTCTCGCAAATAGATTCAGATTAGATCTTTACATTTGTTGTTTGTAATATAAATAATCATGCAAATATGAATATTAATGCACATGAATGTTTGTTTATTCTATCTATTTATTTACGTCATAAATTAACAGCGCAAGCTAACGTAAGAGTAAATTACTGATATGTTCAATTATTAAAAAGATTATTATTACGGGAGAATTAACCTCCGACCTTTTCAGCGCTAAAAGTTACATTTAACTGATGTTGTTCCTATTTCCTCCAGTAAACTCCAAAATACGCGCGTTACACAATATGCCAACCGCGCGTATAATTGTGTTCGGAAGCGAAATATCTCGGACGTCAGATATGAGGGATTACATTTTAGAAGCCAATTTATTTTCTACCCTCCCCCGCGTCTAAGCCCTACGGCGAACAATATAATTCTCCCGATTAAGGGCGAATAAAACGGCTCTTAAACTCGGCATAATCCCGCTGTCGAAGTTCCGCCGATCAATAGCGCGGAAACGAGAAAGAGAGAGAGAAAGAGAGAGAGAGAGTAAAAAAAAGAGAAACTCCACTCGTTTTTATCGTCTATTCAACCGAAGACGTGTGTTCCCTTCTTCTTTTTCTCGCACGTGCGACCCGCAGTCGCGCCGGTCTGCAAGATGAAGGAGGTGACGATTATTGGCGCCTCCCTGGAGGAGTCCGTGAAGGTGCGCTGCGAGGTCGACGCCGACCCGAGCGAGGTGGACTTCGTCTGGGAGTTCAACAACAGCGGCGAGAACTTCGAAGTCGCGCCGGCCAAGTTTGACGGTAACAACGGCACCATGAGCGAGCTCGTCTACACCCCCGAATCCGAGAGGGATTACGGCGCCCTGACCTGCTGGGGTAGGAACGCGATAGGAAAGCAGGAGGCGCCCTGCATCTATCAAGTCATTCCGGCAGGTGATGTCCCAGACGCTTATCGTATATATGAAAGAGAGAGAAAAGAAGAAAAGAGGAACGAAAGAGCAAAAGAAAAAAAAAAGAAAGAAAGACCGGAGATAGAAATCGACGGGAATTTATTCGACCGCGCTTCTCCTTTTGCCATCGCGAATCATAATCTGGAAGAAATCCTCGCGCTGTTCCCTTCCCTGCCCCCGTCCCCTCCCCCGCTGTCAGAGAAAAAACAGATGTACGTACGTCTGGGATTCTGAAAACATTTAAATACCGTACGCGTACCGTGCCGCATCCCGCGTCGAAAACACATAATATTTAGAACTCTCCGCGCGCGGCTATTTGCGCTCTCCTTTTTTCTACCTCCTGTCCGACTCGCTTGCAGCTCGGCTTATCGCGCCGTACGTCATAAACTCGAAAATATTTGTTTTGTCGTTCATTTTCTGCGAGACGGGCCGTGTTACGTTCCATCATAGTTTACTTAAAACGTTCCCCTTTTGTATCTGAGAGAGAGAGATGCTGAAGAAAATGAGAAACATTCATTTTTAATTATACGTACTTCTTCTCCGATATGCTCTACGTGTAATTTCATATTTTTCTCACTCTTTCTCAGCCATATTATGGAACATAATTTATAATCTGACAAATAAAATTCGCATCAATTCTCGGGGTAAAGATATCTCTTTCGATTAAGATTGAAATTCAATGTGAGAAATGTGTTCGAGCAGTGAAACCGAATCCCCTGAACAATTGCACCATCAAGGCGTCGCTCAATCAGAGCTCGGAGATCCTGGAGGTCGAGTGCGTGCCGGGATACGACGGCGGGCTCCACCAGGAGTTCCGGCTGGAGGCATACGAGGTGTTGACCGGCAATCTCCGGGTGAACGCGTCCAGCGTGTCGGCCGATCTGCCGATCTTCCGGATCGCCGTGGCCGATCTCCTGCCGGCCACGCACTTTTACCTGGTCACCTACGCCGTGAACGCCAAGGGCCGCAGCGAAGTGTCGCTGTTGGAGGACATAATGCTGCGCGACTCGGAGAAGCACACAGGTAACTAATACTTATTGAAAGAGCAAAAGTGGCAAAATTAAATTTTCGTCGCGCGTGATATTCCTCTTTTCACTTTTATATTTTATCTCCGTTCGATATATCCAGACATATCCAGACATGTTTAAAAATTGTGTGTAAGAAAAACTTTATCCCGGCTATTTATAACAGCAATAACAGACAAAAATGAAAACGGACGTTTCTACGCACATGTATTATTAAACTTACTTTTGCGAAAAGATCATCATGCTGGAGATTCGTTTTTTTTTTTAACTGATTTAATTTGGGAATCAGATCTAGAATGGGTATTTCAGATTTTACCTCTAGAACAAATTAAATCAGACAAAATTGATGATATCCTGTGACAGATTAGATTAGCTTAAAAAAGATTCACAGAGATTTACATTAAATATTTTAATTTGATATTTAAAATTAAAATAAATAATTCGAAGAGATTATTTCCATTTTGATTTCCGACAAATTGTCGGCATAAATTAATTATTTTGACAGAAATGTGACAAATTAGAAATCATATCTACTTTAATGATAAAACTGAGCACAGATGTGACACAGATTATTCACAGATTTATTTTAGATTTCGCAAATTAGAAATTGGATGAGTAAAAACAATTTGTTTTCTTATTTGTAGGTTCTTATTTTGGTTTTACTCTATCTACCTTACAGAAAAAATTTATAAATACATTTTCCGTTTGTAATAAAATCACGTTTATTGCACATTTTATTCAAGATTTGCAATGCATATGATTCGCTGAACTACTATTATCCCCATTTTTTGAATGAAAAATATTAATTTATCTTTACTAAAGTGTCGTATGTATTATTATTTTCTGAAAAAGAAGTTAGCCACTTATATCATCATAACTGAAAACGACAGTAAATTAACGCGAGTGCCAGCACGCACCATATATATGATTAACACAACTCTAACATTAATTATAATTTTTCTAATTATGGCAAAATAAAATATATCATCTAATAATATTAATTTAACGTGCTGGAATTAATCGCAGTTAATCTTGTGTATACAACTGACGCTGTGCGTTGCGAGGGTAAGCGAGGGAGGGGGAGGGGGATAATTCTTTATCACGCGTGGCGAGACGGCGCGCATGTAGATTCCCATCGGAGGACGAAATGCATTCGCATTCCAGACACCGGTGTCAGCATGCTGCCGTTGATCCTGCTGCTGGTCGGCTGCCTGCTGGCCTTTGGCGCGACCGTGATTTCCGTGATGCTGATGATGTATCGGCGGCGCGGCACCACGTCGCCGGTGCACATCGAGCCCTACATGAAGCAGCCGATAATCACGCCGCCGGACTCGAGGAACAATTCAATGCTGGACGTGACCCACGGCGACCACACGTACTTCGTCGAGTACACGCTGAAGCAGGTCACCGATTACGCGCTCAATAATCAGCCGGACATCATACAGTCGCCGCAAGGTACCCGCCGCGCGAAAGACGTTATTCCCATCTCGCGACTTCTGACCCGATCAAATTAATATTCGTCTAATATCCGTCACGAGGTGGTCTAAATTGAGAAAACAGAATCACGTCAAGAGTGAGTCGTTTTAAGGATTTAGGAATAGCCAAGTGAACAATAGCGCAGCTTTTTGATTTCTGTCAACTTGTCACTTTCCAATTGAACGTGAACATTCTGAGCACTTAGCGCTAAAAACCAATTCCTGTCAAATAACACATTTCATTTGGATATCGCGCGGAGAGACGCGAAATAGTATTTTCAGAAATTATTTACCGACGACAAAGTTTATAATTTAAAGTGCACTCTTGCTGGTAGCCGAATGTACGTTTAACAGGATAATTCTTTCCTTTTTTTTTTCAACGTCACCTGTCTGGCCTTCGCCCTCAGCGTTTTATTTAAATTTAAATTGTTCGAGAGCTGCTAATGCAAAAGCGGAATAACGCGGACGTTTTTCAGACCAAGAGAAGATCAAACGCGAGCCGCAGCTGTTTTTGCCAGTGAGACCGGACACGCTGTTCGCGCCCTATGACATTCACAAGCAGGGACTGCAGACGAACAGATGCAGCGTAAGTCATGTCAGATATTACACAGCCGGTCTTTTCGAGGAAGGAGAAACGGTTGAAATAATCGTAAATGATGCACCGCGTCGCGATCTGTAGATTAATCCGATATCAATTTTCCGCCCATAAGTATCCCCTCCTCCCCTCCGGGAAGGAAAGGAAAACTTGCTTCGAATTCTTGCGGGGATCGGGATAATTGCGACGAGCGATGTTTCACGTGTCTCAATCCACAACGAATCCGTCCGGCATAATGATTTCTAATTATCCCAGTAGGTGGATTAACGGTGAGATGCGCCCTTGATTCTTTTTCCCTTCGATTCTTCACGGAAATAGGAAGTTTCAATAGCGCCGCTAGATTTCGAATTCCGATTTGGAAGATTAGAAATTTAATCTGCCGTAGATTGAATTTCTATCGATCGCTTATAAATTAAGCCGGCTATCTAACCAATCTCGGTTTAGCTGTCGCGCGCGACCGGTATATAACCGTTATGAATAATATCGATCTTTCGCGTCGTGTGGAGTTCACCCGCCCCCTCGAGGAAGCGTGTGTGCGCGCGCGCGTGATGATCGCTACACTATATTTTCGATTCCCAATTCTGTTTCTCCGCGCGCGCGCGCGCGCGACGGTGGGTATTAATTAGATTCAGACCCCGATATCTCTCTCCTCTTGACTTGGCAGCTGAACCCGTTCTCCGCGAAGTCCTGGGAGCCCATCAGCTTCAAAGCCGATCGCAACCTGATGAAGGAGATCATCATCGCCAATTCCATACCGGGCCCGGAGAGCTGCGTGTAAACTTGATCGTGGGAGTGAATCGGGAGACGCAAACACACACACACACGCACACACATACACACTCATATACACTTAAACACGAAACAAGCGCACACACGTACACGGCATATCATATAAGGGCGATCGATTTCGGAAGCCCTGAAAACTGTATCGCGCGCGCCGTCGCTCGATGCCGTGCGACAGATATACGCGCCCGATATCAAAGACGAAGTCAACGAATCAACGTCTCGCTTGTTAACGCGCGCCGGTGTGACATATCACGATGACGATATCGTAGCAAGACATATCAGCATATCGTAGCAGCGAATCGTGGCGCGCCACGATCTCTCCCGAGATCGTCGAGAGTCTTTCTTTAAGGATCACCCCTCCGCCAGTGATCCAGCGCGAGACCGGGACGAGGAGTCGTCGCGAGACGATTTAGTCGCATAATTTAACCGAAACGCTACACGTGGTGTACTATTCCAAGTTTAATATATTTTGTGTCAAGTCTTAAAACGTCTTGTCATTTCGTATAGCGCCGCTCATCACCTACACCGATCTACCTCCGTCTACCTCTCAGCCGTCACTTTAGTTTCACTTCTCATCACTTTTTAATATGACAGTTTTTTGTTGTAACTCCGTATGCGGATTATTTTTATAATTTCTTGGATTATTTATTAATACCTCAATCCATTTTCTTCACCTTATTAATGATTTATTATATATTTTTGATAAATGACACACTATTATATATTGATATATATTAAGACGATGGTTTTAAATAATTTTTTATCCTTCCGTCTAAATTATAACTTCTTGTGTTATATGACAATTATTAGTCCAGATTCCATTCTCTTTCTAATTATCAAATTAGAAAGAATCAAATCAGGCCATCTTTTTTTAAAAATAAAAAGGGACATAAAAGACTTTTAAAAAAAGTACTGGCTTTTAAAATATAAATTTATTTTTTTAATATTGCATATGAAATATTATCTTAATATTGTATATGAAAAAATTTTTCAGAGCGTTTAATAGTTAAAGATTAGCTAATATTTAATCTTTTCCTTATAAAAAGAAACGGTCGCGAATAATTAAAAATATTATTGCTATTACCTATTCTGTATTTTTATTCCGAAAGACCTATATATTAAAATTTATATTTATTCAGAATTTTATAAAAACAAAGCAATATACGTACATAGATATGTATGAAATGCATTTAAAAATAGCACTTCGCTTTATCTCTTAGAAGTGACAGCGAATTAAAAATCTGGATTTACCGAAGGATACACCTCGACGTACACAATAAATACGAACGGGGGCACTCTTCGCGCAATTTCGCGAAAAAGAAAAAGGACGCGTTCTACAAATGGGTTCTTAGAAATCTTCATTAAAAGCTAGCCGGCGGTCAACCTTTTTCCATCTCTTCTCGCGGGCGCGGAAGTGAAGTGGGTTTTGAAACCTCGGTTTAACTTTAACCACCGGGGGTGGGGGGACGGTCGATGATGCAGGGGATGATGCGAGAGGGGGTTTAAAACAGCGTGCGTTTAGCGTGGGTATATTTAAGAGACGACCGGAAGCAGGTGCGACCGCTTCCGCAGGCAGTCGCGCCAAGGAAGACACCGTACACCAGAGCGGTCCAGACTATCACGCCGACCGCAGCGGCCGCCAGTATCAGATGCGCTCGATGACGAACGCGATCCAGGATCCGCAGCATCCACTTGCGGTCCACCGCTCTCCCAGGAGACGCCGCGCGACGCAAGGATGCGGTCGCCGCGTTCTAGACATGCGCGGTTATCAGAGAACATCCGGCGAGCGTGTATAAGCCAAGCTATTAATTTCATTCAAAAGGTGAAGATGTAATATTAGCTCTCTCGTAGGAACCGGTCGTCATCCCACTCATTTTGCAGACAATTCAACTGTATCGGTATGATCTTTTACGTAAAATTGCGACGTGTGTCGCGCGATCGACGTATGTCGCATCTCTTCGGTCGAGCGCACAGGAGGGTGAAAAGTTGTAGTTTTATTTTTATTAATAGCTATGGCTGATAACTTCGCTTTACTAATAACCGATTAATCGAGAAACTCTGAATAATCAAAGCCGGGAGAATATGCTTTTTTTTTTCTTCCCTCACCCCTATTACGTCCGTCGCTCCGCCAGTTCGCCTCGCGACTACAGCCGCATTCTGCAGTTTGCCGTGCGACCCGTTGAACGCCTGCTCTACTTCGCCCTCCACCTCGTACAGATCGCCGTACGGCTCGTGCATTTCGCCGTACACTTCGTGGACTTCATTGTCGGTCGCTTCGTGCATCTCAGCGGGCGGCGTTCTGCTACTCGTCCTCTCGCGCGCCTCGTCGCGCACCTCGCTCGCGGCCAGGAGACGCTCGTACTGCGGCAAAAAAAAAAAAAGGTTTCCACCTACCTAGAATTGCCACTAACTGCTGATTGCCGAAAGAAATTTTTTCAGCTTCCCGTATATCGTCGCGAAGTTTCACGGGAGCTTGGCGAAATTAATATTTTTCAGGCGACAATTGAAAATGTGAAGTAAATTTTTGCGGCAAATTATAATAAAACACTGAGATATAATCGTCGGTGGAAGGCAAGAGCAAAGGGACAAAGACGACGGTCTCTCTCAAAAGCGAGAAGTAAAAGAACGAAACCGAACAATCAGCAAGATTAATCCGTCCGTCTCAATTTCCGTCTCGATTTATTTTAATTCGCCTATATTTTTTGCAGGAAAAAAAAATGTTAGCTGATAAAAAAATTAATAAAGTTCTTTTTTCATACAAGAAAAAGAATAAAGAGTTTATACAAAAAAAAATTAATAAAGAGCTTTTGTACTTTTGCAGCGCGGGCGAATTTGAATAATTTAAACAACGTGCTCTCTTTCTCCTCCGCCTCTTTCTCCTCCGCTTTTTTTTTCCGCCGCGATAAAAAGTTTCCTTTTCGCCCTCGCGGAGAATGATATCTTTAGCAGCGTGGTATGTACCTAATTTTTTATATATTTAATATTTTCGCCGCGTACATTTAATTTCCTCCGACGCGCCTTCGCCTTTTTCCAAATGCCGCGTCGTGCGCAAATTGCGCAAACGTCCCGAATTATCGCGAGAATAAAATCAACACGGCGCGGCGTGTCCGTAAACGTGCGTCCCCGCCGCGGCGAGAGAGAAGCGGCGCGTATCTTAAAAGCGAACGGAGAGCAACGTTTTCCCGAGCGGATCCGGAGAGGATGATTTCAGCGACGACGTTATACGACGGGGGCGGCAAACGGGTCGGGAGGGATCGATCGCGCGTCCAATTACGGAGGAGATGCGGGGACCCGTACCTGCACATTCTGCAGTTTACTTATTTGCTGACGGACCAGACGGACCACCTTGCATTTCGCGTGTTGACAGTTCGCCAGGAACTCCGCGAGGCTCGCCGCCCGATCGTCCTGCCGGTCCTCCTCCAGGTACCGGCAACCGCCGCACGTACGCGAGTCGCATATCATCTCCGATCGCGGCGTGTGATCGCGAATGATCTCTCGCGGCGCACGGAACGATCTGTGCGATCTAAAAGGACCATTTTTCTCGGGATATGTTCGCCGCGGACGCGGCTGAAGGTGCGAGCGAGTCGGCGTGCAAATTGAACGGCGGTTTCTGATCGATGTTTTACCCCCCCTCCTTCCTCTTCCCTCTCTCTCTCTCTCTCTCTCTCCCTTTTTCTCTCTCATTCATTCAGGTTTCACCTTTTACCTTCATTCCAAATATTCCAATCAGTTTCTCTATTATAGACAGAAAATTACAATATTTTTTTATTTCTGTATATTGTATTTCCGAAGTAAAAAAAAAATAAAGCGCTTGTTCGAGCGTAAAAATATATTGCACATTTAGCAGCGAAAGAATTTAAGCAACGTGTTGTAAAAATAACTTTTTTTTTTTTGACACCCGACGTTTTTATATTCGCCATCGATAAGATTAAAAGATAAATAATAGACTATCCGATTAATGAAAAGGCATGTCTGAAATTGAACCGCTTTCAGAATCTATATTCTATTTAATTCGCGCTAATTATCACACGTATCATACTAGAATTGTCAGTAAAATATTCAGTTTTAATCTGCAAGAAAATTAAGTGACGAAATTAGAACAAAGAGATTAGTGCCTTTACATAATGCAGAGTTTATTGAATTTTTATGAAGAAAATCACAATTAAAAATTACAATCGCTTATTTTTAAATAATGATTTTATTTATTAAAACTTACGTATATAATAAAAATAACGTGGTAAACTTTAAAAATACACACAAAAGTATATTAAAGAATAATCAATTAGATAAACATACACAGAACTCTCATTTTCTCTATTATTTTACAAGTAAGAACTGTATACAAATATAATTGACATCTATCCTTATTATTAATTGAGTCTAGGTTTCTTTTCTGGTGGTGGTTTCATGTCTTTCTTCTCGGTCTTCACTTCCTGCTTAATCTCTACGGCTGAAATATAAAAAAATAACCAATAATGCTAAATAGCATCAAGATGTTTAAATTAGAAAATAAAAAGTGTAATAGAAAAGTATAAGCTACAGTCCACACATACAAGGTTCTGTTGCTTGGTGTACTGGCTTTGGCACTGGTAAGGGAAATTTACGGGTGAGCTCTGCGAGTAACATATCCACTCTCTGCCGTTGAAACAGCGAGCTGGGCTCCTCGCGCACCGGCGTTTCCTTCTTCGCAGCCAAGGCCTTGCCATTCTTGAAATCCCAATAATAGCCCTTACTCGGATGATATCGGGAGCACTTGCTTGCCTCATCAAAGGCTTCTTGCAGATGGTGAACTGTGGACAACTACACAGGGCACGTCTTTTAAATGTACAATCTAAAAATCTAAAAACAATCTAAAAATGCGAATATCAAAACGCATACTGTAATAAAGAAGAGATTCGGAATCTTCTGGTCAGACATTCCGAACAACAAAACCATAACTCAAACAAAAATTTAAATGTACATTCACTCTCGCTCACCAGTCTAGAACTCACGACGGATCCCAAATCTGGGGCTTGATACACAACGCCAGCGATAATATAATAATCGGCGACCGCCGAAGTTGAGGTTGGCGAATGCCTGTGTTGTTTCCTGATCACGTACAGGATTGGCTCTTGCACGTGCAAAAGAATGTACTCCAAGCCAGTCATATTGCTGGAGGAGGGAACAATATCGGCATTTATAAATATCCTTACAACGACGTTTCGTTTACATTTAACTTGGCGACCGATTTATTGAGGCCTTACGTCAGTTGATCGGGGCTCAAACGCTGCATCTTGACTATCTCATTGTTGCAAGTTCTGTCGTAAAATGGATTGCTCCTTTCCGAGAAGTAATCCATGATGTTGCTTGGATTAAGGACGGGAATCCAGGCGCTGTCGTGCCAGGACAGGCCCAAGGGATTCTCTGCGAAAGGAGACCGAGAGGAATTATCAATCAATCAATCGTTAAAAGGCTTGAGAGTTAAGTATTGATTATGCAGAGATGCCAAGAGATTTATACATATAATAAACATGTGTGGATCCTCTCACCTTGTACCGGAGTTTTTCCAGGCATCATCATTATAGCCGCTCAAGAGGAACTATGTAGAAATAATTCCAATTAACGTTATAACGACGTTGTTTATATTAATCTCTCATAACAATCGCACATGTACCTAACCCTACTTCCTTCATTCTATTTATATCGATCCTCGCGCACCTATTGGCGCTTATTGACATCTTTGTTCCAATTCATATGTACTGTCGATAACAGCTTCCTTGGTATCTAGCTGTTATAGATTATTATTATAATATTATAAAATTTATATCTTTTGTAATCCTTATTTTGCATCGATAACGCTTTTTTATTGAAGAGAAAAGGAATTGAAAGAATTTATATAATGTAGCAGTAACTAAATGATTTAAACCGTTTAAAATCAACACATTTAAATATAATTTTATCATAATTTAAATTACAATTTAATTACTTTATTTTTTTTACCAAAAATTAATTGTATACATTTATATATGTATATCAGCAATGGCATTGAGGGACGGAATCGAAAATCGCGAGCATAGCGATCGTCGGAAATATTCGCGAACGTGGCTACGTAGTACGCACATGGAGGCGCCAGTGGACGAATTCGCTCTCATGCCTCGGTATTTTGGTGCGCGCCGTTGCGTGACAGCCGTGTGACAGCGATCTCGTCGAATTCCGTTCAGTGCACGTTCAGTTCTGTTTCGCTCGCCGTTCCGTTTGCGGCGATCTCGTAGCCCGTCGGTGGGGTCGCGCGGTCGCGACAGGAATGTCTTGTCACGAGTGTCATCCGGACCCGCGGACCCCGTGTGGATCACGATGTGACCGCGACCCCGCGGTGATTGCCGAGGAAAACGCGCGCGAGGCCCGCCGCTCCGTCGACCCGCAACGAACGACGCTTCGCCGTCGCTGATTCCACCGCCGTGGACGCGCCGCCGGCTAAATGGCAAAGGTAAAACGCGGAGAGAAAATCGTGACCTCTTCTTTGCGTCCGCCGATAGGTTTCGGGAAGATCCGGCGAGAAAGATTCCCTCGAAAATTTTCCCGGCCGAATTAATTGAATTAATCGACAGCCGCGGCTGTCAAGTCGGCTCGAGGTCGTCAGCTGATTCGTGGATTCTGTCTTTCTGCGGCGTCACGGCGTGACGAGCTGTGTGTGTGTGTGTGTGTGTGTCTATACTGTTCCAACCTCGTTCTCGAGATGACCTACCGATTTTTTAGATTTTTGCGAGCAGGAAGATCGAATGACTTTTGCGGAGTCGTAAAAAGGAAGGAGAAAATCGCCACTCCGAATTCCGCCGCTCCGATTCTCGCGACGCGGTAGAACGCTGGAAATTTACCTCGATTTACCCGAGGCCTTTTCACTTTAACCCTCTCCCCTCTTCCTCCCACCCTCCCCCTGGATTCACGGATTCACGTACAATTAAACATGAAGGTTAGAAACTGTCGCGATAGCCTTACTTCCCTCCCCCTTTGTCCCCCACTGCGAACACATGCGGCACGCGCTCGTGCGAAAGAATCGCGAGACGTTCGAGAGAGAAGTGACACATTTATTCTTTTCCCAAGACTATTTTTTTTAACGATTTAAATTTTTGTAATTCGCGTTAGTTTTTTATTTTTAAGCTATTTTTTAAATATTTTATTTTACTTTTAATAAATAGGATATTTTTTTTCTGATAGATCCATCGATCCAAGACTCATTGAACCGACAAGCTTTTTCGCAAGCACGTGACATTTATTTTTTTTTTAATCGAACAATAAAGGATTTTTTTTATAGGAGAGATCAATTGTGACATTTAGTTTTTACGACAATTTGCACTTTATTATTGAGACAGAAACTTGGCTGACCTTTTTTTTTCGAAAATCGTAACTTTCTCTTTTTTCTTTTTACGCGTCAAGAAGTTATATATATATATATGTTTTACTAGCACGCGAGAAGTGCTCGTTGTAATTTCAACGGATTAAGTAAATGGATGTCTTGGTTGAATTACAGCTCTCACGAAGCCTCGGCGAGCCGACGTGAATCCGGATTTAAATTCCCGAGCGAGAACGCAGTTCGGTTACGGTGCGTTGATCCGGCGTTTTCAAGGTAAGCGTCTTAAGCATTAAAGAATATTTGTTAATTGGCACGATTTTAAATTATTAAATAAATTCGACATATTGCAGAATGCACTCCGGAGGAGACGATGAGACCGAAAGAAATGGCATCGACAGTAGCAGTCATGTAACAAGGTCATAAATAGAACTTGTACGTACATTTCTAATTACATTAATAACCGCAGCTAATCTGCAGATCTTAATTGGAGAAATTCGTCTTTATTCTTGTATATATTTATAGGATCGCGAGCACCTGTCTCTTCCAGTATCTATTAATCTACATGGAATAAATTTTCATTAAAAGATATCCACTTTCATTAACGATATTGTACAAACGATAAAAAATATAATAGCGGCAAAAAGATAACGTCGGTAATTGAAAGATAATATCGAGTAATTCAATATCGCAAGCTAATAACGAAAGGGAAAAAAATTAAGAGAAAAATCGAAGAGCTTATTTTTAAATTGTAGCGAATTATATGTTTTAAATGCATAAAATTTTATGTTTGAAAGAGAAGAAATAATAGTTTCAATTTTTATTGTTTTTTTAACAAATTGTAAGTTCTTTAGTTGTTACGCTTTTCGCCGTCGGATCGATTCGAAAGCGATGTATCTTCTCGTAGATCCCGGGATGGAGGACTACACGCCGATCGACGAGGACTTCCCGGGCCGGTTGCTGCACCAGGCCGCGCTCTGGGACAATGCCGAGCTGCTGGAGGATCTGCTGCGGGGCGAGCACGCGCAGTACATCAACAGTAAGGACTCGTGGGGCAGGACGCCGATGCACGCGGCCGCGATCACGGAGAACTCCCGCTGCCTGGACGTTTTGCTGACCGCCGGGGCTGATCCGAACGTCACCTGCGGCCCCCGCGGTCACCATCGGACGCCGCTGCACGTTTGCGCGGAGCACGGCCACGCCGGCAACGTGGAGAAGTTGCTGAGCTTCGACGCGGATCTGATGATCCGCGACGACGAAGGCCTGAAGCCACTCGACATCGCCGAGAAGGGCAACCACGACTCCTGCATTTATCTCCTGAAAGCGGCGGCCGAGAAGTACGAGCTCGCGAAGCAGGCGACCCACGCTTCCTTACGCGCGGCTTGCATCCAGGGTGACACCGTGGCCGCTCGGAACATCATCCAGGGCCTGTCGACCGATCTGGAATGCGTGGTGAACATGGCGCCGAACGGCGCCAACACGCTGCTCTTCGTCGCCTGCGAGAGCGGCCACAAGGACATCGTCCGGCTGCTGCTGGACCACGGCGCCGACTGCAGGATCCATCCGGTCACCAAGTACTGCCCGCTCTACATAGCGTGTTACCACGGCAAACTGGAGATCGTCGAGCTGCTGCTCCGGCACTTTCCCAAGCAGGCGCAACAGCTCACGGTGGAGCGCTGGCTGCCGATTCACGCGGCGACAATAAACGGTCATCATCTGGTGATCGACGCGTTGCTCAAGTTTGAGTATCCGCAGCACGTCTATCAACGTCACAAGGATCCGTCCGGCGAGTTCGAATACGAGCTACCGTTTGACATCAACGCTCAGGACGTTACCGGCCAGCACGCGTTGTACATAGCCAGCATGCTGGGCAACGTCAAGTGCGTCGAGCTGTTGCTGGGTTACCGAGTTAAGGCGAGGACGACCAAGGAGGAGGACGGCGTGGGCGGCGCGCAGCAGCTTCCGGTGTCGAAGCACAAGATCTCCAGCGGTATTCAGAGGCTGATGTCGTCGTTGAATTTCCGCAGCAAGGCGCCCACGGACAAGAAGGACGACAAAATGGTATACCCGGTGAATCTGGATCTCTATTGCAACAACGGCAGCGAAACAGCGCTGCACGCGGCCGTCAGAGGCAGGCATACCGAGGTGGTGAACGCCCTGCTTCAGGCGGGCGCCAATCTCGAGCTGCCTGTCAAAGTCCCGTACGATCAGAACGATCCCGACGGCAGTTACTCGAGCGTGCTGACGATCGCGTGTCAGAATCGCGACGTGAAGATCGCGGATCTGCTGCTGAAGCACGGCGCCGTCGACAACGAGTGCAAGGCGCTGAAGATCGCCGCGCAGAATCGCGACGAGGCGTTGACCGCGAAACTGCTGTCGATCAAGGCGCATCCGGATTCCGAGTACAAGATCAACAAGAAGGCGATGACCGAGTGCACGCAGAGCTCGCATTTCTCCGCTCTGGCGTCGTTCGGCAACGTCACGTACTCCGCGCTGTTCCCGAAGACGCCCACGATGATCAATTGGCACAACCAGCAGTGTCGTCTCTCGCAGATCCGGTTGCAGTGGCTGATCGACGCGGTGTTGCACGTTAACAAGAAGCTGAGTTCGAAGAATAACGACCTGGTGTTGTACGCCATCACGCGGATTGACATCTCCCACAACTCCATCACCTCCGTACCGTCCATCATGTTTTACTTACAGAGCCTGCGATACCTCAACATGGCAC
The DNA here is from genome assembly GCF_000956235.1 of Wasmannia auropunctata. Classification (NCBI taxonomy): domain Eukaryota; kingdom Metazoa; phylum Arthropoda; class Insecta; order Hymenoptera; family Formicidae; genus Wasmannia; species Wasmannia auropunctata. The sequence continues at coordinate 3,015,502 of NW_012026987.1, forward strand.
AGAACAAGATCGACACTCTCACGGCCGACTCGAAGAATCCGAAGGACAAGCTGTGCCCGGTCCTGGAGGAGATGTATCTGCAAGACAATCGGCTGGAGCAGCTGCCAGAATTCATCATGAACTTACCGGCGCTCGAGATCATGGACGTGTCCAACAACAAGCTGCAGTGTTTGCCGCAGAATCTGTGGCGCGCGCCCAAGCTGAAGGAACTGAACGCCTCGTTCAATCTGCTGCGCGATCTGCCCAGCCAGGCGTCGCAGAACGTCTTGAGGAAGCCGCAACGGGGCGACGAGGCGCAACAGAACGGCACCAACTTCCGCGGACTGGCTGCTGTGCCGCGAATAGAGTCCATGGAATTCGACTCGTTCACGAAGATCGCGAACGCGCAGGTGATCGAAATGGAGCGGCCGCACGTGTGGACCGGCTCGGTCCAAGTGTCGGAGAGGATGAGCGACGACACGGAGAATGGCAATAAGTCGGTGCTAGCGTCATTGAACCTGGCGCACAACCTTTTCAACAGCATCCCCGTGGCGTTGCCGTGCCTGGCGGTGAGCCTGGTGCGGCTGAACATGGCGTACAACTCTCTGCGCTCGATGAGCCACATCACTTCGTATCCGGCCAGCTTGAAGCAGCTGGACCTGTCGAACAATCAGATCTCGCGATGGCCCAGTCTGCCGCAGGTCGACAGCTCCGACAGCATGGAGCAGGCGAACACGGCCTGCTATTGCCCGGCTGTCAACGCACAGTCGCCCAGTATCGTGCCTGGCAACCGGCAGACGCCCACGTCGATGCGTGACATCGTCTTGCAATCGGTGTGCGTACACAGGCGGCATCTGCGACTGGAGAACCTGCGCACGTTGATCCTGGCGAACAATCTACTGAATCGGATCCAGTTGACGTCGTGCGACGACGGCGAGATGCCGTGTTCGGAGGAAGAACGCGCGGATTTGGACAGGGATTCAAAAATCGGGCATCCCGGATCGAAGCTGTATTTGCTCTTTCCCAATGTCAGTATGCTCGACATCAGCAACAATCAATTGCGCGAGATACCGCACAACATCTACGAGCTGAGCAATCTGTCGGTGCTGAACATCAGCGGCAACAACGAGATCGTCGAGCTGCCGCCGCAGATGGGTCTGCTGGGCCGCCTATGGAATCTGAACACGCAGGGCTGCCGGTTGCAGGAGCCGCTCAAGTCGATGATCGAGTCGAAGAAGTACAAGACGATGGACGTGATCGGTTACCTCAAGTCGATCCTGGAGGACGCAAAGGCGTACGCGCGCATGAAGCTGATGATCGTCGGTATTCAGGGGATCGGCAAGACGAGTCTGCTGGAGCAATTACGGCAGGAGGGCGAGGTGCCGAACAAGAAGAAGGCGTCCGAGCACTGGGCCAAGCGGATGGGCAACAAGAACATCAACGCGAAGACCGCCAAGGGTACAACCATCTCGACCGTGGGCGTGGACATCGGCGATTGGCTCTACGAGAAGAAAGTGCGCGGACAATCGTCCCACGGGCCGGTCTACTTCAGGACCTGGGACTTTGGCGGTCAACGCGAGTATTACGCGACGCATCAGTATTTTCTATCGAAGCGCAGCCTGTATCTGGTCGTGTGGCGGATCACGGACGGTTTCAAGGGCGTCTCCGAGATCTTTCAGTGGCTGGTGAACATTCAAAGCAGAGCGCCCAACTCGCCGGTCATCATCGTCGGCACGCATTACGACGTTTCCTACGAGCACAGCGAGGGTCTGCAGCAGTACATCCGCGACAAATTTATCAACGTGGTCGACGCCGAGAAGTGCGGTCTGCCCAAGGTCATGGAGACAATCGAGGTGAGCTGTAAGACGCGTCACAATATCAAGATGCTGTGCAATCTTATCTACGATGTTGTCTTCAGTCTGAAGTCGCCCGGCAGCAAGGAACTGCTGCTGGAGCAGAAAGTCCCGGCGAGCTATCTGGCGCTGGAAGACGTAGTGATCCAGCTGGCGCACGACAGAAAGCTTACCGGCTTGGACCCGGTGCTGAAGGCCGATCAATATTACGCAGCGGTTAATAACGAGCTGCAGAAGTTGCACAGGTCCTTCAGAGATCCGGCCGAGTTGCATCAGGCGACGTTGTTCCTCCACGAGAACGGGATAATCCTGCACTACGACGACGCTACGTTGAAAGACCTCTACTTCTTAGATCCGCAATGGCTCTGCGACATGCTGGCCCACGTGGTCACCATAAGGGAGATCAATCCGTTCGCCCGATCGGGTATAATGAAACTGGACGATATCCAGCACGTGTTCAAATCCTCTACGATATCATCGATTGACACCCAAGGTTACATCGTCAGCTTACTCAACAAATTCGAGGTCGCTCTGACATGGGACTGCCGCACGCTGCTGATACCATCCCTCCTACCGACTGAAGAGGATATCCTGCGCAATAATCAGATAATCAAGGTACCGGTGAAGACGCGCGGCTGGCACGTGCGTGCGAAGAAGATCACGTCGCCCATATTCGCGTGCCTGGGTACGTCAACCAGCGACAACAAAAATAACGCCGAGTGCGTGCTCACGTCGAGATCACAGCCCGACTGCTCCGTCACCAGACTATTGCTCATGTCATATTTCCCCAGCGGCTTTTGGTCCCGATTAATCACTCGGATCCTCGCGGACGACGCCATCGTCGACATCGTCATGTCGTTCCTGGCGCCGTTCAAGGATTTCGTCGACGACAATATTTTCGCTAGTTTACTGGAGCTACAGGCCGAGTGGGTGCTCTGGCAGACGGGGATCGAGCTGCGATACTCGGGCATTACGTTGCTACGTCTGAAGGAAGTCTGCTACAATCTGAAGAACTCGCCGTACGATTACAGGCAGTTTAAGTTCAAGTTGAGACAGGACGGTATTTGGTGCACGGTGGACCTGAAAAATTCCGCCATTCTAGAGATTTGGTTCCCAGTGGACACCCTGGTGATCAAGCAGCCCATCATGTCTGATTCCGTGGACGAGGAGCCCATGGGCTACCAAGCGATCGTGGTGGAGCCACGGCCGGAGAGTATGCCGCAGTTGATGGCGTTGATCGTCGATCACATCGACATCCTGCTGGAAGACTGGTATCCGACACTGGGCACGCGTTTCGTCCACACGTCGGAGGGTAAATTGCTAGTCACACGATTGATACCGTGTCCGCGCTGTTTGCTCGGCAACACCGAGAACGGCGACGGCGAGTCGAGCGACAGCGACGGTCGGCTGATCGAGGACATCCAGAAGTACTGCGCCGTGAATCGCACCGAGAGGCAGAGCCAGGATAGCTACAAGTCCGACGGGGACAGCGGCGTCGGCTACGACAGTCTGACGTCCAGCAGAATGCCGTCGCTCGAGGGACACCCGGATGTGTCGAAGCAGCAGAGCACCACTTCGCATCCCGAGAATACTCTCGCGTACTGCTGGATGGTGGAGGAGTGCATACTGGCGGCGTACAGCAGCAAGCCCATCAGCTGCCCGAGACACTCCGAGGTCCCGTTGTCGCACGTCGCGCCGGACATCATCTTCATGGATCTGGGCGCCAAGCATCTGATCAAGTCGGAGGATCTGAAGCGGGGCAAGCTGCTCGGTCGCGGCGCCTTCGGCTTCGTCTTTCGCGGCAGCTGCCGACTGCCCGGCACGCATGTCCGCGCCGACGTGGCCATCAAGATGTTGCAACCAGTTTCGCCGGGCCCGAACTCCACGCAGTCGGCAATCCTCGCGTACAAGGCGTCGCAGAGCAAATGGGACCGCGACCCGCTGCAGTACGCCTGCAAGGCGTACTGCATGGCGCGTCAAGAGCTCAATATCTTGCTAACGCTCAGGCACGCCAATATCGTGCCACTGATCGGCATAGTCGTCAGTCCGTTGGCTCTCGTGCTGGACCTGGCGCCTCAGGGCGCGCTGGACGCCGTCCTGAAAAATTACCGCCGCTCCGGAGCTAAGTTGGATCCCTACACGCTTCAGGCGATAATTCTTCAGGTCGCCAAGGCGGTGGAGTACCTGCATCAGCAGCACGTCATCTACCGCGATCTTAAATCGGAGAACGTGCTGGTGTGGCAGATGCCGCTGCCATTCCAGGAGAATCCGGAGTCGGTGCACGTCAGAGTCGCCGATTACGGTATCTCGAGACTGACGCTGCCCACGGGGGCGAAAGGTTTCGGCGGCACGGAGGGCTTCATGGCGCCTGAGATCATCAGGTACAACGGCGAGGAGGAGTACACGGAGAAGGTGGACTCGTTCTCGTTCGGCATGTTCATCTACGAGCTCGTCACGCTGCGCCAACCGTTCGAGGGCCACGAGGCGGTGAAGGAGTGCATCCTGGAGGGCGGCCGACCGCCGCTCATGTACCGTGAGACCTTCCATCCGTGCTACGCGCTCGATTTGATGGTGATATGCTGGGCGCAGAATCCGAAGGATCGGCCGACCGCCAGTCAGATCGTCTCGATCGCCTCCGCGCCCGAGTTCACGCATCTGATAGACGTCACCCTGCTGACGGAACGCACGCAGGTGACGGCGGTCACCATGACCAATCATTATAGTGGCGGGTCGAACGACGCGACGGAGAGTCTGAACGGCGACGAGATCTGGTTCGGGCACAACAACGGTGAGGTGGACATGCTGTTGGGCATGCAGAAGGGCTGGCTGCGTCACGTGCGCATTGAGACGCCTGTGATACCGTACGCCATGTGCGGCGTGGATGGCTATATCTGGATCGGCGACAACGCGGGGCAGGTGCACGTCTATCTGTGCAGCAACTTCGGCTGCGTGGCCAGCTACAATCTGGAGGCGGATCACAGCAGGGAGTCCAAGGTGGTGGGACTGATTCACCTGGAGCAGTTGAAGCAATTTGCCGTGGCCTTACACAGCGGTCGGATCTTCCTGCTGTCCAACTCGTTCATGCAGATGAGGAAGACGGAGATCACGGGCGGCAGCAGTGGCACGGAAACGACGCGCCACGATGCTGACGTGAAGACCTACTCGCTCGCCGCGGTCTGCCGAAAGAGACGCGTACTGGAGCTCTGGACCGGCCAGAGCTACGGTCGGATATCCGTTTACACGCTGAAGGACGGCAACCTGGTCGACACGACGCAGCTGTCTCACTGCAGCGCCAATGATACCGCGATGAAGAATCTGTTTGCCACGTATTTGATCGGCGCGGCGACCGAGAACTTCATCTTCTCGTACACGTATCCGGGCTGCGTGGTGTATCAGTGGGACGTGGAGAGCCGGCAGATCGTCAACAAGCTCGACATGTCCAAGCTAGTGCCGTGCTCCGAGAGCCTCAAGTCCATCGCCATCGAGGAGAACTTGTCGACGGAGAAGTGCCAGGTGACCGCGCTCGAGGCCAGCGGCGGTCAGCTGTACATCGGCACCACCTGGGGCTGCATCGTCGTCGCCGAGTGCAGCACCCTGCGCCCCGTCACTGTGTTCCGGCCGTTCGAGGGCAAGGTCTGCCAGATCGTGTCTCTCAGGTCCGCCGACAAGAGGAACGCGGTGCTGGCGACCGTCGGTCAGGGATATCGCAGCCTGATCGCGCGGTACACCGACTTCCCGCTGAAGACGCTGGAGAACGAGGAGCTCAGGCACGGCATGTACACCCTGCTGTGGCGATCGGAGAACTGGTCGGCGGCATGATTCCCCCGGAGATCGTAAGATCCGCATCCTCAGGTGCATTTGGCGATCGTTTTTTTTTTTTAGCGTTACACGCGATCCGACTGACCTTTAGCTTATACGAAGATAAGTACACAAGTAAGTTACATTTAATGCTGAACACACGTTGAGCAGATGGACCTACTCTTGTCCAGCGTTCTTTCAATGAATGCCGATGAAAAGCAATTTTTTTTTTGTCGTAAGGAAATTCGGTGCCAATATACGAGGTGTTACAATTCGGTATGACAAAATTTCGTAGAGCGACGGAGTTCGTGACGGGATCGCAGGATTCTCTTCTTCGGCGGCATAATAATAAACCGGAAGTGCTTAAGTGGTGCGAAGTTCAATTTGAGCGATGTTTGGGCTCACGGTGAATCTTATACGTCCAATAATAATATTATAGTACCTATAGCACGTAAAGGATGTCGATTGCGCTAATAAGCGTGACTTGGAGAAGGAAAATGACATTGCAAGTCTCACGGGGCGGTCGAGTCGGTCCCGCGAGCACGCTTATTAACGGGCCACCCTGCTGTCACACAGGCTGTAAGCTGAAATATTCTTTCGTTCGTCCAAATCACAGCATTACCCAAGTGTAAGAGAAACATTCTTATTTTGTATAAGACTAAATCCTAAGCAGAATAGTCTAACGGTATTTTAACGTACGTTTCCGCTTGCGTAAGTATAATCGGGCTCTACGAGAGCCGCGCTACATATAAGTATTCATATAACTAAGGGAAGAGAATATATTAATAATGCAATCTGTTTTCTCGTGTCGCTGCGAGACACGGGAGATAAAAGAAGGATAATGGATTTTCTCGGATATTTAACTGATATTAACTGAGCTGTTTCAGATATCAAAGAGCTATTTTTAGCACCATCAATTACCTTTTATAATATCGTTAACGTTAAGATTTCGATAAGTTTTACTGCTGACATTAACGTCGTAATCTTGTGAATCGATATAGAAGTACGATTTCTAGACCGTACTCGCATATCTTTCTCCGTGAATCAGTTAACATCACGCCCCAAAAAAAAGTAACGTCTATCGCTATACTGCGAGTTTTACAGTGATTAAGTCTAATCGAACCGAAGGTTGTGGGACATATTTATGTTAGCATTAATTTACCGCAATATAATACACTAGGAAGACACAAGGCCACAAACACACACATACACAATAGAAGCGTCTTGCTCAATGAAATCATAAAATTTCGACCCATGATTTAATTACACGAACGATTAGTGTATCCCAAATGTAATCGATGTGATATGAAATACTCAGCGAAAGAGAGAACGTAAAATATCGTCACAAAAGTGTGTTATATTATTTTTACTTACAACACTTATCAATTACGCTTATCAACAAGCTCTTCTATTTGCTAGAAATTTTAATTTGCTTGACAGGTATTCGTTCCAGCTTCTCTGTGTCTAAGCGTTCTTCGGGAGCTTTCATTAGTTTATAGCAATAAAATGAAACGTAACGATGTAATACACGAATTGCGTATTTAATTCGTCGACGCAATTTAAAGGCGAGAAGGCGGCATTTAAAGGGTTAAACGGATTGATTATCTTTAGAAAATGTGATGCGGTCGGCCGAGAGTATTTTAAATAAGCGTATACAGCTTCTGGCTGTTGTTCGCGAACCGGCGCGTGTGGTGCACTGATGCTGTATCTTTAATTTATATGCGGCGCGTTTTATATTTATTTTTTTAATCAACTCGTACCTGCAGCGCGTGAAGCGAACCACAGTGATATACGCAGCTTGTATCCCCTGTTCTTTTTTTCTAATACGACTATTGTAAAGAATTAGAAATTATGCATCGCTCTACGCAATTATTCTCAAGTATGCCTTGGAAATTATGGTTAATGTTGTGTAACGCAAAACGTAATTAATTACCGCGATTGATCTCCGTACGTTAAGTGCGTCATTGTAAGTTCATGTTTACTCATCGCGAGGATCATGTCATCTATGATCATCATCTCGTATTCATCGACATAAGTTATAACTTTGCAGGAACCCATTGTTATTTAATGTATTTGATTGTCACGAAATATAAACACTGTTGTTGAACAAGAACTCCGTTAATTACATCTGTGTCTCTGTCAACACCGCAATACGATATGTTATGATTGTAATTAACATAGATGTCACATTTTAAATAATGAGATCTTTATTTACAACAGAAACTTACGGTAAGAATATATTTTTCTAGTCATTAAGAGTTTTTGGGTGATTCGTTCTCCTTCTTCGGCTCCGTTCTTGCTCCCATCTCGTTCTCCTTCCTCGACTCTGTTCTTACTTCCGTCTGGGAAATGTAGCGGTTCATCGCCCGCTCGTACGCGCTATCTTCTGACAGTCCGTCCTAAAATTAATTAATGTATTCTCTAGTATTATTGAAAAATTAATTTCATCGATCGATTGAATAAGTATATAACTGCACACACCTTTCTTAACGTTTCGTACATGGACAGAAAGTTCTGCGTCGCGGATTTTGCATTTTCATTTGCCAAATTAGTGGCTGGCAAGAAGCTTTGATCCTTATGGAACCTTCTGCAACAGGAAAAAAAATATTTGCCCTGTAATATTTATATGGCCTAATAAAAATATTTTATTGAACGCATTAAGGTGTCTCGCGCTCGAATAAGATGCCCTGTAATATTTATGTGGCGTAATAAAAAAAAATATTTGCCCTGTAATATTTATGTGGCGTAATAAAAAAATATTTTATTGAACACATTAAGACTCACGCTCGAATAAGATCCTCATTGTAAAAGATGGGTCTGACTGGTTTCTTCGGCAGCCGTCTGTCGTATCTCGGCTCGTATTTCGGGGGAAAAGCCTCGTACACCGTCAACCATACCGGCATATCCTCCTCTTTTATAGCCTTGCCCTTCAATAACGCCGAAAATCTGAAATGCATTTAGACAGAGACGGTGCAGTCAACATTATGAAATGTTTATATCATCAATCTCTGGAGAAAGCAAGTGAACTACTGTCACTTGTAGACGTAACTTTTAAAGAGGATGATGCGATACATAAGCAATTTAATCCGAAGATTCTCCAATCAATTCGAAATGTAAGTTAATAAAAAACGATTTCTCTGCAGTTTCTTAACGATTGCGAGTTCAATTTTCCAAAACAATTTCGAAGGCTGGCCCTCACCTGGTGTATATCGTGCCGATCTTCTCCAGTCTGCTCTGCGCCATTGTGTATCGCTCTCGACGTGACGGTTCACGAGTGAGATTTTAAAACAAGGCGTGACCTGATGAACCAGGAACCCCTCGTATTCTGTAACCTAATCGACCTAACCTAACTCATCGAGCGACAAGCAGACACGCCGTTCAAAACGACACACATACCGTCGCCATTTTTAAAACGTTCCAGTCCGAGAAACCTGCGAGCGAATTCCCTGGGAGAATCAACACGTGGACCGCTGGGGTCTTTTCGGTTGCGACGGTTTGCCTCGCGCGTGCCGACCACTGCCGTTTTTCCCGCGCAAATGACAGAGGGTGGCTTTCAAAGGGTCTCGCGAGCATCTGCAGGAATTTACAGCGTGACAAGTGCCGATTGCCCGCCGCCGAGATGGACACGGAGATCGATCAGAATCTGGAGCAGATAACGCGCGAATATGTGGACTTTCTGGACGACGTGGTGAGATCATCAGAACTTGTTGACAAACATTTACTTGGCCGCGAATTTCAGACGTATTTTCGATCCTTCGTAACTCTTTTGCTTGTGGAAAAAAAAATACATAGGCAGCTGTTAAGGGGAAAACGACGATTAAATCCTTGAGACCTAAAAAATATAGATATTTAGATGGGTATGTGATTTCCAAGTCACATGGTGTTATTGGAGGATAAAATGTCACAAGGATGATGTTTCTCTGCCTAATTCTCATGACATCCTCGTTAACTTTGTGCAGGAGGACCAGAGCATATATGCCACAATGGTCAAGAATATGATCCAGGAGGAGAGATACAGGCTGGTCGTGAACATCAACGATTTAAGAAGAAAGAATCCTGCCCGCGCAGCGAGGTATACAATAGATTTAGCTTCCACCAGCGTGCAGCACCGAGATACTACTTCCTATGCAAATCGTAAAGTGTCAAGGATAATAACAGCTGGTCGTGTGTGTTGCAGCTTGTTGAACAATTCCTTTGAGGAGCAACTGGCATTTCAGAACGCCCTGCAACAATACATCTCGAGTGTAGACATCGACTATGCCAAGGGCAATAAAGAGTTCTTCGTAGCTTTCGAGGGCAGCTTCGGAAACAAGCATGTCACACCGAGAACGCTCACCTCTCGTTACCTGGGTAACTTGGTGTGCATGGAGGGTATCGTCACAAAATGCAAGTATCTGGGAGAAAAGTGTCGAATTTAACTTTCTCTCGGACTTTACAGAATTCATCTCTGCTTACATAATTCTATTTTAATAGATTTATTTCATTTATTTGTATATTAAATTTATCACATGAGTTTTATGAAATTCATACTTATATAAAAATAACATTACATTTAAAATAATATTTTTTTTATTAGGTTCATTGGTACGACCGAAAGTTGTGAGGAGCGTTCACTACTGCGACACGACCAAGACAGTCCTGGAGAGAGCCTATTCGGATCTAACTTCCTTGGAGGCTTTCCCCCACTCTGCCGTTTATCCGACCACCGTAATTATTTCTGCCACTTGAATGAAATGCAGAGTTTGACGTTCAGTTTGTAGATTCCGTTCTTCCGCGTTGCAGGACGACAACGGCAATCCGCTTGAAACGGAATTCGGTTTGTCGACTTACAAGGACCATCAGACGCTCACTATACAGGAGATGCCGGAGAAAGCGCCAGCCGGCCAGCTACCGCGAAGCGTGGATGTGATTTGCGACAACGACCTGGTGGACTTGTGCAAGCCTGGAGATCGAGTGCAGATTGTCGGAAACTACCGGTGTCTCCCGGGGAAACAGGGTGGATACACAACCGGAACTTTCAAGTACGTTTTTAGGACAAGATTCGCGAGGATTAATTGAGTTTACTCAGTTTAATTGAGTCGCGCGTTCCTTGTATCTTCATCTCGCCTTGCATCATAATTATGATTATATAGGACGGTCCTAATCGCCAACAATATAATGCAACTGAGTAAGGAGGCCAATCTCGCGATCTCCCACGACGACGTAACTATGTGCAAGAAACTGGCGAAGAACAATCCCTGCAAGAATATCTTCGAGCTTCTCGCCAAGTCCCTTGCGCCGTCCATACACGGCAATGAATACATAAAAAAGGCGATTCTGTGCTTGCTCTTGGGCGGAGTAGAGAAGATCTTGCCAAACGGTACGAGGCTGCGAGGGTAAGTTTCTACACAGTCCTTTATGATTTCGTATTGAAAAAACAATTTTTTAATCAATCCACTGTGATTTAATTCATCTCAATTAGAAGATATATAACTTATTCAATAGTTATTTCTTGGTGAATTTAAACAGCTTAAATTTATTAAAAATTTAGAAGCTCAAGTATAGATTTTATTGAAAGATATTTATATGTCAATACTTAAATTAACAGAAAAAAAAGATATAAAAAAAAGAAAGATTAAAGAATTTGGAAATGATAGAAATTTTGCCTCTTTGGTCGTCTCAATATTCTAACTAACGTTGATTCTGTAATGATAATGATACGATCCGAATTTTTTGACATATGTATTACAGAGACATAAACGTATTACTAATTGGAGATCCGTCGGTGGCCAAGTCGCAACTACTACGTTATGTGTTGTGCACCGCTCCGCGAGCAATTCCGACCACCGGAAGAGGATCTTCGGGCGTGGGTTTAACGGCAGCGGTTACGGTCGATCAAGAGACCGGCGAGCGCAGGCTGGAGGCGGGCGCGATGGTCCTGGCGGACCGCGGTGTCATTTGCATCGACGAATTCGATAAGATGTCGGACATCGACCGAACGGCGATACACGAGGTGATGGAGCAAGGAAGGATCACGATCGCCAAGGCGGGCATTCACGCCAGCCTGAATGCACGTTGCTCGGTACTGGCGGCTGCGAATCCTGTGTACGGGAGAGTAAGTTTCGATCGTCTTGAAGAAACTTCTACTCTTGATTCTTTTTGATAAAAATAAAATTTAACTTTTGCAAAAATTTTGTAATTTATAAAAAGTAAGTTTAAATTAGATTCGCTTCCTCGCAAAAAATATTTCTATATTAAAAATTGCAATTTCTCTTACAAGACATAATTTATAATAAATTAAAAAATATTAAGAAACATGTGTGTATGAATATTATTATTATGTATATTATTTAATGAAACTCTTGAATTATATATATATATATATATAATATATATATATATATGAATTATATATATTATTTAATGAAACTCTCCACATTTTTTTTTTCAGTACGATCAGTACAAGACCCCCATGGAGAATATCGGCCTGCAGGATTCTCTGTTATCGCGTTTCGATCTGCTCTTCGTTGTGCTGGACGTGATTGATTCGGACCAGGATCATATAATTAGCGATCACGTCGTCCGGATGCATCGATACAGAAGTGCTTTGGAGCAAGACGGGGAGGCTTTGAGCTTGGGCTCGAAGTTGGACATGTTGACCACGAAGAATCCGGACGACGTAGCTACCGAGGAGTCGCAGTCGCAAGTTTACCAGAAATACGATCCGCTTCTGCACGGGCAAACGCGTTCGAAAAAGTAATCCACTTTCATCGTATTGTATTTTGTTACGTTGAATCTACGAGCTATGATTCTCTATGATCTTAACATCAAGCTCCGATTGCGTAGATTTTACGTGAAGAAACTTATGCTTTGAAATTTCTTTCTCAGCGACCAGATCCTCACCATACAGTTCATGAGAAAGTACATACACATCGCGCGGTGCATGAAGCCCAAGCTCACGGAAGAGGCCAGCGCTGTTATCGCGGAGGAATATTCGAGGCTTCGATCGGAGGACATGGTAGAATCCGACGTTGCGAGGGTGAGTGGAGAGGAAAATCCCAGATTCGCGTATAAAAAAAGACATACATATCCAACATTTTTTTACCGAATAATTTTCAGACTCAACCGGTGACCGCGAGAACTCTGGAAACGTTGATTCGACTGTCCACGGCGCACGCGAAGGCACGGCTCTCGAAGAACGTGGAGAGCGAGGACGCACGCGCCGCGATAGAGCTCGTGCAGTACGCCTACTTCAAACGCGTGCTGGAGAAAGAAAAGAGGAAGCGGCGACGTCACGACAGCGAGGCGTCGGAGAACGCGGACGAGGCGGACGAGAGCAGGCAGGCGAAGCGCTCCAGACGGACGAGGGAGTCGGGTGAGGCCGATCCGTACGAGTACGACAGTGACGACGAACACGTCGAACAGGCAACCAGAAGGATTACAAGGACACAGTCACAAAAGAGCAGCACGCATACGGAGTCGCACAGCAGCCATCCGGAGACGCATAGCGGCCATCCGGAGACGCACAGCGGCCACCCGGAGTCGCATAGCAGCCGCACGGAGTCACACAGCATGGAAACTGAAGGCCCGGAATCCTCCGTCTCCGAAACAGCGACGCCAACGATCACCGAAGAAAGGTAATTTCACTCGAAGAGTGATATATCAAAAATATATCCAAAATATATCAAAAAGTACTGATCGTATCGTATAACCACGAATTCTTTAATCTTTCTTTTTTAAACGGTCCTCTGTCAATTTTTATGCCTTGTGGATTAGTAGAATTCAATCGTTAATTAAATAATTAACATAAACGACGGCTTCCCTCGCGTGACTTTTCCTTTACGCCTTAAATATTTCCTACGTGTTACTTTTATATTTTTTACTCTATGCTATGTGCCCGCGTTAAAGCCAGAAAATAAAACGAACGTTACAGAGCAAATGTACTCTAATTCAATTTCCCTCTCTGATTTTAGACTTGCGGTCTTCAAGTCGTCGCTCAACAAGTTGTTCCAAGAACGAAGGACTCAGAATATTCTGAAGACAGAAGTAATCGATCACCTGAACAAGACGCTCTCTCTGAACTTCACATCCGACGAGATTAAAGCCGCTATCAGTACCATGACGGACGCAAATCAAATTATGGCGGTGGAAGACTACATCTTCCTGATATAAAACATTTGTAATCTTTCGTACATATATTCGTATTCGTTATTACGTGTTGAACAGTAATCAAAGCAATATCTTTAGGCCATTAATTTATAAAATTAATTTATAAAATCAAGCACTCGCAACTGCATTGAATTATGAGAAACAAGAAATCATTCGTTTACGTGCTTACAATGACTAATTGTTTCTTTTTTTTTCATAATTTATACGAGTCTTCGGGAGAGAAATATTTTTTATACCGTTTTTGTAACGTTAATGCTAGCGATCGAGTAATAATAATAATCAGTACACATTTGCGAATAATGATATCTAACAACATTTATTTGCCCTATACTCGATATAAGACAACACATTGGCACATAAACTAGCAACAATCATCAACATTCATTACAGTGATGTAAACGTAATGCGGCTCAAAACGCTAAACCCGTTTTTCTTCCGCTTCTGTAAATATATAATATATATATATATATGCATAACATTCATCGTGCGTGTGTGCGTGTATGCGTTTATTATTGCGCTAACATCGATCGCGATTTCCGCTAAAATGTTCGTTCTCACGAATTTTACTCTCCTACGACTTTACTCTCGCACATCGTCTCGTTACAAAAAACTTACGACAGTCGTTATATTTAATATAAATGCTCCATTTATGCTCTCGTATGTTCAACATACACAATATAGAGAGAGAGCCGACGCAATCGCGTTTCAAAATAAGTTATGCCCTCCGCCAAGTAACTTTCTCTCTCTCTCTCTCTCTCTCTCTCTCTCTCTCTCTCTTCTCACCTCGTCTTCCCTCCTCCCCCCTCCTCCTTCTCGCCGCACATTAATTTACTTCATCGCGCAGTATTGCCGGGTCGTCTCTCTCTCTCTCTCTCTCTCTCTCTCTCTCTCTCTATCCCCNCCCCCCCCTCTCTTGATTGCACAACCCTCCATTTTCCACTAAAGCGACACCCGTAACAGCGTTACTGTATATTAATTAACAGAGATAATATAACATCAACGGTCGCGCGCGCTAAAAACTTTTACAACTGTCAATATTAAATCAATCGCGTAGATCTACGGTATACAGGCCTTCGGGACGTATTCTTGTTGTAAAGGAGGAAAGAATCGACGATATCTGCAACATCCTAACTGGTTTCTTTTTTTTTTTTTTACACAGAATCAGTACCTTCTTCACGACAAAAATATCTACGAGTCGCGTCCTATGCTAATTGTACTCACAGTTGCCCTTAATAACACCATAATCGACTCTAGCTATTAACCCGCGCGATGATCAACTTCGTGTAGTACAAAATTTTCTACATACAATTGTAGTTAACTCGAGACGTTGGTTCTTAAAAAATAGCTGATGTGTGATGCATGAATGACAGTACGCGACATACGGAAAAGTTCTTTCATCAAAACATATATCGAAATCTTTCAACAAACTGATACTTCGAGGATTCATTTCATTTTTTTTCGTATGGGCGATCTGTTTGACACACGGCAGTGACGTTCCGAATTCGATACGAAATGTATGTTATGTGTGTATTTCGATAATTATGCTCCCTCTCCTCATGTAGGAAATCGATTCTTCTAACACGACGAGCTTCAATGGAACGTGTAACGAAAGATTTCAACATTTCAGCTCGTGCACA
Organism: Wasmannia auropunctata; assembly: GCF_000956235.1. Lineage (NCBI taxonomy): Eukaryota > Metazoa > Arthropoda > Insecta > Hymenoptera > Formicidae > Wasmannia > Wasmannia auropunctata. The sequence goes on from NW_012026987.1 coordinate 3,030,917, forward strand.
CTGCCTTGGGCGTAGCAAAATATTAATATACTTCTCAGCAGTGAAGATGGTGAATTACGATCGAAGCTCAACGCGTTAAAGTTCCTCGAGCTCGGGCGAGTGAATTAAAATTATTAGGCACATACCACGTTACTCCTTGGATCTCCCCCTCCTCGGATTGCAAAATTCTTAGGCTAAGAATTCGTCTTTTATAATTGCTAAAAGTAGGAATCCCTCACTTCTCACAATCTCCGCCACGTGATCGTGATCGTTTACTCTCCCGTCTCGGAAAGTTCACAGCTCGTCCTCGCTGGACTCGCTGCTGTAAGCTAACTGCTCCTTCCACCATTCTCGTACCTCCAGCATGACGCTGGAAACTTTAGGCGCGGCTGCCTTGTTGCTCAACGTCTCCCTCTGCTGCCTGCTTTGCTCCGTATTTTCCGTCAGGTGGTGGTGCAAATTATTTTTCACCATTGCTGTAAAAAAAAAAATAATCCGAAATAACCCTCGGTGTCAAAGAGAATTTAATTTTAGTGCGTTAATATAATTAATGCGATGCGATACATTGTACGAAAGCCAAGCGATCACTTCTCGGCTTACATGGCGGTCTGCTATTCCTCTTTTTCGACGCCGCGATCTTATCTTTTTCAGATCGAACGGATGCAGGATCCGATAAAGTCGGTGCCAGATACTTCCTTCCCGAAGCACTTCCTATACTGTCTGATCTTGGAAGCACAATCGGTTTCTTTCTGTATTTTGGGGCTTCGACATCCTAACAGTTGAAGAAACGAGAAAACTTGAATTTTTCCATTAGATTATATAATTTATTACTGTTTTTAAACTACGGTGAAAAATCTAGCAATATATTTAACGAAAATATAGAAATTTATTTAATTAAATAAAATTTATTTATTTTAAAAATTTCTTAAACAAAAAAAAATGTCATTTTTCTGCGAGAAACGCACCTTCGTTTCAATCTCTTCCTCACGATCGACGCTGACTTCCTTGCCTTTCTCCTCTTTGCTCTTCTCTACATCTTGAGGCGGCACAGCCGCGTTATTTGTGGCGCGAAGCCCGGCAATGAGATTGTTTTGTTTCTGCAAAGAAGACAAACATTATTCTTCCGGGAAAAAAATTAATGCGATTTTAGATCAAGTCATCCTCACCGCTCGTATCTTCTTCAGGCAGCCCTGTAACCAAGTTCTGATGGTTTGCTTAGCCACTTCCTCCTCGATTATATACTCGAATTCTTCCCGTGCAAGAAGTTCCTCCAACTGGAGTGCTTTCCTTATGTCCACTGAACGGTACGATAACATACTAAAAAAATTCTTTAATTTAGAAAAATATCGATAATACAATTCGCGTGAATATTATGGAATTTTTCACGTCTGCATATGGGTGAAAAATTCAATTAAAAACGTTTCAAGATAAAACTGCACATCTTATTAAAAAAATCTGAGAAACTCAGATATCTAAAAATTTTACTTAAGAAAGTGTAAACGTTTAATATTTAATTTACAATTTTGTAGAACTTACTTAATAACGTCGTGAAAGGTAACGTCTTCGCCATTGTGCAATCGTTCCAGTTCGTAGCACATGTACTTGAAGAGCAGGCGATCCTTTTGCGGATCGGTCTCCAATCTGCCCTTCAACAACCGCAAGATAAACTTCACCTGAAATTTCGCAAACATCAGTTTTTGCTTCTCATGAATTGCTATATCGTTTCGCCGATATAACGAGGATAATTCGAGATAAGATCATACCCGCTTCACCGGTATAACACCTTTCTGGTGGTTATCAACGACGTTCCACGTGTTCTGGAAGTTTCTTATGTCGGCGTACGATAACAACGCATCCTCTTCATTTGAATAGAATAGAGAAAAGTTCTCCATTATAATAGCTGTTTGAAAAGAAAAAAAATTTCAATTCTTGATTTATTCCCTTAAATCACTAAAGATCTAAATCCGGAAAAATTAGTCTGATGGCACTATATAGAACATTTCCTGTTCTAGTTAAAACAATGTTAATATAAGACATCTAATATAAGACAAGTGAAAAAATACAACTGAGCTTTTAAATATAATCTACGTGACTTCGTGTAAGCTTCTCTGAGATGTACAAGTATATTACATACATACCCACTAAAAGATTCAAGACGATGTAAGTGATGATGACGTAAAAGGTGCAAAAGTAAATTAGAGAAGCGTGGAAATTGCCGCAGTCCGTTTCCCAGTAATTATCCGCCGGCGTGCAATAGGGTGGCTGTATCATGCAGTCGTGCATAATTTTGTTCCAATCCTCCCCCGTCACTATGCGAAAGAGCATCGCCACGCCGGTAACCGGTGACTCGAAATTAGCGCGTCTAGATTGCAAAGAGATTACTTCTGATATACCAAGCATATGTACAAGGTGGCAGGGCAAGATAAAGAAGTATTACAGAGCGAAAAAAGAATTTAGTATCGTTGGAAGATTCATATAAAATATTGCGCGTGTGTGTTCTATATATATTTATATGTCTTAAAATCAAAATCTCGCCGATACGTGTGCGTTTCTCACCTTCCTATGCCTTCTCCGTACTTCACCGTGCCGAAGATTATGGTGCCGGCTAACGCGTAGAAGAAGACAAGGAGAAACATGCCGAATATGATGAAGAAGCTCTTGCAGACGGACACGCCGACCGTCAACATTAGCATCTTGAGAGTGGTGTGCTTGCCGGTGATGGTGAAGAATCTCAGGATCACGACCATAAATCCAATCACGTAGGACAGATCATTCTGGAAAAAAAAAAAACGATAAAAAATGATGACATCGTGGAATCGAACGACGAGGGGTAGACGAAAAAAAGATGCGATGAAAAGAATTCTCGACGAGCGCACCTGCATTGTGCAGTGTATGATAATCCAGATAACGCCCACGACTGTCACGAGCAAATCGTATCTGTTCCTTCTGGACTGCCAATAGCCGCGTGGTGTAAAAGCGATGATTTTCATGATTACCTCCACGAGGAAGACCAGTGTCAGAATAGTCGAGACAGTAGCCAGAGCTTCCGTGTGTTCCTCTTCGAGTCTCCACTTCGGATGAGCAGGATAAAAAAAAAGAACAGGAAGAAAGACAGCAGATTAAACAATGCGGACATGCCACATTTATTTTTACCGATTTCACGATAGCCGGCAAGGAACAAATGATTCAAGGAAACAGTCTTTTCGCGATGTTCGTTGAAGTTGCATGATTTTACTGACACGCATCGAGTGCTTGTTCTATGTGCAACAACAAGAGGATCCAACTTACGGAAACGCACAACAGAGCGCTGTTCACGAGCACCATGACGGCGATGAACCTTTTGAAATAAATGTTCTGCGTGATGTCGTAGATGAAAGCCCGGAACTTCCTGCCGTCCGGCCTGGGCGGTAAGTGCAACGGCTGGGCGATCTTCAGACGTTTCTTCAAGTCACACCTGCATCCCAAGAAAATTCACGATCTGTAGATCGCGATAGAAATAATCGCGACGTTCGCTGACCAAATTATGCGACGCCTCACCATCGTCTCTGGTCGACCGTGAGCAAGGCGGTGCCTTTGTTCTCGGAGTAATTCGCGATCACGACACCCACGAACAATGTCAAACCGATCATGCAACCGAGGAAAATATAAACGTGTATGTAGATCGCGTGGGCCTGGAAAGAGAATACAATGAGATATTGAAGGAAGTAATTCTTGAATCCTAAATCTTGCAATTTTTAGCAGTGCACGTAGATCATTTATTGTATTAAAGTGTCAAAAAGATAATGACTCACGGGACCGAGAGCCTTAATAAGAACGTCCCGCACGTCAAGCCAGCCTTTGAAAGAGAGTACTTCAAACAGAGCCATCATAGCGTCGCCAATATTATCGAAGTTGAATCTTTTAGGATTAGCCCTGAAAAAAAAAACGCGTACAAAATAAGCGTTGCTTCCTTACATTAGAGATATTTATAATAAAATATAATTAATACTGGCCAAAGAAAAATTCCCAGGGTCGCACGTTTTACGCGATTTACTTACCAAACGCGCGGTACCAGTATGGACGGATAACTCTCGTTCTCCCCCGGCCGCAGTTTCATCTTCGTCACGAACACTCTTCTCATAAATACACCGACGCATTCCTCGCGCTTCAAGATCGTGGGATCGTTGCATCTCGCCAAGCGACCGCCGTACAGCTGCACTCCGTAACTCGCGAACATGAACATCAGCAGGAACAGCAACGTCGATACCTGAATAAAAACATTACTTCGTCCGTTGATTTGTTTCGTTACGTTATTTACGCGGACTGGTTGTTTCTAAAAATAATGCGTCCAAAATCCGAAGCAGGAGCGGCATTTACCAGCAAAATTTCCTTGAATCCTCTGCACAGCTCGTAAACGACCTTCCTCATGTGCGGTACGAGGGTGAAAATTCTTAGCGGTCTGACGCACCGTAATATCATCAGCAGCTGCGCTCCAGAATTCGGCGGCACGCTTTTCGGCATCCAGCATAAGAATATGAGGCTTACCTATAACAACGTACACGCGTTTACATTATATATATATGTATATATGTACAGAATCAATTATTATAACTTATCACATAATATATAATTAAAATATATATATATAATTAATGTAACTCATTAAGTTTAAAAACAAAATATTTCGCAATAAAATAGAGTTACATGTATTTTCAACACATTAGACGTACAATGTAAATGAAGACGTCCAAGACAGAGGCGACGTCTTTGATGTAGGCCTTGGGTGTGAAGAACAGACCGTCCGCCAGGATCTTCAGCGCAAGTTCGATGCTCATGCAAATGACGAAGCAGTATTCGGTGATCTGCAACGCCGGCGTCTCCATCACGCGCTTTCGCGACGTCTCGAACATCATCGAGATGCACGACAGCGTCGTGATGAATATCATCACCCAGTCGAGGTAGGTCACCAAACCGAGGAAATTGCTGGAAGAAAAAAAGATACAGAAAATTCGGCCACTTTTGTCTCACGACAGCGGGGCAATACGTTTCGATCTCGCGATGCTTACTGCAGACTCTTGTACTGCACCTTCCTTTCCTTGCCCGTCAAAGGATCCTTCAATCTCGCGTCGTACCTCGCGTAAACGAACAGCTGGCAGTATTTCCGGAATTTACTTTCGCGGGGCACCGCGAACAGCGGCGTGTCGAAGAACGGATGGTTCTCTCGCAAATCATCTTCGCGTTGGTTTCTGGAACGAGAGAACAGATCGGGTAAGATTGTGGAAATCCCAGAAATCGCGCGGTACGGTGTCAGTACCTTCGCATCTCCGCCTGTTGTCTCTTAGCCTGTAGCAACTTGATGTCCAAATCGTGCGGCCTCCTGCTCGACGAACTGACTCTGTTTATTCCCCCTATGTCACCGTTCTCCATGAGATGCTCGTACGTCTGTTTGAGCTTGATCGATCCACTTCGGACGCTCCTTCTGATCGATCTATTATTTCATGCCATATAAGCAAATGGAAAGCATAGGATAAATAAACGTAAAATATACAAAAAAATGCGATATCTTTATGACACTATTAAAAAATACTAGACATTTAATGACAATTTAGAAAAAAAATTGTTATACATATTAAATCTTTAAATTTATATTTTTTAATATTTTCAAATGTATAAAAATCTAAATTCTCTTTAAATTGTTTCATTAATAAATATTTTTTATTTTAGTCTTACTTTTTCGGATCGATACGAAGCTGCTTGGCGCTACTCACGGTACCCTGCGGTTTCAGAAGTCCTTTTCCCGGCACTGGAATCATGGCGGAGTCTCCCAAGAGAAGTCTCTGATTGTTGGAATCGCTAGAAGGACGCAGGAAGGACTTAAATCCAAGTCGAAAATTTCGAGGAATACAATCGCGAGTGATAGTTTACTTACTTTATGATATAAATAACAGACGCCTTCTTCAGATTAGTAACGACGCTTCTCACCTTCGGCGGATTGTTCAAGATCTTCACCGGGCGCTGTTTTCTATACACTATCTTCGAATCGAAAGTTTCGTTAGTTCTCTTTGCACCCTCGTTCTCCTCGTCCTCCACTTCCAGCACGAATTGTCGCATAAAGCTCTCGCGCACCTTATAGAAAAGAAAAGTCGAATATTAAGATCGCGTCCTTAAGATTGTAAAACGTTCTTACTTCGCAAATAAATTTAAGAGCGCTTTCTACGATCAATTTGACATTTGGGATAGTTTTAATTTCGTTGAAGATAGATTTTCAACATCTCGCGTCCTTCGAATAAACCAAGGAGTTAGAGTAACATAGTTATTCACGGTTATTCACCTTCGGTAAATTGAAATCTGACGGCACTTTGTGAAGACACGTCATCTGTGGACTGTCTGGAAACTTTTCGAAGATTCTCAGTCTGAACGGCAAGCTCTCCTTTATCTCGGCACTTTGTTCGCGGAATTTCAATTGCTTCAGTTTCTTAATGTCCTCGTCCAGCTCGAGATTGTCGAGAATTACCGCGACGAAAAGACTCAACACAATCTGAGGAGATAATTTGAGCATTAATTAATACCACGGCTTGTATATATGTATTGCACGAAGGAGATATTGCGCGATGATTACCAGTGTGACGAAGAGATGGTACAAAATGAAGTACACTGCGACCAGCGGCGCTACTGTTTCGTGGGTTCGTAACATAGTTTCATCCATCACGTCAACCCAGGCTTCTTGCGTGAAAATTTGGAACATTGACATAAACGCCTGAAAATTTACATTTTAATTTTAACGATACGAGTCGAAACGATCGCGTAATAGTAGATATGTTGAAATGTAAGCGGCTCACTTCGGGGAAGGTTTCGAACTTGGTGAAATCGCAGAGGAAGCAGAAGAGCTGCATGGAAATACTGGAGGATATCACGAGCAGGCACATGGTAAAAATAATGAGACTGCCGAGCTTCTTGCCGGGGCCGAAAATCTTGTAGACGAAGTCCTCCAACATCGGCGACGCCTTAATGAGCCGGACTATTCTGAGAACCTTCCCGTATAAAAATACGACAAATTAAAAAAAATCCCTTATTGTTTGATTGTTAAAATTTTCAAAAGTATTATATATAAAATCGAGAGTTAAGAGTATAAAACAGCTGAGAGTATAAAACGCGCAAACAACAAGTAAAAAAAAGCATAGGTTCGTATAGAAAAAAAAAAAAAATGCAGACGTGAAGCGACATGGAAGACGAGGAGTCACATAAAGGTAGAAACCTGAAAGAAAGTGAATCCAGAGAGATAGCAGAACGGAATAATGTGTATAGTCGTGCCAATGGCAAGCAGCAGTTCGAACTTGTGAATCGAATGCTTAAAGTAACTCCGGAAGCCGAGGCACCATATTTTGAAGAGGGTCTCTAAGTCCAGCAATATCGTGAAGACGATCTCGGCCCAGTAATAATTGTCGTAATACGTATGCCTCGGTTTCTCGTCGTGCTTGAAGCTCATCGTCGCGGTGGTGATGCCGTTCGCCAGAATTGCGCACATTACCACCGAGCGAAAGTGCGGCGACTTGAGGATGGTGTGACAGAGCGGGGAGGCTAGGCCCCCGTGCTTATTCTCGTCTAATGTCACTAATTTCCAACCATTATCGTCTCCGGTCAATATCTGCATTAATAAAGCAAATGTACATAAGTATCAATCGTTAATAAAATCCTAATTTGCTTAAAATTAAATTAAATTTAATTTAAATTAAATAAATAATCGATTATTTGCTTGATTTTAACACGGAAACAACGATTTTGCCGGATTCAGATCTGAAAATAATTTTTGTTGTACAATTTTTCAACAAAAAAATTTTGTTGGAAAGTCAAACACTGATTGCTAGAATATCAAAATAATTTTGTTAGAAATGCTTATCATTTTTTATTTTCCAACAAAATTATTTTGATAATTCAAGAAAAATTATTTTCAGCTCTGTATATCCAGCAAAATTTTTAGACCTTCCAGCAAAATCGTTCTTTTCGTAAAATAATGATGTTTATATACATTTTGAGAATAAAATAAGATAAAGGATATCTGTCAGATATTTTTAGTCATCACTGACCTGCGACGCCGAACTGTTACTAATGTGACCTCGGACGCCCCACATTTGTTGGAACTGTACTCGGATTTCGTTAAAAGTCTCCGTGATGACGGCAATGAAAACGTTCTTCACTAACCAGGCCAGGAAGAATATCATCGTGCTGAAGTAAAGTACCGCGCGCCACGCCGGTAGACTATCGATCGCGCGATACATGATGAAGACCCATCCTTCCTGAGAAGCCGCTTGGTACACGGTGAAGATACTCGTAGCTAAATAATACAAATTCGGAATTAAAGTTTCAAACAATAGTGCTTGCAATAAGATTTTAATATTTTAATTTAGTTGATAAAAATGTATATTAAGATTGCTGTCGTCGCATTTTAAAAGAATGAGAGAATTTAAAATAAAGTCGTATATATAAATTATAATTTGTCTCTTACTACATTTTAAAGCTATTATAATTTTTATATTGTATAACAATATAAAATGTGAAATATAGAATACAAAATATGGAATAAATAAGATAAAATCAGAAAGTTACAACAAATGCTCCAGCAAATTAAGTCTGCAATATTTTTAAAAAGGCGATATGAAAGTCGATAAATTCGAAACGCAAAGAAGAACGACAGGAAAACGTAGTAACATTAACATTTAAACTACTACCAAACTCGTCAAATCCATTGAAGCCTATAATATACTTGGTCAACTCCAGCTTCATGCACATCATTCCTTCGGGGCATTGATATCCGGATTCTGGATCGGTGGAGCAGAAGGTGTCAGGAATAGCCAGGCTGTTGATCGTAATGTAATTGGGATCGGTTGTGTTAAGCACGCAGTGATTTTTCAGCTCGCCGAAGAATTGCACACCCAAGAGACCGTAAAGGGACATGAAGAACAGAAAAAAAAGCGTCACGTTGTAGATCTGCTGACTCGAGCGTCTAAATATAAATCGTACTATTAGTAATCAATAATTAAAACAAATTTAATTTAATTATAAAAGCTGCTGCTGCGGTGTATATCTCGTTTTTAAGCGGTGCAAATCTTTTACATCAATTTCACATGATTACAATTTTCTTACTTGAAAATCTGATTGATTCTGGCTTTGGGCATCGAAAACTTGAGGAAGACTCGGAGGAAGCGTATCATGATCAGCGGCCGTGGTGCTCGCATGATCGAGGCGTAACTAAACTTTATAAGGAAACCCAGCATCTCGAACATTTGCAGAATCACAGATAGCCAGAGGAAGATCACCATACTCGCGTCGAACTGGCACCAGTGGTCTTTCAAATAAGACTTATCTCTCTGCAATACCATTAACAATTTCATTCTACGTCAGTTCTACTTCAGTCTATGTCAAATTTTCGTTACAATTGCATAAAAACTCAATTCTTCATTTCATAACGTTGCTGGTGTCATAATAAAAAGTAAAAAATAAAAATTCTAATTGTCGGCCCTCAAAGTAATCAGATATCAATTCTATTCTCTTCGATAAAGATGTGGACTTTACCTTCAATATTCCCCGTATGTGCATCTTGGCGATCATCTCGGCGGTGAATAGAAACGTGACTATCAAATCGCAAATGAAGGTGACGTATTGGAGGGACGGTACTTTCACGAAGGTTTTCGGGGTGTTCAAGCAAACGGAAGCCAACGAGACTAGGGCGCAAAATCGCATCAACCGTCTCACCCATAACTGAAATCACGTAAAGCGATCAGGAAAGATTTGAGTAAGGGAAAACGGCATTCGTAATTTTCTCGTCCCCCCCCCCCTCCAGCCCCGAGTCGATCTGTGCTTCCGCTCACCTTGTTGACCCACTCTATGTCAGCGCTCTCATTGAGGGACTCCTCTGGACCGTAATCGGCCAGGACGGGTTCCCCCTTGAGGCTCTGCTTCCGCCCCAACATCATAATAGGGATTATGTTCGCAATGGTGAGGCCTGGAAGTAGTGGACGAAAATTTTTATCGAAATTAAACGTGCCGCTAATGAAAACGATTATAAGAAATTAAATTATCATTTGACAAAATAATTATACATTCCGTTTGTTCTCGTTGCCCGTATAGATATACGATGACACATTCAATCAACTATTTAAAAAATATATATATGTATGATTCACATATTATTTTTTTATTATAGATTAGTAACACATTCCCTACATATGTAGAAATTCAAAACTTTATATAATAAATTATTAATATATATTTAAATTCCAGTAATATATATTTTACAAAAGAGTAAAGCGAGCTGTATATTATTATAATAGATACATATAAAAGATAATTTATATTCTTTAAATTATCTATATGTTTTTGAAGGATTATATATAATGGTAATTTAACGTTAATAGAAAAATGATAATAATACAAGAGAAATCTAATTCACTTAATAATAGCTCATGTTTACGACGATCGGTATGACGTTCGGACATTGTCGAGGGATTTACCTTTCTTTTAGCTGTTCACGGAACGACGGACACTGCCTTTACGGCAATTTCAATAGACTACATCTCGATATATAAAGCAACGATAAAGCTCAACATGTAATAAACATCTCAGAGGTAATAACAAGCTGGCAATGTCGCGGCGAACATGTTTCGGCCGTGTCGCCAGCACGGCCGAAAGTCTGAGGGAACGGGCATGAGCAGTGTGCGCTCTCCACCTCCCGCGAGAAAATCAATATTTCACTATTCCAAAGCGCGCGAATTTCCGGAAATCGTGATTTTTAACGCAATTGTCCGTTTCAGATGTACCTAAAAAAATATTCGCGTTTTAAATTAAATTAATCATTTCATCATCGACATAGATCGATAGACGTTATCAGTATCAGCTGAGCGATGAGAATGTTGAGATACAAATTTTGATATATAATTTTCAGCATATCTGGTAGAGTGTAAAATTAGTATATGATGAAAAATAAATTATTATAACAAATTGCTGAATTGATGAAAGGATTAAGTACAAAAAGAGAAGAAGGGAAGATTTTCTTTCTCTTTTTTATTTATATATATATATATATAGAATACAAGTTTATAACTTATATTAAAATATAATTTTATATACTAAATTATTAATCTTTAATCAATAATTTGGTAGCTTATTAATAGAAAAGTCATTTATTCAATTTACTTCTTTACTTATTTTTATTCTATATTTTTATAAAATATATTTTTCTCTTCTTTCATTTACTCACATGATTCCGATCAGTTAGTGTAATTAGTTTCATCATTTAGAAGTAAAATACGATTAAATGCATTGCAATCGTGATTCAGATCTCTGCGAAAATTATTTTACGCGTTTTCGTCCGCGGCAGCCATCAGTTTGGAAAACTCGGAATCCGGACGGGAGAGAAGTGTGGCGGGTGCGTCAAATTCGACAACTTTGCCCTCGCTCATGACGAGAATGCGATTACTCGAGATGACCGTTTGCAATCGGTGAGCGATCGTAAGTACAGTGCAATCCGCGAACTCGTTCTGCAGCGTGTTCTGCACCGTCGCTTCAGTTTCCGGATCGACGGCGGCTGTGGCTTCGTCTAGAATCAGCACCTAAAAAGAAAAAAAGATATCCGTGCAGTTATTAATACTAATTTTTTCACTCTGAAAGGAATCCGGAAGTTTCAAATACAGGTTGTAAGTTCATCAATACATACTGTAGAAATCACTCAATAAAAGTGCGTTACCTTTGTACTATGTAATAAGGCCCTTGCGAGACAAAGAAGCTGTCTCTCGCCAACGCTCAAATTATTTCCGCCAAATCCAACGGAAGCGTCGAGATTTCCTGACATAACAGATACCTTTTCTTTCATCTGAGTCTTTTCAAGAGCACTCCAAATATCGCTATCGGCGTGCTGTTGGAAGGGATCCAAATTAGATCTGAAAAAACAAATTGCAGATGAATTAAATTATTGAATATAATAAATTAATTGAATCGACTTAAAGAGAAAAAGTAGACAAAAATGTTCAGCTAAATTTATTACCTTATAGTGCCGCTGAATAAAATTGGATCCTGAGGAATGATCGACAATTTGCTTCTCAATACGTCCAACTCCAATTTCGAAATATCTATACCGTCGATCTTAATGACACCCTCGCAAATCTCGACTAATCGGAATAAAGCCACGACCAAGGAGCTCTTGCCGGATCCCGTGCGACCCACGATACCTGAAATAATTCACAATCGCAACAATTAATCTCCGGCGTAAGAAAATGCGACAAGATTAGGGAAATATATTTTGCCATTACCAATTTTCTCTCCGGCCTTTACGTCAAACGAGACGTCGATCAGTATGAGCGGCAACTCCTCTCTGTATCTCATCTGAACGGCTTTGAACTGTATTTTGCCATGAGAAGGCCAATCGTCGGCTGGTTTAAGAGCGACCGTCCTGCTTGCGCCTTCCTTCTGCAAAGTCTGAAAAAAAAAAAAACAGATTTAAATTAAGATACCGATTACAGAATTGGCAATCAAATTTACGAAATTATTAATTGGAAATAAATTACCTTGAGGTAGTAGCTGATTCTCTCCACGCTTATAAAACGCACCTCCGTCTCGGACATTAGCCTGACTGTATACTGGAAAACGCCGGTCATCTGCGTGGCGTACGCCATGGCCAGACCGGCGAAGGCCGGCGATATTTCGTTCTTAAATGAAATCACGAGTAACGCGATTATGCAGGACGAGGCGATTACCAAACTGTCCAGCCTCACCGCAGACCATCTCATCGCGGCTTGACACAGATGCTGACATAAGTTATTCGTGTTGAATAACTCCTCGAATCTGTCGATGGAGAAACAATGCAATCGTCACATCCTTTTCCTGCTGTTTCGTTGCCGACGCAGCGTTTCGCCGAATAATTACCTGTACAAGAAATTCTTCTCCTTTTGGAACGCGTGAATTGTGCTCAGACCTTGGATCGTCGTTGTGATGAAACTCAAGACGGGAGAGCGCGAGACATTTTCCATTCTCTTCAAATCCCTCATTCCAATCCTGCGGAGAAACGAAGCGAAATCGTCAGTTATATGTAAACTAACGCGATAATTAGGTACGTACCTAAACAATTTACCAACGAAGAAGAACAGTACACCGAACAGTAGTAACGGTATCGAAAACCAGGGCAATACGCCGCAGATAAAGAATATAGCAAAACTACAAGTAAAAATATTTTGCACCATGTTTTCTATCGATATGGGTAAGTAATTATCAACTGCAAATCAGGAAGTATTAATCAAATTAGATGTACTGACTCGCGACAGAGCGCATGTGTTTGGGATAATTTGAAAAAAAAATCACTCACTCTCGTCTATATCGCGACTAAAAATGTTCTGTATTCTACCACTCGGAGTAGTTTCGAAGAAGGCCAACGGCGAGCTAATGATCTTGCGAAGAAACGTGTTGTGCAGTGTGGTCGAGGCCTTTATCGTGGCGAACATAATAACCAAGCCACGAATAAAGCTTGTCAATAATATACCGGCGATGCAGGCACCGTATACGTTTCGATAAAACGAGAAATCGGGATTGGCGTTTATATTCTCCGAATATACAGTATCGTTACTTCCCGGCACAGTCACGTTCTGAAAATTAAATAAAATTGACACGTGATATATCTAATGTTAACTGGGAAAAATGATATTACTAAAATATCTTTTAACTGAAGAAAAAGAAAAATGAATTTTAAATATTAAATACATGTTACTTACGCCCCCGCCAGCTTTAATCCAAACAGCGAGCCACCAAGTACTGAAGGCCGAACTGCCTACGTTCAGGAAAAACGTAAAAAATACGAGAATGGCGACCAAATAACCACCCGTGGCTTGTACATATGTGTGATAAGTGTACGACTTGACGGATCCGGTTTCGGACTTTTCCATCATTGTTAAAGTTGCCCCTAAATTTGGAAGAAGTATTAGAGATCTCAAAATCAGAAGAATATAAATAAACGCACGCACCTTTGTATACTTTCTCTTTTCCATTATTTTCTTTTTGCGCAGATTTCTCTTGAACTTCTGAATCGATATTGTTCTGCATTACTTCTGTAGACTGTTTAACACTGAAGAAATAAAATATTACTAAAAATTGCTTTTTCGAATAATTTAAAGTATAAATACGATATTATATTAAACGTACACTGACAAATTATCTTCCGTTGCAATTGTGCTGTTCTTCACCATCGAGGCGTATTCCCTGTCGAGTCGCATGAGATCTTCGTGGGTTCCATGCTCTACGATCTTACCCGCATTCATCATATAGATTTCATCACAACGTTTGAGAAACTGCAACAAAATAAATTTTAACACATTAGAGGCCTAAATAAATTTTAAAATACTGACCAACGCCAGTGTTTAAAAATCACATTGTTAATTAATTTTCTTTGAATCTGTTCAATTTTTAGAAAACAAAAAAAGCATGTAAAAATTTTTTTTATAGATTTTAGTGTCATTAACAAATTGTCTTGGAATTAATTCCAATTACCCACCTGAATGTTGTGTGTCACGAAAAGAACAGATTTATTTCTAAGAGCTTCGAGGATCAATTTTTCAAATATGTACGAGCCGACGTACGCGTCCACCGCGCTCAAAGGATCATCGAGAAAGTAAACGTCTCTGGAACAAGATACAATTTCGATTAAGCGATATGACCGATGTGCTTGTCCCTTATGGAAAGATACTATTGAACTTATTAAAAAAAAAACTATTGGAAATTTATTAGAAAGCTATTCAAATCCAATATTATATACTATATGTCCCAATAGTTTTTTCCTTAATCCGATAGTATTTTTTCACAAGGGTGCCAAGGGGAAAACGGCAAAGATCTCTGCGCACCGATTGGCATAATACGCTCGCGCCAGCGCAACCCTCTGCTTCTGCCCTCCAGACAGATTGACACCCCTCTCACCGATCTCGGTGTCGTCACCTCCCGGTAACATGTTCAAATCTTCCTTCAGATTGCAAATTGTGATCGTGTGATAGTAACGCTTGGCGTCGAACTCCTCGCCGAACAGGATGTTCTCCTTGAAGGTACCGTTCACGATCCACGCCTGTTGGCTGACGTAGGCGCAGGTGCCCTCCCTCAGGATGTGTCCCTTCGTCATTCTCAGCTGTCCCAGAGCTGCCAGCAGTAAACTGGACTTGCCGCTGCCTACGTGACCGCAGATACCGACCAGCTTCCCTTTGGGCGCGCCGAAATGCACGTCGGTGAGAACTTCGACGTACTTAGCTTCCTGCGTCGGTTGATTCAGATTTTCCAGTTCCAGTGGATTGTCCGTGACCGTTGGCGATTTCTTCCTGAGTAAAAAAAAAAAATCGTTATGCCCGCGGTCCACAGGAGACAACACTATTATGACGATTATTATTGAGTGAATATTTACTTTTTCTTGCTGTCGGTCGATGCGTCCGTTTGAAGCTTGATGCTGTCGCAAACGAAGGTACCGTTGGCGATGGCAACCGCTTGCGATCTCACAATCGGTTTCGACGCTTGGCAACTACCCTCGTCTAACAGCAACACGCTCTGCACAAACATTGTTTCGTTAATCGAATTATCTAGTCGATGGATTTTTCAAGAAACTAAAAGCCATTTGTTAGAAGCACAACGTGTTAAGACAAACGAGCATAAATGTAACTTTATACAGAAAAAAGATACAGGTGTGCAATATATACACTTAGCGTTAGGATGAAATATCTAAATTAATTTCCAAAATAAATTTACATACAGAGCGATATGCTTGCTCTTTGAGCTCATCGATATGCATAATTGTGACACAGATACAAACGAAGCAAAACAATTTTGTTACGAAAGTGCTGGATATGCGGTTTTGTTAGCACAAAATGAAAGCCTACTATTATTCGGTTACATCGAAAGAGGAAAACGTTAATTGTTCAGAGAAAAAAAAAACATTACGACACAACACGTATATGGTGGCAGCCGATTGTGCATTCCTATTAGATATAAATAAGAATAAACACCTTTATTCTGCCAAAAGTTATCTTTACTGCGGCGATATTAACTAAGGCCACTTGTAAAAACATGAAAGAAGTGCGAATTTGAGCATTGAGCACCGATACGAAGGGAAACACCTGAAAAGTGCAGAATTAAAACGATCATGTTAGTACAAGTCGTACTAAGCGTGGGAACGTCATGCCCCCAACTCAATAATATTTACAGCTGGCAATTCCGGGTATTTGGCGTGTACCAAAAGAATCGCTAACGGCAGCTGTACAAATGTAACAGGATGCTTTACAAGGCATGCAGTGTTCGCCCATCACATTTACTCTCGTCTTACTAGAAAGCTTGTGTTTATTACATTAAAACGCGACATTGACCTCATGTACATATTATTATAGGAATAGTGCCCGTGCTGTTTTTTTTTATTTTTTTATTTAACTGATCTGTTGTAAAAAAATTATCAAAATTTTACAACGATCGAATATCTCTAATCGATTTAGCAGGTTAAAATTCAACGACTGTTTTAAATTAAAAATTATAAAAATCTTGATAAAAGAAGTAAAAATATAGGATAACGATTCATACGAGATTAAATTTGTTGAACACGAGTACTGGTTTCCTAATAATAGGTACGGATATCCGACCCATTAAGCTGTACATGAAATCGCTCAAAAAACACTGGAGACCTTGAATCTTCTAAGAGCTATGAGGGCGCTGATAAAATATCGCGTGGTATCCTTAAGTGACGTGAGTGCCAGTCTAAGCAAATTTCCAAATAATGTGGTCATTGGGAAAGCCTGTAACGTGATCCAATGAGTGTGAAATCTAGGGAGATATTATCTTGTAACTGGGATTGCAAATATCCGAGAAAAATCGATCAAACTATTGTCTAAGGGAAAATCTTTATCGTCTTATCAAACTGCTTACCTATTGGACGTTATATTCGATTTCGCCTGATATACATAAAATTAAGATATTTATAAAAATATTATATGTTTATATCTTGCAAGTCAGAAATCGTATTGGTAGAATGTATTTCATACTTGCGCGGCCGTTAATCCACTGCCCGAGGCAATGTGCGCTAAGAACGTGATGATCGCGGATATCACAGGTATAGCGGGCGTCAGAGAAATGCTAAGGCTTTGAAAATACGCAGTCTTATGAAGCCAACGTTCCTCCTTCTTGCGTATGGCTGAAAAAACATTAAATCACCTACGTTTTACAAATATATGTATCTTTCTAATAAAAAAATATATATATATCAAAATAAAAATAATTATAGCTCTATTATCAACAATATTGCTTTCAATAATTTCTGTTCTATTTACTTATATGAAAATTTCTTTTGTTTTATTGTATTATTCTCACCGAGAAGTTTCTGACCGAAATATTTCTCCCAGGCATACATCTTAATCAACTTTATGCATTCGAGGATCTCACTCATGAGTCGCACCCGAGCGTCCGTAATATTTACCGACTTCAAGCGAAAGTAGCCGGTCGCCCGGGAGATGAAGTACTAAAACATAGATATTGCTCTTGATTTTTTATTTGAATATGCAAAATGTGCAAAAATGCACAACAATAAGCCATTTACCTGACACGGGTAAAACGAGAGAAAAGCTATCATCCCAATCAGAGCGATGGGATTGAATAACCACAACACATAAATTATACCGCAACTTATAACAATCGGTCCGCAGATAATCATCGGTCCATAAATGATCACATCAAAGAGCCTTTGACTGTCGTTGCAAAATATATTGATTATCTAAAGACAAGCCATTGCATATATCACTAGCAAGTCAGCCGAGAGAGCACTTTCTCTTAAAGATTTACAAAGCAAACTGAGTATCTTACTTCGCCTGTACTTTTATTGCCGAGGCTGTTTAACCTTATGATCTTCTTGTATAAAAGAGCTGTGCAAGCCGACTTCAATCGTAAGCCAGTCTTATAATTCATGTTCCACGTCCAGGTGAAGAAGAAAGCTCGCAGAGAATCGCACAGTGTCAGCAGAAAAACCCACTTGATACCGTCCCAAAAGTTCTCCTCCGGAGACTCTACGTGCTCCAATATTTTCCTCATTAATATTGTCTAAGTGAAAACAAAAATTCTTTATTATAACAGAAAGATTGAATTTAACGACAATTTTTTGTTTCGATAATAGGAATCTTACAGGACTGATAAATCCAAATATAAGAGAACACGTCAATAAAAAGCATGATACGCAAACTCGTGTGCGTACAAATCTCCACGCAACCGTGGAAAAAGATGCTGCATTGGGGCCGTTTTGACTTAATTCCTGTTGCCAAAGTACATCAAGTCTAAAAAAAAAAATAATACCCAACTATGTAACAATGTGATACAATGAGATACAGTGAAATACAAATGAGATACAATGACATTAAGCTTTATTAAGCTTACCTGAGTGCATTATATTCACAGGTATCGTATACTGAAATGTCTGGTAAATCCTTTATCGTAAGGCCTTTCTTGTACGCTTTCCATAAGTATGGTGTCATCCACGTTATATATACATAAGAAAATAATCCAGCATTATCCGCTGATGAATTTCCTTTCTTTCTGTAAAATGCATTTTTATCACTGAGAATACAATAAGATATACAAGAATTATCGTTGTATCTGATATACACATTTCATGTGTAATACATTTTATTAAATGTATTACACATAAAATACTATTTTAAACTACTACAAGATATTTTTTTATTTCAAGACTTTGGTTACGACTTTGATTACGTACGGTTTTTGGTACCGTATCGGTATCAAATTGCCCAAAGCATGATTGTACTTCTTCATCCCAGACCTTGGGACGTATTCTCTGACTTGTCTCGCCGTACTGCCACTCGCCTTTGGTAGAAGAGATTGCTGTTGCCTATCGGGCTCCAAAGAGCTAACAGAAAATTGAAAGAAATTGATGTATCTTTCCCTTTAATTTAATGTGGAGAATTAAAAATCCTTAAGTATTTCATCGACTTAATATCTCTCAAGGAATACGAAAGACCTTAATTTCTGAATGACTCCGTACCCTTCATTGTGTTTATGTTGCACATTACTTTCGGTCCGCTTGTTATTGCTGCCATTGTTATCTTCTGCGGTTTGTCCCATCCTCACAGGATATTACTCACTCCGCAACAAATGCATCAATGGTCACCCGAGGAGCCTGAAACTTAATTGCAGCTCACATCACAATTCACATCTCGAGTAACAATAGGCGAGATAAAGGCTCTCCCTAATCGCAAGGCGTGCCGTGATAAAGCAAAATTACATAAAGATACGTTAATCACTGGTAGCACTATATACGTACAGTACATTACAAGTAAGGAACACACTATACACGTATCTCGGGAATAATGATACGCAAACAAACTTGTAATACAATTGCGAAACGCTCGACACAACTGGGATCAACCTCCAATCCTCACATATACAATTCCCACGTGTTTTCACATTCGCGCGGCACGTAATGTACGTATATTAAATAAATATAGCATCCGCGACGCTATATACTCTCCCTGTTATACACCGCCTTTATACTCACCTCGCCGATAGTTGTAGCGAGAGCGAACGCGAGATATCCTCGTTCGCAATGCCAGAGAGGTAATCGTCAGTCACATCGGTGCGATAGTGATAAGAGCGGGGGCTTAATCTCTAGACATCGTTAATGAGAGGTGCGTATTTTTTGAATTTCCGTTCACGCGCCCAACCGGGGTGGGAGAGGCGAGGGAGACAACACGCTGACGTGCCGTGCACATGGCGCGCACACACAGACGCACCTTCTCCGTGGCGCGGCTTTGACACCTGTTAACAGCAATGATAACACACTTTAACGGCGGCATTTAATCATATGGCCGATATCATTCGCCACAAAGCTCAAGCTCGAGTGTCGTCGGCGAAAATGAGCCTTACGCCTTTCCCCTCCTGTCTTTGGAAACCGCGTTCGACGAGGGTCCACCTTGTCTACAGTAAATAAAAACCATTCGAAATTTCGTACCAGTTCCCCTCCGGTTGACAGAAATGCGGAATCCGAATCGAGGTCGATACACCCCGAGCGTGCTCGAGGAGAGCTCCGCGCTGCACGGAATGGCCTTCTATCGAAGCCGCCGTCCGCTTTTGTCTCCTGGAAAAGCGTGGGCGGTCGTCGTCATATCTGAAATCCCAGCTCCGTCTTCGGACAGTTCGGTTTTCCTCCCGGGACTTCCGTTTACAAGTACGATGAACCCCACGTGCATTGTTTACTCAATGAAACGATTGGGGAGCGAGGAAGCGCATCAAGCGTGTATGCGAGCCGCGTGCCGCGTCGGTCGTGTGGTTGCGACTATATACGGGGTGTCCAAAACGATCCATTGCGCGTTACAGCATTCAATTCGACATTCGAGTCAAACGATTATGAGTTTATAATGTTTCTACAAGACCGGAAAGAAGATGCGTTTGTTTGACGTCTTCAAATAAACAAGATATTTCGGAGAGCGGATGGATGCTTGAATAAATAAATTAGAAGTTGCACTGTTATTTAATAGACAGATGTGTATAGATAAAAATGAATACTGCTTTAACATATCTTCATCTTTGATAATTCCTTCCGCAAAATGCTGAAGGATTCTTTGATTGAAATGAAATTCTAAATGTGGAACATCGACTGGATTTTCATCTGGACTCTTTAATCTACGCAGGAAATCTTGGACGAGAATTTTATTCTAAGAATATAGTACATAGACCAAGGGTGTTTAACAATACAAATATAAACAAGTTAGATTCGCTCGGTCAGCGTAACTCTGCTCAAAGTCGAACGTTCGTTTTAGATGAACATGGTCTAACTCATCTAACTTATTCACGTTCGTATTGGTCCGGTCTAAGGAATTGCGCATTTTACGTATTTCCCCTCGTCGTTGTTTCACCTCTTTTTTTTTATTCAAACATTTGAGAGAATATAAACCGAAACTTAGGCTTATGCGTCAAGATTATATTTAATTATACACAACGTAAATGATATCGAGGAGATCTAGAGCTTCTCCTTAGGATTCGTAATACCTACATGAATACTAATTCTTATTCCAAGGTTATATAATATGTCGTATAGTACATTGCATACGATAAATGATGTGTGAGCGGCTCTCTCAGACTTGGGATCCCCGCACGTTACAATACATAAGACAGTACAATGAACTTGTTGAGATGCGCGATGGCGAACTACTAGTCAGTCGCGTGTATATTACAATCGTATTTTTTTTTTGCGCTTTACAGCTCGTTCCCGACGCATATTGACAATTAATCACGTCTAAGCTCAAAGCCATTAACGCGACATGCGCTATATAAAATTATAATTCTAATCATTTGATCAGAAGATGTATCATGTACGTCGCCGTAGAAAACAAGAAATATCTTTTTCGCGTTTAGTTCAATCGAATTGTAAACTTAAAATAACACTCCTCTCCAATATATTTTCCTCAAGGAATTCAGTTCGTGTTTCATCTCAGGCGACGTACGATTGTCTGTTGACATTGCGCTCAGTTTAAACGAAGAGAACAAAAATTAAATTATCGAAGATAAAGGAGAATTTGTCTCTCCACCTTTAGGTATTCACTCGTGGCAATTATACATTCAATGTAAAGTACACATTTTGTAAATAACACACTTTTGGATACGGTCAATTTGATGTTACAAATTTGAAGCGTTCTTTGATTGGCCAAGTAAAATTGGTTAGTAAAGTTCTTTCTTCTGATTGACCAATCAAATATATCAGAACATTTGTAGTAAAACTTTAACCGCACCCTGTATGTTATAAAAGCAAATAATAGGAGACTTACACACTATGAATTTGGCTTACCATTAATATTTAATATATAATTCACGACTATGCGAATAAGAAAATAAAAGAAAAAAAAAGACTACTATTGCAGCAAAGTAACTTAGAGGTTTCTCTTTGATTTTTTGTTTATGGTAATCGTTTAGCGTTAAAAACGCATTGCCCGATCTCAAAAACTGTTATAATTGCTGCCGCCCAACTGCGAGTTGAAACCTCTGTTGTTCGGCGAGTATCCTGGCCTGAAGTTATTACCTAAGCCTGTGTACAAAAAAAACGTATATATGCACGTATACATAAACATATTAAATATTGTACAGTATTATGGCAATACCTACGAATTGTTTAATATTTGTTGTGTGTCGTGATTAGTGTAATAAAAATTTAGATGTAATAAGAATCACAGATCTGTTTTCGAATTATGATACACAATTCGAAAAATATATACGATTCATATTTGTAATAATTTGTAATAGATTGTTTGATATATTTTCAAAATATTTTAGAGAGTTACCGTAATTTTAAAGAGATTTTGTCTTTTGTTGTGTTTTCAGAAATTTTCGACATGATTCAACAACTTTACATCCACAGAAATCGTCACCATCATTTATCATTTAGATATCATTTAGAATTCTAAAAAAATTCGTTTAAAGATATATTATCACAAAAAAGTATATGCATATAGAGTTACACGTTTCATTTTTTGTTGCGTGTTTTTGAAAATGTTCGGTATAATCTAACAATTTTACCTCCACAGAAATTGCCGATGCCACTTAATGACATGCTATTCGATCCGCCGGTTGAGTTCATGAACAGCTCGATGTATCTGTGCGACATGTGACTTTTATCCTACATATGAAACAAAAAAAAAATTAAAACCAAATAATCTTACGAGTTGTATGACTTATCGGATACATAAAATATACGATTTTATTTTTACATGTGGAAATCGTTTCGTCCAAACGATTTCTGAAGTAAAAGTTGACTTCGACTAAAAAAATAAAAAAAAAAGAGGATACACGAACCTTGCACATTGCTTTCAAGGCTTCCTCGTGAGTCGCGAATTCCACGTCAGCTTCTCCCGACGGGCGGCCACCATTCTCAAGGATAATGCGGACGTTCACCGGCTCGATTGGTCTGAAGAACTGTAAAGCAAGACAAAATGTTACAACTGAATTGCAGGTTTTTGAAATATGGAATATCTCGTTATTATTCGAGACTAATTACATCAGCTATGTCTTGTTCCGTCGCCTTGAACGGCAGTCCTCGCATATGGATACTGTACACGCCGGAGTTTCCGCCCCAGGAGTCATTGTTGCCTCTGTAATTGCCGCCCTTCATGTCCATGCTGCCGCGCATTCCCATATTGCCGCCGCGGGACCCGTAGTTATTCCCGTTTCCCCACGGGCCGTTGTCGAAGTCTAAAGTAAAATTTACACAGTTTATTATTAAATAAAGCTGGAAACGGACCACGTGCTCGGAGGAAAGTATAAATTGTAAGACATGTGTAAATACATACGTAACGAATTAGTACGTGAATTGTATATTAAGTCTCTATTACGGTACTGTCCTGCATGATAGTCTTCGTACTTCGATAGATGAAAGGAATCACCTCTATTTCTGGATCCTCTGCCGTTGTTGTTAAAGCGATTCATCCCGCCGAAGCGATCACCACGAGTGTACGGCGCGGGCCTCTGATTGAAGCCACCCATGGGACCGCCGCGCATTTTCGGCCCGATACTAGCGCGTACCTCGGATAAGCTGCTTCGGAAGATCTCGATATATCTGTTAACGATTGAAGATGGAGACGCGTTAGACATTCGCAGGGCGACACGTCAGCAAATAAATAAATAAATAAATAAATCGTCATCGTCATTATTGTTACTCTCACCATACAAATGCTAAAAAAAATTTTAAAAAAATATATCGGAAACTCGACAAGACTTTAACGATACCGACTTAATTCGAGATATCACAAATGGTGAGAGACAAGAAAAACAAAACAACAGTGATACACGCAGACTCGATAGAAACAGAAAAGGTGGAAAGAGGAGCCATTCCTGCACAGCAGTAGCGAGAGATTAATCATTTTTACGGTCTGACGTTTACAATAAAAAGGAAAAAAAAAAGAGGAAATTTGTGTACGGCAGTTTGGCTTATTGAAGTTGAGCTTATGAGTGTGACAGAACAATTGTATTCATACTAAACCTCCGCATTCTTTTATTAAACTTGCGAAGAGAGACCCTCCCACGATGAAATTCCTTCCCGACGTACCTACGTACCACATCACGTACCCCACAAGCCCATGCGACGCCGACGATCTTCGGGTATGCCACGCACACAATTGCATTCCTTTTGCAGGTGAACACTTCTATGATTTCTATCGACTAATCTATGAAAAATTCATAGATTATCGATTTACTTATCGACACAAAAAATTCTAGTGTAACAATAAAGCGCTTACAAGAGTTTTATTTTCAAGTTTCACCTGCAAAAAAATGTAATTATGCGCGTCGCATAGACGTGCCGTATTGGATCGATGATTATTATCTCTTTCTCTTTCTCTCTCTCTTTTTCTCTGTCTCTGTAGCACCCACCGAGCTTTGGCTTGCCCTACCCACCTCCCATGGGATTTGGTGATGACGGTAAGGGGCTATCTCCCGCCCCCCGGCACCCACCCACGGATATAAGTAGTTGGGTCCACAGTACTTTCGCTTACGTACGACTATTTGGTTGTAATTGTGTTTCGAGAGAGGCAGTTTCTTTATGTCAGATCAGAAAAAACGTTCTCCAGAGGAGATTCTCTTTCGATAAGAAAAAAAAATTCATTCGCTTGATTTGAAAAGTCTGCAAGGTCTCGATCGAAGAAATTAATTCATCTCGACACGGCAAGCTGTGTGCAGGATTTTCTCAAATTAATTTTTATGTCGAAAAACTTTCGACAAAACACGTGCGCGAGCACACGTGGTGCTGAATTGATAGCTTGATAATAATACAAATAGTTTCTCTCCATTTTTGTCCTTCCGCGCGAAAAATCCTCCTCATTGGGGAAGAAAAAGATAAAGAAGCTGCATCCGTAACGTAGAATATCCTTCCCACTATTTACTAAACGAAATTGTATAATACCTACGTGTACTACGATCATTAATATAAATGATATGGAAAAAGTCATAAGTATACCCAAACCCAGCTATACCGTCTCAGTGCCCCACCTGTGTCCTATCTTTTCCTTGTGTTTCTGCAGAGCGCGCTCCGCAACATCTTTGTTAACAAATTGAACGTAAGCCTCCCCAGTACTGCGGCCCGTGTAGTCTGTCGGTAGCGAAATGCCGTTCGGAAGTATCTCCAACCCTGACCCACACATAATCAAACATCGATATTGTAACTTATTGTAGGACCCATTAAAAAAAAAAAAGAGAGAAGTTATGGTCAGGTTTATTAAAACCCTTATTAAGAGAAGCAAAATTTTTTTTAAGACTCTCTAAAATCGCGCAACATAAATATGTGCGCCTTTTTTTTTCTTTCTTCTTTCTCTTCGTGATTCTCCTTACGTAAATAATATATGGGACATTTAAAATTGTCACGTCCGAGAACCAAAGTTAAGAATTAAGCTCGATCACCGAGTCGTGCAGCGAAAATGTTTTCTCGTTCCGCGTATTCGTACAAATCATAAAATCATAAAATTCCGCGGCGCGCACGCCTCGTACGGCACAACTCAGATATCTAAGCGGGATCTTAAATCTTAACTGAGGCTAATCGTCGATATCAGAACACAGAGACGTTGCTTTAGATGGAAATTTAATTTCAGCCTGCTCGACGCGCGCGTTTCAGTCATTGCTAGTCAGTTACTTTTTTATTAAAGCAAATTTTAGAATAAGCATGTAATATTGTTAAAAGTGCAATTGTTATGATTTGCTAGGACTCGCAAGGTAGTAAGTAGTAGTAGTAGTATAAAAGCCATCAAAAGTATTTCGTCGCTGTGTTCCCGAGACAAATTTCGATCACTTTCGTTTTACAAAAAGGGAAGTATAAAAATAGAAAGAAAGTTACATATTTGAAAAAAGATATAGGTGTTTGTTTTTCAAGGATTAAAGAAAATCTCAATGACACTTGATATCATTAAAAATTAGATACTTCGATTGTCGTACGCCAAGTACCTGAGAAGAACTGTGCAATTTCCTCTTTCGAACAACCAAACGGCAGGCCGCGTAGTCTCACGCAACCGTCGTCCATCGCGTTCTCCAAATTAAGACCGCTCCTCTTCACGACCCATTCCATTTCGCCGCGTTTTGCTTTAAAAACTGAAACAGCAACAATTAATTATAATAAAATAGAGATAATACAACATTCTAACGAGGTAAAAAATTTTGCTATTTATCAAAGATAATATCTATATTTATCAGTTCATTAAATCTAAACTCATTTATAAATAACTTATGTATAAAGTTTCATTTATAAAAAAATTATCCAATTAGCCAGATATCCAGCATATTTCTATTAGAAACATTGGACATATTCAAGTCAAAACATGATTGGTTGGGTCACAGGTAAAGATCGCGTTCAATTGCTCAGCGAGCAAACTAATTGCTTCATATAGTTTTAATACACCCAATGTTTCTAAAAGCCTTGTGTAGTCACGATGGTAAAAAATGCTTCGAGATTTCAGACGGAGAAATAACCATAACAAATCACATTTGAACAATTTGACCAATTTGATCAATACTTATTGGTCTACCTGTATCAAGTCTTTCTGTATCCGCGATCTCAGTGATTTCTGAACACAAGGTTTAATAGATGTGCCAGATATTCGCCTATTAATAAACAATAATTAATAAAAAATATATATATATTATTGAAATTATTGAAGAAATATATAAGAAACTATAAAATTTCGAAATAAATGTGCTTAAGAAATTAATATATTAAATTAACCTTCGATATATAAAAATATATACAATTATTGAAATTATTGAAAAAATATATAAGAAACAATAAAATTCCGAAACAAATGTGCTTAAGAAATTAATATGTTAAATTAACCTTCGATATAACGGTGGCCCATGTGATCCCTGTCTCTTTTGCAAGCCTTCTCGATATCTTCCGGAGTGTCCATTTCCACGTAGGCTTCGCCGCTGGGACGTCCCTCGCGGGACGTAGTCATGTGAACTCCATTCTTGCCGTTCGAGATCGAGCAGTCGCCGAAGAACTTCATGATCTCGTCCACAGTGGTGGACCACGGCAGTCCACGTACCTTAACGACGTAACCCTCCTCCTCATGATCGCCACTGCCGCTCGACATAACTTCTTCTAATCAGGTGCAATCCCCTCCTAAACAATACCTGCAAGCAAAAAAATAAAATGTTTTTTTTTTTTAATCTCCCAAAAATAGGACTCGAGACATACCAGATATCATCAGCGATCTCGCGACAACCGAAGCTCCTCAAGATATCGAAACTGGTCGAAACACGGATGACGTTTCCACGTTTATCACGTCGACATCTTAGAAGCTGGTTCTTGCGAGAAACATACTCCGATCGTGCATAAACAATAACAAACCAAAAAAAAAAAAGAGGGAAAGAAAAACAAAAACCGGGATAAATCAACAAGAGAATTTTCGCCGACCTTTAAACTGTTTTCGACACTGAATATTGAAAAAGCATTGAGAAAAGAATCCAGGGGCACGAGACAAGGTTAAAGGAGAAAACAACGAGCTCCCGGCCGCAGGACAGTCGTCGTCCGGTCGACCGCGGCGTTCGGTTTTAATCAACACGAGAGCGCAATTGGGCGCGCGAAATTAAGAATCCAGCTGTGCGGCCGCGGGGGCGAGGTGGACGCGCGGAGAATTGAGAACGGAACCCCCCCCCGCGAGAAAGCGCGGTCGAGAGACGCGACACACGCGGCACGTCGACGGTCCCGTGGGGGACCCGGGGTACTCGCGACGCGCGGAGACTTACCGCCGCTGCGGGCGAAACGAAGCGCCGTCTTGTCTTCCGTCTTCAAGGATCGCTTGCCGTTGCGGTCGACTTGATCGGAGAAACGTGTTCCCGGGATCCCGGCGATATCGCCCGATAACACCCTCGTGAGAATCGGCCGCTGCTTACCGAGACACCTCCTCCCGTGTTGCCCTCCGTCGAGACTCTCGCGATCCACACACAAAATGGCGCGCGGCGGCGATGACGCGCCGCGCTCCGGAGCTGCGTTCGGAAATATCACTCGAGAGAGAGTGCAACCCTCACGTGTCACTTTATCCTTCTCGCTTACCGATTTATTGAACGGGGACAAAACGACACCACGCGGGAGCGGTCAGGTGACGTTTTCGAACGCTGCCCGGCCGGCCGGCGGAAGAGTAGACGGGACGGGGGGTGGAGGAGGGGGGGAGGGCGTCAGGCGCGATCGTCGCAAGCCTCGTTTTCATCGATTTGCCGTAGGATGGCGCGCGTTTCCAACGCCGGCGCAGCCCGCCGTCACTCCAGCCGGATCGGCACGAGCACCGTTCCCCGCGGTGGCGGTGACTGTGTCCGTAGCGTGTGGTGGTGGTGGTCGCCTCCGAAACACACTCGGAAAAGGGAGAGAAAGGGAGAAGGAAGAGAGTAGCGCGAGAGAAGCCCGAGGGACGACTCTTAGTGGACGGACGACGACGCAGCGGGCGGGCCTTGAGTTGGGTTGCGCGACGGCGACTTGTCGTCTCTCCCCGGCGCAGCGGGAGTTTTCCACGGAACGGAGCGGGACGGTGGAGCGCACCGAGGAGCGTGAGCGAGGAGGCGATCGCGCGCGCGCGCGCGTGAGTGCGGCGGCCGGCTGGCTGACACCTTCTCGTCGTCGTCGTCGTCGTCGTCGTTCGTCGTTCGTCGTCGCCGATAGTCGACTATCGCACGGAGCCCGTCGTCGTCCTCGTCACGCCGTCCAGTTGAGCGAGGACGCACGCCAGCGGACTACGCGACCGAGCGGAACGGGCGGCGAGAGCGGAGCCGAGCCTCGACGCGGAGCCCTCAGCAGCCACACGAGAAGCCCGTTACGATGAGTTTCCTATTGTGAGTCCGCCTCTCTATTCGCCTCCGCGAAGACTTTCTCCTCCCCGAGTCTCTGTCTCGAGTCGACAACCGAACTGAATCGCCGCCCCTCATCCGATCGATATCGCGCGACGTCCACGCGTCAGGAAGTAACCGAAGGATGTGACAGGACGAAGTCGCGAGGATCCCTGACTTGTCACCTCTTCCTGTGACAGCTGACGACTTTTTTTTTTCCTTTTAAAGTTTGCGAATCTTTTTGTTTCGTGTTCCACTCCAGAATGACTTCCTCTCTCGTTTCTCTCTCTCTCTCTCTCTCTCTCATATCTAATCCAACAATTGAATTTATTATTATCGTTCTCCGACGACAACGACGAGTTCGACGAGGATGACTCTCGACGATGCCGTCCGTCCG
Source organism: Wasmannia auropunctata (assembly GCF_000956235.1). Classification (NCBI taxonomy): domain Eukaryota; kingdom Metazoa; phylum Arthropoda; class Insecta; order Hymenoptera; family Formicidae; genus Wasmannia; species Wasmannia auropunctata. The sequence goes on from NW_012026987.1 coordinate 3,060,114, forward strand.
CCGATGGATCGATCGAGGGTAAAAATAGCGCGCGTGCTATCGTGCGTGCGGGAGGCCTCTTCCCTTGACGCGCGTCTTCCCGCGGGACCCACCATGTTCCCTCGTTTTCAGGATTACCGCTCGACGCGGCGCGGTCTATGAATCATCCGTGCTCGGTGGCCGCGCCTTAGTGCTCCTCGTCATCGAGAGTGCCCCGCGACGCCGACGTCTCTTGACGTTCGCTTTGACGTTCGCGACAAAAAACGGCAGCCGCCGCTTTCTGCATGCGTGCGATCGCGATCAGCTGAGCGTCGAGCCGCCGAGCGCGTATCTTTTTTTTTTATATTTTCTTTAGCTGCGCCTACTCTTCGTTTTTCGCGTCTGTAACGAAAAGTATATTTAGGCTTTTCTGCGGGAAAAAAGGCGATTGAAAAAAGAGAGAAGGAGAGAGAGAAAAAAAGAGTGTGTAGAGAGAGATGTAGCTAAATAGAGAGAGAAAGAGACAGAGGGAGGTGATGTTTGCTCTTTTCCACCTGCCTCTTGTTGCTTGTTGCAGCAACTGTGAGTGGATTTTGGAGGAGAAAAAAAAAGAGAAAAGATTTACCGAATATAAGAAAAATATTATATCTAATAATTAAATTAATTATTGGATGTATTAATTAATTTAATGGAAAACCGTTTGTGCCCGTATGATGAAGATGTGTATTTTCATTTAAACATTTAGGCTTTGTCTATACATTTCAGCAGCGTAGATGAGTACAGCTGAATAGAAAATATATTCCTATTATGTATATTATTTGTTAAAGAAATCAATCTCTGATTAATTTAGAGAGTAAAATTATTAGGGCAAAATTTCTGCTAAATTGAAACAAATAATAAATTAGATTTAGAGTAACACTACACGCATTTGCCTCTAATTTTTAATTAAACGTCTCGATGCTTGCCATTTTTTAATCTTATCAATAATACGAGTAGGACGGCAGTTAATTTGTTGCCACTGATTTATCTGTAATGATAAACGGCTTAATATTTACGATATCTTGTTTCATTTGCTTCAGATTCCGAAATAAAGATAAGTAATTAAGTATCATTGTGCGGTAAATATTGATGTAAAATATTAAAAGAACAAAGAACTTGGAATCTCGTAGTAATAAAGAGAAATCACAGATAACGTCGTTTTCTAATGTCTTGTTCGTTTCTCTCTCAAGCGGGAGCAGGTCTTCCAAGACCTTTAAACCAAAGAAGAACATCCCGGAGGGCACTCACCAGTACGACCTGATGAAACACGCCGCCGCTACATTAGGCTCCGGTAACTTGCGACTGGCCGTTATGCTACCCGAAGGAGAGGATCTGAACGAGTGGGTCGCTGTTAATAGTAAGTCCGTTTTCCGTTTCCGTTTATTGGCTTCGCATCGACTAAGATCTAAACGTGATTTTGCCTCTTTCCCTTCAGCCGTTGATTTCTTCAATCAAATCAACATGTTATACGGCACTATCACGGAATTCTGCACGGAGGAGAGCTGCCCCATCATGTCGGCCGGACCGAAGTACGAGTATCACTGGGCCGACGGTCACACGGTGAAGAAGCCTATAAAATGCTCGGCGCCCAAGTACATAGACTACTTGATGACCTGGGTGCAGGATCAGTTGGACGACGAGACTCTATTTCCATCCAAAATCGGTGATTACACGTATTATTTTCATTTTGCGCTCTCTCTCTCTCTCTCGCCGATCATACCGAACCGAAAACTAATCCTCGATTATATTCTCTCTGCAGGAGTTCCTTTCCCCAAGAACTTCTTGTCTATCGCGAAGACTATCCTGAAGCGGTTATTCAGAGTATACGCTCACATCTATCATCAGCACTTTAGCGAAGTCGTGCAGCTCGGCGAGGAGGCGCACTTAAACACGTCGTTCAAGCATTTCATATTCTTCGTTCAGGTACGCAATCGTGTCTCGCCAAAAAAAAAAGACAGTTGTAAGTTAATCATTTGATTTATTATTCCTGACATATCATCTCGCATTGTAGGAATTTAATTTGATCGAGAGAAGGGAATTGGCGCCTCTGCAGGAGCTGATAGAGAAACTGACGGCGAAAGACGCGCGATGATTCCGCCCACCTCCGTCTACGAGCCACTCGTCCTCTCGAAACCTTTCCAAAGAATCTCTCGACAACGCTGTCTTCGCTAACCCGCGCATGTAATTGCATTATTTAAACCGATCTATTAATCGATAACCCCCACGATCTGCCTCCGTCTCGAAGAACTGGCGGCGAAAATATGCGCCGCCGTTCCGGAAACACGCGACTGATAACAAGTAAGTCTACGGAGTGCGCTCTGAAACCTCATTCTTTTCTGACGGCGCACGAATGTACATTCACTGTGCGCACACGCACGCACACACACACACACACACACACACACACACACATATATATATATATATACACAAAAGAGAGAGAAAAAAACTTATCGAGTGGATAAGGATAACGAGACGGTAGTTCTGAGGCGGCGCGTTCAACTTTGTGACTCGGTTTTCTCCGAACATTCTCCAAGCACGTTTCGATTGTAATTTATTGTGTTTTATCAATTGCACCGTTGACAGGCGTAGAAGAGAGACGGTCGGAAGCGCGATTTTTTTTCACAAGTACAAAATGTCGGGCACATCTTGAGGAAAAAAAAAAAGAAACGATTTCAAAAGTGCTAGATAAACGCGTCTCTTTTTCATAAACGAACAAAACCGCTCGTAGTGCTCGCGGGTTTTCTGCAATTTGTTTTTTTTTTGTTTGTTATTATCTACCGCTCTATTATCGGATGTAAAAATAACGTCGCTATTATATATAGAAATTACCGAGCGTTTCGTGCGGCTGTGTGCGAACGCGACGGCATATCGTGTGAATTTCGTATGGTTACTTTTACGTCTTAGGGATAGATTTTGTAAACGATTATTTCCTATTCATTTCTAGCATCCCGTGTCGTATTTCTTAACGAGAAACTGCACATTGTTGATAATAACATATATAGATATATATATTAGTGCCGTTAAAAGGGAAAGAAAAGTTAACGCGCAACGCTATCGCATTACTATGTAATGACTACTTTAAGACATCGTCCTGTTAAGCGCTTATAGACTTATTTATACAACTAGGGTTTTTTTTGTACGCGTTTTGTCCCCGTAGAAAGTGATATTTCCTGCTTCAGACGCTTTTTCAAATACCGGTAGTCAGGCCGTCTACGTCGTCTTACTGCAATTTCCCGTGTAATTCTCGACAATTTTCAGTTTCCGATCTCTGAGAATTATCGTTACGAACGTTATTGACAAAAAAATGATCATGTTTTTGCTCCGTGAATGTTGATATATAACACGATATTTCACTGACTCATATTTATCTTCGTCTTCACTCGCCTAAAATTGGTTCTTCCGCTGCATTAATAAATGAAAGATTTCTACCGAGCAACACTCGATCTCGTCCAGAGTTTAAATTCGCAAAGTTCGACTTCGAGTGCGCTCTTTTTGTTTTCTTTTTTTTTCTTTTTTTTTTTTTAGTCGGTACTTAATAACGAGAATAGCGATTGTATAGCTCTCGAGCTGAATGCGCGTCGCGACTCGTATAACTTTCAAGTATCATTAAATCGACATCGCCGACTATCATCGCCACTTACATAAGATAAGTTCGATTCGTCACGAACGTATTGTGTTAATTCGTCGTTTCTTTCGGCAGAGCTACGCGCGCGATAACTGTGAAATCTTTAGGGAGAGTCCGAAGTGCTGAGAAAAAGATAAAAAGTTTTCAAAAAGGGAAACATATTTTTTTCATTGCAGTAGGCGTTAAGAGTTCGATCGCGTGAACCTCGTATGTATATGTATACGTATATACATATTGCATATAATAATATTTTATTATAACGACACGTGATTAATGGCAGCGAAGTAACGTGATAGCGTGGAACGAAGGCGGTGCGTATAAACGCTAAAGTGTAGACGTAAATGATAGTAATGATAATACTGTATTCGGTACTTAAGGAGAGGCGGCAAGAAGCGGCGCGAGGGTTCAAAGAATAAAGAACAACTCGTCTGCGTATATTCGAAAACAATAGTGCCCGTTCGTGACCCGCGATGAGCGATAGTCGCCTACTAGAGAACAATTCATTCTCAACCGGTTATACAAATGCCTATTTTTTATCTTGTACGCGTTCGTGCGAGTAATAGCGATTTATATAGTCACGGCGCCAATCCGCAACTGCTATCCACTTCGTGATGTTCGTAGACGCTTACCTTAGCGACGATCCCGAGAACACGCGTGTCCTCACTTCCCTTTCCTCTTGAGCGACTTTCCGCGGCGCGAGTGCCTCAAACGCGACACTGTCCGACACGGTCGTGCGACAAAAAAAAAACCCGGATTATTCTGCGAACGGCGTATCTCAAAATTATCCTAAAGTGTCAGGGCACGGAAAAATTAGTGAAAGGTTCGAAAACTCGGCGCCGAAAGAACCGAACTGACGAGGATGAGTTCCCCTCGAGAGTATTCTCTCTGTAACTTTTATAGATCTCTATTAGATATAAAGTAAGTTTTGGAGCAAATTTTCAAATTCCTAGCCGAATGTCTCGAGGGAGAAAGACGCCGCTGTCTACAAGAAATTGTTCCTCATCTCTTCGGCTCTTTCAGCGCTTAAAATTACGCGCGCTAAATAATCGTAATAATATGTTAAGATTGAACGATCGCAGGGTGAAAATTCAATTGTTCTAGATTCGTAGAGGCTGATTCGGCGGTCCTGATAATCTGATCAGTCGAGTTGTGAAACCACGTACGACAAGTGATAACTCGATCGCGTCGGGTGAAGGGACCATATTTGTGCTAGAAAAAAAAAATAATCCTCTCGAGATCATTTCTTTATCGGTGAGACGATCGTGTTGAGATAAGGTTGTATTCTCTTCGTTCGGAACGGCCTTTTCGCGGAGAGTTCTCAGCGACCAACTGTCCGTTCGTCTGATAGTAACGCTAGTGATATATGTGCAATGTAAATAATATTTTTCACGATTTAAACAGGGAAACCCCCCCGGCGTCCTAATCACGGCGCGTGGGCCGCGTCTAAAATGTTTATAGTCCTGAATATAATATAATCTTGTAATCTTTCTGTAATAAATATCGTTCCGATTGTACTCGCTTGTACTTTAGCCTTCTTACCAGAAATAGCGTCCATAAATCATCCCTAATGAACTTGTTAGTTATAAGAAAAATTAATTAATTCTGCTTTATAATTATTTTATCAAGTTATTTTTGTTTTCAATTAGCTAAAAATCAATATACACGCGACGAAAGATGCTACGTAATTTATTAGTAACTCCTGTTTAATCCTCTCCATTATCCACTCCAAGGTCTGTTTTCTTTCTTTTTTCTCGTGTATGCAAAGCGTTTCGGAATTATAGGTAAAAATTAAACTGGTTAATAGAATCCACAAGCACGTAACAAAAAATCTTAACATAGGTCTGCAAAGTAATCCTTTCCGAGATGTTCAGCGTTCCGTGAATATTTGAATTTAAAAATTATTTGCTACTTTAAATTCGCGATCTTTGAAATATTTATTCTACAGTATATATGTAATCGTACAAAGAATTTGGCTTATAAAATAAAAAATTAGAAACATTTAATTTACGGATGTATGATTGTTAAGTTTTTTGTTTCCGTAAATTCTATTAGTGAATTCAGCCTTTTTCTGTAATGTATAGATAATCCGTATAATTATTTTTTTTTTAATTAAATATAATACATCTTTGCACTAGAAAGTCGGAAAAACTGTTTAGAAAAGTTAAAATGTTATCGCGCCCGTACTTTCTTTTTCTTAATCTGAAATGATCTTTTCGAGCGTTCTAAATTCTGTGTGCCACTTTTCATTTCGTACAAATTTCTCTTCTTTAAATATTACGGTATCTCAATTGTCGAGTCGATGAAAACACACGTGCTACGCTCGCAGAAAGTAAAGTTGTCTTTTGTAATATTTAAACTATCGAGATGTCAGGTGTTTAAAACGCATGAATTAATAGTTCAATCGTAAGAGATCGAGTCTATATATCAGCTACTTTTTTAAGACGCAGTACAGTTATTAAATTTATCTGCTTCAGGAAAAAAAATATGACGTAAATATACGGTCGAACATATAGTTTTCAAAAAAAAATCATGCATAAGCGCGCGAACCGATCTCGACGAAGAACGAGAAGAATCATGGATAATAAATGGCTGTAGAACTGAAATTTGTAGGAAACGCGCGTCAGAAGAATGATAAAAAGCCAAAGTGCTGTACGTGGAACATACTTCAACACTTCGCTCGCCCGCCCCACTTGTCGCTTCTTCAAACTCGCTTGATGCCGGCTGCTTCCTTTCGTGGGTATCGGTGCGAATCAGTCATGAGCAGTCGTGGACTGTGACGGACACAACTAGATATCACTCGCTCAGTTTGGATCCTGTGTACCCGGTCAAAATCGTCTTGAGAAAATCCCCTTCGATGTGTAATATTCCAATACGCTTCCCTGAAGATTCATAAAAATTAATATCAGGTGAGATAATTAAATTAAAATTTATCTCAATTTTTTTATTTATTTTTACTGTAATGTACAAAATTTATCAATGTTTATACTACGTATATTTAAAATTATTTGCGGTATGAAATCCTCTAATTACAATGATTCATTTTTTTTGAGATTTTAAACGTACTATGATTAAATGCCGCGTATTATTTAACAATGTTATACGACGCAAATGATATTCAACATTATCGTATAAAGTGTCGCACATGTATCTGCATTTTAATCTGTTATATTGCAATTCAATCACAGGATATACTTTGTTATTTTTAAACTTTAATAAAATAATTATTTCGCAAATGCGATAATAATCTACACACATACATATCATTGCGAATTATCACAAAATATATCTTTAATACACACGTACGATAAATTTCTCATACAATTTAAATTAATCGAATTTAATTAATCTTTGCGAATAAAAATACATTTTCGGACAGTATACAAAGTCCAAAATTGACGCATAAGACATCTTATGCAAGTTTAGACTTTGCGTTACCTGAGTTTTTTATTATTGTAAAAAACGATAACGCAGATTTATGTATTATAGCAGTTTATTTTAAATCTTTTAAAGATTCTTTTAAAACAGAAATAAATTTAAATATAGCACAATATAATTTGCAAGAAACAAAGTGTATAAAAACGAATACTTCTGTGTAATTGCATAAAAAAATTGATGCAAGATTTATAACTTCCGTCGAAATTTGAGTTGATTTGCAGAATGAAAGAAAAATCAAATTTGAGGATAATTATACTATACGATTAAATTAATAATTAATTTTCTCTGTTATACACACATATATAAAATATATTATTTTATTAGTGTTAGCATAGAAATAAACTCTCTCTCTCTCTCTCTCTCTCTCTCTCTCTCTCTCTCTCTCCATTACAAAGTTTTTTATTAATATATTATAATTTATTATTATAAGAAATTTTATTAAAAATTGAACATTACAAAATCGCAAAAAAACGTCATTTTGATGTCAAAATGACGACAAATGTTAGCTATTTGGAAAAATTATTGCTACATCAAAATTTAATTTTGACAAGGTGATTTATTATAATTATGTAATATAACGTCGTTTATTAGTATAGAAGTTATATTACAACTTTTATAAATCCTACGGATGTCTAATTATTTACATTATTTGCGTCAGCATCAAAATAGATTGAAATCTATTTATTTACCAGTATTTTATTAGCATAGAAGTTGTAATGCAACTTCTATACTAATCATTTGCATCAGCATTCCCGGGTATATTCAAATGTATAATTCAACAGAATATATACAGAAGACGGATAGTCAAACTTGTTTATCCAATAAATTATTTTATCAGTATTTTATTAGTATTAAAAGTTGTAATAAAACTTCCCATATTAATAAAATACTGATAAATTAATTGATAGATTTTTATTTATTTTGTTGCGGATTTTAACGCTGACGCAAATAAAGAATGTAGAATGGCTTCGTAAAATTTCCGTCTCGCTCTTCGTTTCGATGGCGAACCGGGTACGAGAATCACGGGATACGACTTAGGACCTCGAGGAAGCGTTCATAAAGTATTGCGTTAAACATCCGTAGGATTTACATAAGTAACTGCATCCTTCATAAAACTAAACTCGCCTATGTGCAGTAATGAATAGTTTCTCTTAGTGACAGTATTTCGCGGTATTTCACATCGGCGTTAAATTAAGCAATGCATTTTGCATGTCCGCTTTCATTGCCTACGCTTCCAGAAAAGTTCCGTGAACAAATGACGAGATGTTTGCACTTAACGACGATGTTTCGTAGTACAATCCGTTCAGCGGTAGTCCGTTTCCCGTGATCGGGCAAAATTAAAATCAAAATCACGTCAATTCGGTATATCGCATATTCATTAAAATATTATTTCGAATTATCTCGACCTTACTTTCTTTCCGCATGATTACCGGAAAAGTTTCTCTAAAAGAATTCCCCATTAAATTCAATAATTACAATGTTAAAGTGATACATATTTTAATTTAACGTACCCAGACAATTCTCGAGCTTCTTTTCTCCTACTCGTAGTCGATTATCGAAACTTAAAGATAATATTAAAGATTATTATATCTGTTGATAATTTCGACGACTTCAAAACGTTAAGACAAACTTTGTAATTTAATTCACACTTGTCTTCTGTAACTAATACAAGCGTGCTTTTGGCAGTCAACGGGATTGATTAATTCGAAACATGGATTAATTAGAAACAATCAACCGAGAAATCGCAATGACGTGACCGAATGGATTATGGAGCTTCCGTTGTCATCATTAAACATTCTCTACAGTGATCTCCGTTTTGTTATTGTTGATTCATTCATTGGTGAGTTAAATTAATAATATCGTTTTGTTATTGTTGATTCATTCATTGGTGAGTTTAAGTTAATAATATCGTAAGACACGGTCGTGTCTCGGCACTAAAAGAGGTGTGCCGGACCGTGTCTTTATAAAATGTACGTGACCCGAAAATTAAAACTCTCTTTCTATCTAGAATATCCAAAATCTTTAAGTTGTATGGACTGCACCATCAACGTGGCTAATCTAAAATTGCAAAACTGAGAAATTCAAAATTTCCAGAAAGAAAAACGAGTATATATACAGATTTAAGCGATAAGAATTATTGATACCATGGTAAGACTATACAAATTTATACTTCACAGATTTTGTTTCTTAACGATATGCTTAACAGAAGCAATTGTCAGAACACTTATATTGTTCTTCATACAGATGATTCAAATAATGATGAAGGTGATAATAAAGTACGGTTTATTTCTTCTCCGTTGTTTGCTCGGGCCGTTCTTCAAACTGCGAGGTTTGAAGAAGAGACGGCGATGCCCGCCGATCGAGGATCGAATTTTGCTACTGTCGGCGACGGAAATTGCGCAGAAAATCCGTAAAAGAGAAGTAAGTCTATACATTGATCGGATTCGACAGATCTCACTCTTCTCGTAAAGACGATATTATAGAGCGAAATCGATGTGCTGCACTGAGAAAATCATCTTGAGTCGAATCAAACCGCAGTTATATCCCTTAATTCTCGGTAGATCAGCTCCGAGGAAGTGATCGTCGCGTACGTGAAGCGATGCAGACAAGTGAATCCGTCGATCAACGCTATCGTAGAGGATCGTTTCGACGCGGCGATTCAAGAGGCACGTGAAATCGATAGTTTCCTGCAGTCGACGACCAAAGACGAGGCGAAAATCGCGAGCGAAAGACCGCTACTCGGGCTGCCTGTCACGGTTAAGGAAAGTATTGCTGTTCAAGGTGGGTTGCATACAGCTCCTTCATTACGTGTGAATGTGTGTATATTATATATACACATTTTAGTCAATATACTTTTTCGCATAGTAATTTCACTTATGAAATATTAATTACGACGAAATTTTATATAATAGGAACATGAAATTATTCTGGATGAAAGTGTTTGATATTCGTCAAAACTGTCAAATCATGTTTACGTTTGCATGAAATTCCCGGATATATTCAAATGTATAATTCAACAGAATATATACAGAAGACGGATAGTCAAACTAATTATTCCAAAAAGTCAGATTTCAAGTTTTGACTATTGCCCGCCAATCAGATTAACCCGTAAAAGGCACCTGAGTGCTAATTTGCACCAAGCGTTTTTAAAGTTTTATATCTTCTGAAAATAAAAAGCAAAATGAAAGCAAAATGTGTGTTTCTCAATGTAAAATTTTCTGACCAATCGACTGGTAATATTAAATTTTCGAAAAAAGAACGTAATTGTTTTCAAAATAAAACCATTTAAAAGAGACGTAGTCTTTACGGGTTAATATCAAGTTATTGCTTTTTTTGCTTTTTTTTTCTTTACTCCAGGAATACTATCATGTGAAATGTAATCTAAATTATTATATTTTACGATACGCGGACGAACTGAAAGACTGAACGGACCATCCGTGTAATGGAATTACCGTCAGAATTACGCGTTGTTATAGAAGATAAATATAAGGTTTATATTTTTTAAAGATAAATAGTTAATATTTAATATTAATATTATCCAGTTTAAGATGCATTTGCATTTAATTAAATAAATTTATGTAAAAAATAGTAGTCATTTTTTAAATATCAATTTGTCTCATGTTTAATCGGAAAAAGAAAAATTTGACAATACGCATATTTTCGACAATTTATTGCATTAATTTTGCCTTTCTTATTAGCACCACATCGCTATCGCTCGTAATTTTCAGACTAACAATAAGCCAAGGTCGCTATAGCTCTTTATATGTTAATGCCTTCCTTCCTTTTTTTTCTGTTTGAGCCACTTTAAACAACTCACCGTTTGCACTTACTTACTATATACGTTCCGATGATTTGCACGATTTAACAAAATTGTTCTCCCACCGGTAAACTCATGACAGAAGAGCTTTTCTTAGAACTCGCTAAGGAATTTTCCTTACAAGTAGTACGTTATTGCGTTAGACATCGATTTACCATTCCATGTACGTCCAAAGTGGCGTGCTGACATATTTACAAATTGAAAACAAATTGAAAATCGCAAGAAACCGCAGAGATCTTTGAACCTCGGTTCAAAAGGATCATCAACGAGTTCTGCAGATATTATTTCAAATATACACATGTCATAAATTAATTTTAATTCTGCCACTCACTGAATGTCAGAAAATTATTTACCAAAAATTAAAAATTTCCAAAGAATTAGAAGAACTATTTATTTTCCCGGTGTCTTTCTCGGTGACATCATATATATATCCTGCATAATTTCTATAAATTTTGTACATAATAGATATTATCTAGATGCAATAATATCTGTATAGAATAATTTTATATACTTTATTTATTACATTAGCACGTAAAATGTGACTAAAATAAAGACTGAAATCTATTTAGGGATGAGTTATTCTGTGGGAGTGAAAGATACTCCTTCGAGGGCGACAGAAGACGCCGACGTTGTGGCGAGGATCCGCGAGGCCGGTGGGATTCCTCTTCTCGTCAGCAATACTCCGGAGCTATGCATGTGGTGGCACACATTCAACAAAGTGACTGGCACGACCAGGAATCCTTATGACACACGGAGGACCGCCGGCGGCTCTTCCGGTGGCGAGGTATACCTTTTTGTTCTATGTATATAGGCTCGAGGAGCCTAGAATTGTTTTATATGAAAAGTCTGTAAAAATAAAAAATTCTTATTTAAATTTAAATAATATTTAATAGAATTTGATAATGGATAGAAATTATTGTATAATTAATCAGGCGGCTCTTGTCAGCGCTGGCGCCTCGCTTCTGAGCCTGGTTTCCGATATCGGTGGATCGGCCAGGCTACCGGCGTTGTTTTGCGGCGTTTTTGGCCATAAACCCACACCAAGTAAATTTTCATCGACCAATAAGGATCAATAAGAACAGAAAAAAAAGAAAAAGAACGATCAAGAAATTTTAATCTTATAACTATTAAATTTAATTTAGCTTAATTATAATTGTACAATTGTTTATAAAATAGTATATAAACTAATATGTAATGGGTAAGGTAATTTTATATTTTTCCCCTTAGATTGGATATCAGTAGAAGGTCACAAACCAAGCTCAAATGATGTAAATTGGCCTTCATTTTTCGCGATCGGTTCAATGGTCAGATACGCCTCGGATCTGCCTCTGTTATTATCAGTGATGTCACAATTGGATGAAGCCAAGATAACCTATAACAAAAAGGTCAGAACTTTTCAAATTTTAATTATGGTTCTGCCGCTTTCTCAAAAAATTTTAATTAAATGTAATGAAGTATTAATGTCAGAGAAATTAATTGATGAGAGTGATACAAATAATGAATAAAATAGATATATAATAAACATATAATAGAAATTTATAACGTTTATTTATGCAAAGTTTGCATATTTCTATATATAGGTATCTCTAAAGGACATAAAGTTTTTCTATATGGATAATTGCGGTCCGTATCCTAGTTCCATGACAGCTGATGTAAAAGACGCAATTTATAAGCTGATAAGACACTTGGATGCAATAGACGGTATTAAAGTGCAAAAAGTATGTGAAAATTTTGTTTGGATTATATTAATTATTTTAAATTCATTATTAAAAAGGTGAAATTATTACGATAAACTATATATACTATTTATTTGTGTGTGTGTGTGTGTGTGTGTGTGTGTGTGTGTGTATGTAGTATTACAACACAGCAATGCTTTAATCTTCTTTTTTCAATATTTTCAATTAATTAAAAATATTTTATACAATAGAATGTATTTACATCATAATAATACGAATTATATAATATAACACAATATTGTATAATCGTAAAAAAAATGTATTAATATTATTGCATTTAGTATATGGTCTTCATTATGTATTTAAAGGATTAAAGTCTAATTAAGAAATAACGATATATATATAATATTTATAGATAAATATAATATTTATATTATCGATTATTTTCAGGCAAACGTGGAAGATATGAAACGATCTTTTGAATTAAGCATGATCATTCTTCTCAGGATCAAAGACGTATATTCGGTTTTTAATCGATGGGATGATCCTAAGGTACAGTTAAATGACGAGATTGTTAAGATGTACTTATGATAAACAAACATTTTTTTTCATAAAAATTTTTTTAGAAATCGAAGAATGTGTTGAAGGAAACACTGAAATTTTTTTCCTTTATGTCGCTGCACACCTTTCCAATGATTGCTTACGGGATAATCAACAACATTGGCAAAAAAATGCCAGTCTCTAGGTACAATGAAATGATGGAGATAAGGACCCGATTGAGAAAGCAATTTGAGGTAGAGCTCGATATATAAAATATATTGCATTTTTTATAAACTTTTTGTCCGTATGAATAATACCGACGTATAAATACTAATATATGTATATATATTTAATTCGCATTAATATTAAAATAACGTTCAATGGCGTTTGATTAGGAGCTGCTGGGTGATAACGGCGTATTAATTTGTCCATCCTTTGTGTCATCGGCGTATTATCCTTTAGAGAGTTTCTACAACATAAACAATTACACATACATGATGATCTTCAACGTGCTGGGATTTCCGGTCACGCAGTGTCCACTTGGCTTCGACAAAAATCAAATGCCGATTGGGCTTCAGGTAAAAGAAAAATTGCTGTCCCTCTCTGTTTGATCTTTCATAAATTAACGGATAGTATTATTTATATGTATGCCGGAAAAAAAGACTGGTCACGATCACACAATTAAAACTATAAGGAAGTAATAATAAAGATGTAAAATACAAAGAAATTTTTTTTCTCATGAATATTACTATCCTGCTTCTATAATCATTGATGATGCTGTGTACAGATTAGTACAGTATTGATTTTTAATTTATTAACTTTAAATTTGTAATCACCGAGTTCTAAATTATTTAATTGATTATCCGTTTACATTTAATTAGTTTCTGCTTTTGTAGATCGTCGCGAATCCGGGCTGCGATCATTTGACGATTGCTGTTGCGCAAGAAATCGAAAGGACGTTCGGCGGCTGGCAAGAATCACAAGTCAGAAGAGTTGTGTGACGTAGCGGCACAATTTCGATGATACAGACGTCGAACTCGTCTGCAATTGAAGTCGAGAATCTAGCATAATTTTTAAAAGATAGAAATTAAATTTATATATCGTGTCGAAATTTACAAGAGATCAAGTTCAATTAAGATTTATAACAACGAAAGAACCTTGAGTTTGTGTGTATTATCAGTTTCAACTGCGTTTTTGCCCAATAGCACGAATTTGAAACTGGTATTAATTTCAAACAAACTTTCGAATAATTTTCGAATATTTGTAAATTTTACCTAACATGACACGATAGACTTTTCGAAGGACTTTAATGGAAATTTGTTACCTCGCTACCGATTTAATGCATATATTTTCGTACGAATTTATGTTGTACATTGTAATGAAAACTTATATATTTATATATACTTACATAATCAATGTACATATATATTTTTATATCCTTAATTGCAATATTTTTAGTAAACAATAAATTAATATATTTTTATTATGTTTTGTACGCAATAAAAATGCGACCTATTTTCTTATTTTTTTCTATTGACAATTAGCGGAATAAAATATATATTAAATATCTATGATTTTCTAATTTATAAACGTTAATTAATTAGAATATAATCAATATAAATGGGCCAAAGACGAGCAAACGTTTTGATGTAAATTTAATTCTTAATTATTATCTTTATATTACAATATTTTGCGATACTATATATAGTTTCCACCTATTTTCTCAATCGATAGAGTTATAGTGCTGTCGAATAATAATAATACAAAATTAATACGAAAAAATACAAAAATTAATAAATAGAATATTATATTATACATTGTAAATATTCTATTAAATAAATTAGAAAGTAAATATTTTAAAATAAAATAAAATTTGATAGAAACCTTAATTAGTATCTTAATTAATTACAACTTTGTACAGTATACACAGTTACATTATAAAAGTAACTATAAGATTCCATTAAATTTTGTTATATTTTAAAATATATATAATATTTAATAGAATATTATACGATGTATAATATTCTGTTTATAGTAATTTTTTATATTATTTTGTATTAATTTTATTTATAATATACTTAAGTTATTATAAAGATACTAAGGTTCTCATAGAATTCTATTGTATTTCAGAATTTCTATTACGTTATTTAAAATCATCTCAATTTTTTCTTCCCTCTTCACTTTTTTTTTTGCAGCGGTGCAGAAGTCAAGTCAGTGGTCGTAGATGTATAAACGTGTGATGTGACGTCAGACACGTGCACGCGTGACGTGCCTCACACGTGCCAGTCGCGCCGCGCGCGCCCACTGGTCTACATATGTGTATGGCGTTCTAACCTAAAATCAGTTTTTCGGAGATATTTTCCGTGCCTTCGCAAGATCTAGAAATATTTAGTTTGTAACTAATTATTATAAATTTTTGTAACATCTGATTGATAAAGTATAATTGTAAATTATACATTTTGTTGTTGCGACACAAATCGCACAAGGAGAGATGTGTTCGGTGAAGGATTGCATGTTTGACGGTAACGATGGTGAAATACCTAAAACGAAGGAAAAAGATTTATCGACGTGAGTATAATTACAAGAAATAAATGTGAGAAAAGGGAACACAATGAGATCATTAATATATATTGTATTTCCGTACAGAGATACGTTGTGCAGAAAATGCAAATGTGAAAACGCCGACGTTTTGTTGACCGGCCAAAGCGGTTATTGCCAGGCTTGTTTCCTGAGTGTCACAAACCACAAGTTTAGAGCCGCGCTTGGTAAATCTAAGATTATTCGCCACGGCGACGCGATACTGGTCGATCATTCGGGAGAGTTGAATTCCACCGTGCTCCTACATCTCATTAAGGCTGGCATGAGCGAATCTGCTCACAAGAGACTCATCTTCAAGACGGTAGTTTTGTACATAGATGGTAAGTCTTCTGATGTTCATTTCCACCGGTGTGTAGATTAACTTTAATCTCGGTTAATTTAATCTATTTTAATCTATTAATGTTTAGAATTAGAAAGAGATAAAGAGAGCTGCGTGAAGTTGGCACCCCTAAGTAGGAATTTTGACAAAATCTATATGGCATTAGATTGTCCACTATTTGTCCATATTTGTCCAACAATAATAATTTTTTGTATATAGATAAAGAGAGACAAGTTGAATTTGGGATTAAAGTTAATCTACATTTGTAGAAACGGGCATAAGTCTAGGATCTTTTGTCTTATGAAATATCTATCTTTGAATATCGACAGATACTGCGGGGAAAACAAGCGAGGAAAGGGACACGCTGCGACGTAAGATCGCCGAGGAAACAACGGCTTCTGGATTTAACGGTTATGCTGTGTCGATGAGCCAGGCTTTGAACGAGGGGGATACTCTGGACGTAAAGCCGATGGACCAGGAGATAAACCGCGAGAATGACAGTCGGCTGCGCGCGATATTGGCCAATTTGTCGGACGACACCTCGAGGACGGATTTTCTCGGTCAGCTGCGCCGGTGCTTGCTTCTGTCGGCAGCCCGGAAACTGAATTGCAACAAGATATTCGTCGCCGAGTCTGCCGTGGACATCGCCGCGAAGGTGCTTGGGGACGTGTGCTTGGGCCGAGGCGCGCAGCTCTCCACGCAGGCGAGCTTCTGCGACGCCCGTTGCGCCGACGTCAAGATACTCAAGCCGATGAGGGATTTCGCGCAGCAGGAGCTGATTTATTACGCCGAGTACCACAAGATAAATTCTGTCAAGCCGATGCACGCATCTGGCACGCCACCATCGGCCACCTCCATACAAGCGTTGTCACGCGATTTCACGACGCAACTGGAATCTCAGTTCTCCGGCACGGTGTCCACCGTATTCCGCACGGCCGATAAAATAAGCCCGAGGGTCGACGGGCCGCGGCGAGGTATGGAAGACAATTGCGCGCTGTGTGACGCGCGATTGGACCTGCCGTCCTCCGGCGGCGAAGTGACCGCCATGAGGGCGATCGAGGTTTCCAAGCTGGTGTCGTCCAAGTGCGTCGACGCAAGTTCGCCTGGCAACGAAGAAAACGGAGACTCGAATTGTCTCCCTCCACCCGACAACAGTGGTTGTTGTAACGATAATACTGAGTGCAGTTGTGAGAACAATAGAAAGGGACAAGTAACCGCGGAGGACGTTTGGAGGCATCTGTGCTACAGTTGCAGACGGATATTTCAAAATTCAGAGATTTTACGCAACTCGCCATCGCCATTATTGTTCGCCGTTCAACAGAGAGTAGCTTTAAAAAGTATGAGAGAGAAAATTAGTGACTTTTTATTATGAATAAATGGAGAGACTTTTCACGATTTAGCGCGCAAGGCCGTAAAACGAGAGGCATTTGTACATTATGGTGTAAATATAGTTAAGAGATTTTTTAATTTAAATATAATAATGCGTTATTATTTGTATGATTAATTTTTCTCAAGACAAAATCATCGCATATTTTCCCTCATCATTTTCAACACTTTAAATCAATCTCATAAATGTATTATAATTTTTAGATATTCGTTCTTTTATATTGTTTCG
Organism: Wasmannia auropunctata; assembly: GCF_000956235.1. Lineage (NCBI taxonomy): Eukaryota > Metazoa > Arthropoda > Insecta > Hymenoptera > Formicidae > Wasmannia > Wasmannia auropunctata. The sequence goes on from NW_012026987.1 coordinate 3,077,739, forward strand.
TTTATTTTAATTAATCAAATTGTGAATTTCTATGAATTTCTGCCAATAAGTACTTATCCAGATCACAAGTGATTTGAAGAAATGAGAAGACAAATTATATAAAACATGCGAATTCTTAACTACCGTGTTTCTCTGCAAAATCTTGGATGACGTCTGTGATGATATGACAATTTTGATCTTCCCGCGGTCGAGTCGAGAGCCAACCTCAATCGGCTCAACCTAACCTAACGTCTATCGACGATTACGTAAAAACACAGCAGAAAGGTTATTTTCTATATGCGTCAAAATTTCTCCAAGCGCTCGAGAGAGTAAATAATAATTATAAAAATCGAGGCATTGTCTGTCACCGGTACGTAACGTCCAAATGTTCTCCCGTTTCTGTTTTCGTCGCGCAAAACGACGAAGAGTTACATTATTGTACGTGCGTATTTTCTGTAGGTTATAAGGTACACCTTTCTATGTGAGAATATTTTAAAAAAATCAAATTCGCATTTTTGGGGTGGGAACAATTAAATTTCTCCTGCAATTTCATCGCTTGACAAATCCATAACATGAGTATCTGCTGCCAGAATTGCTACTCTTCGATATTATTCATCAATGCCGTCAAAATGCTCGATTATATATTTGGACTGATTTTGACCAAAAATTTCAATTTTTACCTATGTTATTAACATAGATAGAATCATCAGTTCTTATTGTTTGACATACGGGCGGAAAGATTGGATTAAGAACACAAAGTCGGTACAGCTGAAAATTTTGTGCTTCGAGCAATTTGACCATTTCAATTAATTGCCAGTTAAATTAACCAAAGTTTGGTCGAAGTCATTCTTAGACTCTAGTGAGGGAACAGATTGGATCGAGGCTTTATATCTCGGATATGTATCGAGCACCTCGTGATCTCAGAAAATACTTGCAGTTTACAAAAGAGCCATGCTCTCTGAAATACTGACTGAAATACTGACGTTATCTGTTGTGTTGCGAATTCTAAATACTGTGCTTTTGCAGGTACATCATGATAGACCACGAGAATATTATGTGGATGAAATGGGGCACGCCCATGTTCAAGGGACCCCCGACAGACGTCTTCCATCATATACGCAATTTGCAGTCCCTCAAGGAGTGCGCGATGTACGAGGTGCACTATGTGGACTGCATGGAGGCGTATGGCTATCACAGGGGCAGGGAGAAGTGCAGGCTGTTACTCGAGGACATGTACGAGTGCGTGTTTAAGATAAAGAGGATGCGGCGCATCCACCTGATGGAGGAAGAGCGACGGCGTCAGTTTAACAGTGGCGAGAGGAAGAACCGCTACGAGGAAACTCCGCCGCTCGACCTGTTCTAAATCGTTCCCCTTCTCGCTTCGGGAGAATGCATATATAGTTTACGTGTATAAATGTATCGGACTAAAAGGGATTAGACGACAAATGCGTTTTTATCTACCAAAAAAAACAAAGAATCCCATTGCACCAGTTCGTTGCTTGATGCTTTTCCTCTCCTGGAGACGTTTCGTCGATGAGGTCAGAGAATCACAATCTATGTTACCTTCCTCAAATCTTTTCCCTCTCCAGAGAATACATTTCGCTATAAAAATACTTTGGGAAACTCAATATTAAAATATTCGCAAAGGACTGCAACAATTGGGAATGTAAAACTCTGAATATCTGTTGAATATTCAATTTGTAAAAAGACATGTTACAATATATAAACATCAATAATCATATTGATCTTGTATAATTTAAAATTTTCGATTTAGATTTTTGTTTTTATTCGCATAATAAAGTAGTAGATTTTTTAGATTAGTATTTAGATTTTTGTTTTATTCGCATAATAAAGTTTCTTTTTTATCGACGTTGATGATATCTCGTCGGTGCGTAAAAAACGCACTCGAAGATCGATATTGATTTTTCGCCGGTAGTAATGGGCGGCGCTCATAGATGGCGCGCGGATCCTTCCCGACGATTGAGAACTCGCCTTGCGGCCGCGTTACGTGTGCGCGCCGCGCGGATCTCCTTCGTGGTTTTGGGTTTCCGTCCGTGTGTGCGGGAACCGCTCAGGCTGATCGGCGGACGGTTCTCGGTAGCCTGTGGGCCTTATTTACGGAGTTGGCCGGTGAGTCGATTTCCCCTCGCGTCGTCCGCGAGCGTCCCCGTATCTTTCTTACGATTATTCCACTCGACCGCGGCGTCGAGCCGAGGATTCGTGTTCGCGAGCACGCTCGGGAACAGGTCCTCCCTGCGATTATGTAAACGGACCGATATCGCGCTCGGAACTGTTCGCGGAGTTCCTTGACTGTCGCATCGTCTACCTTTGACACCTCCGTCGTGATTCCAAGCTCGGACAACTTGATAACGTCGAATTCCGTGGCGTGCCCTACGATTTGTCTTACGAGCGAGAGTGTATGTGTACGTACATACAAGAAAAATTGTGACAAGGCTGTCAGATACTCAGATGTAGAATGCTAGAAATCTCCCTGTAAGACCAGCAACAGCTGATCTCTTCCCGTTTTCATCATGTTAGATTTACAGATGTGACTGGCATTAACTACTGTGAGAACTATTGTACAGAATAACTACGTTATTTATAGCTTCTGTCATATATATATTTCATATACATGTTCCGAACGCTGTTTCCACCTCCTGTTAGTAGATCTGTCTATGAAATATTGACTTGCATTTCAATTATCTATGAATGACATTGAAAAGTAGCAAATGATTACGCGTTTCTGTCATAAAGTTTTTTTTACAAAGTAACAGACGAACAATCCGAATATATCCCTGACGCTGATATAAATAATGTAGACTTAAATTTTGCTACTTGCGAGAGGATTGCGACGTCGTTTAAACACGATTGAAGTAGAGTGATCTTCTGAGAACTTGAATTTGCAGGAATTCGGCAGCCGACAACGATGCTCAGCAACCGTGTGTCAGCGTTTCTGCGGCTGGCCGCGCAGGAGCAGCAATGGCAGCAGCAGCAGCAACGCGGGATGGCCACCCTCAAGTCGATCTCTATACGTTTGAAGTCCGTCAAGAACATTCAAAAGATTACGCAGTCCATGAAGATGGTGTCGGCGGCCAAGTACAATCGGGCGGAGCGCGACTTGAAGCAGGCCCGTCCCCTCGGCGAGGGCACGAAGGTGTTCTACGAGCAGGCCGATATCCAACCGCCGCCGGAGCCGAAGAAGCTCGTCATCGCCGTGACCAGCGACCGCGGTCTCTGCGGCGCCGTGCACACCGGCGTGTCCCGCAACATTCGCGACCGGCTGTTGGCCGATCCTAAGGAACGCGAGAACACGAAGATCATATGCATAGGCGAGAAGTCCCGTGCCATCCTCCAGCGGCTGTTCGCGAACAACATACTCTTCGTCGCGTCCGAGGTCGGCCGTAAGCCGCCGACGTTCAACGATGCGGCGAAGATAGCTAACCAGATATTGAACAGCGGGTATGTTTCGCTGCATTGCCAAACATATATGTTTATAATACCAACGGCTAGATGATGAATAATTAATGAGCTCAGCTAATATTGCAAATTAACCGCTAAATTGCAACTTAGAGTTGGTTCCACTTTTGGATTAACTGTGATAATCGAGGGGTCAACCATTATGGCAATCAGTGTATATGTCTTTAGGAATATATTGCGGCAGTACAATTCTAGCAATACATGGCAGTACATGAGATAATAGATGGCAATATTACTGACAATACAAAAGCGATAAATTGCAATAGCAATAAAGTGTGTTGTATTGCCATAATTAGCAATCACTGTACATTTTTTTTAGTAGTGGTTGATCCCTCGGTGATAATTCATCTGAAGTTAGATTTTCACATTATATATAGTTTATTCGTTATATATATATTTTATATATAGTTTATATATAGTTTATCATTATATATATCATTATATATAGTTTTTAATATAAAGCTGGAACAACCGGCCCTAAGGTGTAATTTAAACAATTCATCTGCTGTATTAGCTAAGATTATTTACTATAAATTTCTGTTTAAGTATATTTAGACCTTTTTTTTGGATATATAAACGCGTATGTGTGTTTTTTTAAGTATGCAGATACTGTATACAATAAGATAGATAATGTGTACTTTTGCAGTTATCCCTTCGGCTCTGGTCGCATAGTGTACAACAGATTCAAGTCCGTGGTGTCGTACGCGATCGAAGATCTGCCGCTGTACGACAAGAACGCGGTGATCGCCGCGCCGAAGCTGTCGGTATACGACGCGATCGACGACGAGGTGATACAGAGCTACCTGGAGTTTTCGCTCGCCTCGCTGCTGTTCTACACGATGAAGGAGAGCGCCTGCAGCGAGCAGTCCAGCCGTATGACGGCCATGGACAACGCCAGCAAAAACGCCGGAGAGATGATCGACAAGCTCACCCTCACCTTCAACCGCACCCGGCAGGCCGTGATCACCAGGGAACTGATCGAAATTATCTCCGGCGCCGCCGCTCTGGAATAAGAATGTTTCCCGGGAGGAGAAATTTAGTTTATCAATTTATATAGTGCCGGCAAATAGAAAGAGAGTACGCTGCTGGAAGCAGGAGGACGAGAACGGGGAGGGAGATACAGAACCTGTTATGCTGCCAAAAGATCAAGTTACCTCCCCCCCCCCCCCATTGACTTGGACGACGTTCAATTAACAACCGCGGAGGTGCGCTGTAAACTTCAAGAACATTGAAAGCCTATCTGTTATTTATATGTCCAAGTTCAATAAATCAATCGAATTACAAGACCGCATGTTTCAGTACCGGTAGCTCGCAACACGTTCGGTATGCCCAATAAAAATTTCACGCGTGTAAAAATGATATATAAAAAAACATATTCCGTTTGTAATATAAATACATAAATTTGATAAATTTAACAATGAGGGTCTCGAACAATATTAAATCCGTTTGTAAGTCCCGAAACACAATGTGGTAAGCCTTGAACCTTGAGAATGTGAAGAGAACAATCGACGACGATTGGTCAATTTCTTACAGGCTTAAGGCTTGCTACATCTATTGTGCTTCTGTAAATTAAGCTTGTATCAAATTTCGAGCAAGATTGCAAATTGGAATTCGGCCGATCGGAAAATAGCGGACAGAGATTTAAAAGTCAACGGTTGGTTGAGTTCTGATCACCTATTCTTTAGATTCTTTAGAAAATCGGGATAGAAACGGTTAGTTGAGTTCTGATCACCTATTCTTTAGATTCTTTAGAAAATCGGGATAGAAGCGCCGAAAGCCTCAGCAGACCTGTTTTTTTACAGCTGAACTACTGCACTAGTTCAGAGTTTATCTTTCGCTTTCTACATTGGAAGAAGAAAGATAAATTCTGAACTAGTGTAGTCAGTTCAGCTGTAAAAAAGACCTAGTGCGCAGCCGACACAATATCCGGGTCTCGACCAATCGCGGTCGAGAATTCTCACAGAGTAGTTTTCGGTTATTTTATTAAACCACATTGTCCTTCAGGGTATAAATCGAGCCTCGGCAGGTGCCCCGTGCCACTCATGTCTATTTCTACCAATGTAGATTAATTTTGATCTCGGTTTAATTCACCGTTTATCTTTTCCCAATTTTTAGAACCGGAAAAAGATACAAAATAAGTTGAACCGAGAATTAAATCTACATTGGTAGAAATGAAGTTCAGTTGCCACTTTCGCGAGAGAGAAACCTTTAACCGTAACACCATATTACTCGGCTGCGATTGGTCGATCCGCCCGTCTACAGGTCTACATTTCTCCGCGTCACGACGCGCCCTCCCGCCTCCGGTGAGAACTGGCGGAAACAACGGTTGACTACAAGGCGCGACGCATCGTGGCAAAAACGTCGGCCAAGACCAGGGGCGACCGAATCCGCGAGACCCGAAGACGGACCTGGTAGGGGATAACGTAGCGTTTAAGGGAGGAAGCGATTCTTGGTCCTTCAGGGGCGCCCGTGAGCAGATCGTTACCGAGGGCAGACTCGCGGCAGAAGATGGGCGGCGAGGATGGATTGGGTGTAACCACCGGCCAGCCGAATCTCTACAAGCAGGACTTGTCGAAGCTCGTAAGTTTCGCCACGACGGGGCTCTTCGCGCCATTCGCCCCACGCCCCCGACTTAACCTCGCTTCGGTCTCGCGCGCGTGGTCCGACCACGCTGACCGCCCCGTGGCGACGACGACGACGACCCAGCCACGTGCACCACGTTCCCCGTCAACGCGAATCGACCTGGCGCGACGGGTTTCCTCTCCCTCTCGACGTGGGGGGGAAAAAAAGGGGGGAGACTCGTCTCTCCGTTACCTCGCGGAGACTACGAGTTGCCCGAGTCTCTCGCGGAAACTCCATTCAATTAAATGGCGTGAAGACTTCCCTCGCTCGTACGTGGAAGGTGAAACTGCCATTCGGAGAAGCACAGCCGATCGGCGTCGCGCGAAGCATATGTCGTTCATGTATTGAAGCAGCTCTTATTCCAGTCGTCCACAGTTCTCGTGAACCATCGGTTACAGCTTGGGGAATGAAATTGGATGGCAAGGGGGGGGGGGAAGCTATTGAACGCTCAACTTCAATTAAATTGTAAGCGTTTTGTAAGGGGAATCAATTATCAGCGTGATTTTTCAAACAGGCAAAATGCCTAACTTGGAAATTAATTGGTGATCGGCGCGATGACAGTTTTATTTGTTCTGTTTTTTTTCTCCTTTTTTATATTAACATTATTTCAAATTTAATATAAAAATTTAGTGAAAATTTTCTGTGGACCAAACTTGAACTTAATAGAATTTTGACTTATGAAACGCAAAAAGAATCTTGCAGGTACATTCTATCGCGTTCTATACATTCTGCGTTTATTATGTGACAAATCAATTCTGTATGAATTTGCATGTAACAGGTTATTTTATTCTTTTATTCTTTGTTAACTTGTGAAGCAGAATTTTTGAGATTAATGTATCTCTAGATTATAAAGCAATCATAATATTTTAAATTGTAACTGTTTTTTTTTTTTAAATCTAATTTGATCAATTCCAAAATTATTGCAACGAAAACATACTTACATTCTCTTTGATTTTATACAGGATGTCAGTAAATTAACTGCGTTGTCACGCGAAGTAATCAGTAGACAGGCTACAATCAATATTGGTAAGTACATGATCTTAAGTATTTGGAAGTGAAGAATACATAGTGCTGTTCATATATTTCTGAAAAATTTGCATTATCAAATAAACTCGTTATAGGCACTATCGGGCATGTAGCACACGGAAAATCGACAATTGTGAAAGCTATTTCAGGAGTGCAGACTGTTCGTTTTAAAAATGAACTGGAAAGAAATATCACTATTAAACTCGGTGAGTACACTTAAATGTATTAATTCTGCTCTCCATCGCAAATTTATTTAATGTTAAGGAAAGTGCACAATTATTTTTTTGCCTTTGTTTTTGGAATATTTTTTTTTTATATATATAGTAATATATAGTAAACAAAATGTGTATCAAAGAGAGAATGTGTATCAAGATTGTTTAAACTGTACTGTAGCAAATCCTTTAAATGTTAATTTCTGTTGGACGGATTAGGTATCAATTTTTTAGTATTACAAAAATGATACAATGTGATTTAAATTGTGATGAATTAAATTTTCTTAAGAGGATGCTAAATTCCAGGCTGTTTATTGACAATTTATACATATGTATGAATACGATATTGATGTAAAGCAAAGTGATGTGATGATGTTTACTTTAACAATGCTGCACGTATACATATACACGCATTTACATTGAGAATTTGGTTGGAACGCATTTCCAATCAAATTTCCTAGCAATGTTTTCTCTAATATTAAACCTAGATTAGTAAAGGCACGATGCTTTTCTTCCATATAATCCTGAATGCGGATGCAGCTTGCTTTATATGTACAAAGTATTTATAAAACACTCTTGTATCAAGCAAATGTTACGAGTCAACGTCAGAAGTCGATAATAAAACTACAAAATTGTAATTTTTGAAATTTGTTTCGTTTTTCATATAAAATCATTTTCACACTCCGTTAATGTCTATGCTATAATTGGAAAAATTTCCAAATCTGTAAAAGTAATATTTACGAAAACATTGTAGAAAAATTATTGCGTTTGGTCGGTAAAACACACGACTTTAGGATCCTCTTAAAATGTGAATTTTGACATGAAAAATTAGAGGTAAGTATAGTCTTTATTATTACAATAGTTAAAAATTAATTAGCATTTCATACGACTCGGTCTATTTTCGTTCGAACCCATATAAATATCTCTGACGTTTAATATTAAAACTGTGATATGTAGCACATTATATTTTTAACTGTATTAACACTTACTAATAATTTATTCGTATTCCACATTGTAATTTATATCGTTCGGAGTTTATTTGTAATAAAATATTTGGTGGGGGATTTTGTATAAATGTCTTGCGTGATACTTGTGTAACGAAAGCAAGCGTTTTATACCTTTCATCAAATTGCAAATCGAAATCATGTAAACTTTGTGTTATTTTGTGAAAAGCGCAAAAAAATTCTTCATTCTCTCTCAACTCTCGTGAAGCTGCGTGTAGGAAAAGCTGAATATCTCTTAAGAAGATACTAGAATATCGCACGCTGTCACTATTATTACGTACCACTTGATCACGGCATGAACAAAAGCACCCCCGGTGTTATTCGTTGCTATTATTCGTCCGGCAAGCCGAGACAAAAGGGTGAACAAGAACGTTGAGGAGAAGGAAAACGAAAATGAAAACGAAAATGAAAAACGAAACATAAGAAATGGAAAAATGAGCGGAGAGGGGGAGAGTGTTCGTTCGAGTTAGAAAGAAAGGGAAAAAGAGAGATGGAACGAGAAATGATACGCTGTTTAAATGTTTGGCATTGCAGACGCGGCGGATTGCGGTAGCAGCGGTGAATCGGCAGTTATACCTGGCAGCGTAGATAGCAAAACGCCAGCTGTTAGCCAAAAACGACATCTCTCCCCCACTGGAGGTTTTGACGCACCGTCGTGCGCCAAGAAGCCCAAATTCCTCAGCACAGAGGGCCGCATGTCTCATCGATTGGACAGCAGAAATTCGTTCTGTTCCTCTTCCTCCTCCTCCTCTTCGCTGATGTCGTTATTGTCATCGTCGTCATCTTCGTTGTCGTCATTATCATCCGCCTCATCGATGTGCCTGCGACCGCGGCAGTCGATCACCCAGCAAATGCTGAAAGCGTTCGACAGCAGCTCTCGCACGCGTGACGAAAGTACGAGCGCGAGGGATCGGGGTAGCGACGGTCGACGATCCGACTATGAATCGTCGTCGTCCGATGGTAGTAGACTGTCCGCGCGAGAGGATACTATGACTCTGCGCTCGGACTTTGAGCTGAAGGAGGTACGGGTGTTGCTGCACGACATCATGCGCAGCGACAAGTATCGCGAATTGGTGGCGGCAGCAGCATCGCCCGGCAAACCATCACCCGTCTCCAGCAAGAAGAAGAAGCTCTGGGAGGTGGAGAGGATCTTGCAGAAGCGCGAACAGAACGGGGAGCCGGTCTATTTCATCAAGTGGAAAGACTGGGAGGCCGATTACAACACGTGGGAACCGTTGCGGAACCTGGTCAGTTGCGAGGCTCTGCTGCGTGAATTCGAGGACGAGCGGCAGAAGCTGATCGTTCGGTTCAAGGCGACGACGAACTTTCATCCGGACATATGCGACGTACAGCTCTTTCTGGACCACACGTACCGCAACCGATCGGTCGTCGATGCGGCATCCGCCGCCGCTACCGCCCTCGCCGAGAACACCGTGTACGACGAGATCCGACGTTTCCTGAAGAACTCGTCGCACAACACCAAGCTGGAGGCGAAGATCAAGCGGCAGTTGCTGCGCATGCTGCTGATCAAACTGCGGCGCGACCAGCTTGAGTCGTTGCAGGACTGGGAGAACGAGATGAATAACATCACGAAGGGTAAGCCGACGATACAGGTGGAGAACCTGGTGGATCTGGAGAGCGCGCCGCATGACTTTTACTACATCGACAACTATCTGCCGGGCGCGGGTGTCATAATACCGGACGATCCGCCGATCGGTTGCGAGTGCGCGGGCGGGTGCGGGACCCCGGGCAACAAGTCGGGCTGCTGCTTCGCGCAGAACGGCGCCACGTCGTTGCCGTACACGTCGGCGCGCCGGGTACGCGTGCCCCCGGGCACACCCATCTACGAGTGCAACAATCGCTGCGCCTGCGACGCGTCGACCTGCTCGAATCGGGTGGTGCAACTCGGCACCAGCACGCAGCTGTGCATCTTCCGCACGAACAACGGACGCGGCTGGGGCGTACGCACCCGACGCACGATCAAGAAGGGCACCTTCGTCATACAGTACGTGGGCGAGGTGATCAACAGCGAGGAGGCGGAGAAGCGCGGCAGGCAGTACAATTTGACCGGTCGTACGTACCTGTTCGACCTCGACTACAACGAGACCGATGACCAGTGCCCGTACACCGTGGACGCCGCCATGTACGGCAACGTCTCGCACTTCGTCAACCACTCCTGCGACCCCAATCTCGCGGTCTACGCGATCTGGATCAACTGCCTGGAGCCGAATCTGCCGAGCCTCGCGCTGTTCGCCATCAAGGACATTAAGCAGAACGAGGAGCTCACTTTCGATTATATGTGCCAGACGCCGCACGACAACGCGAAGAGGCAGCAACTGCTGGAGGAGGAGCCGGAGGGCAAGAGTCCCGTTTCGAAAAACAGGATGCTCTGCAAGTGCGGCGCCGCGACGTGCCGGCAATATTTGTTTTAAGGAAACATATCTACCAGTTAATTTTTAATTAGCCTTTTCTTTCTTTTCTGTATATATCGGACTTAGTGACGATCGATTATAATCTGAAAAGGAAAAATGCACTCAAGACTAGTTCGGAAGATTGGAATATCAACTCGACGAAGCAGTTATATAGTACTCAAAAACTTTGCTGTTCATTTTTTTTATCTTTAATTGGATTATAATTGCCAGCAAAGTTGTGAATTATTATGAATTTAGCTTTAACTTTATGTAACGTGATTTTTATTGTCGTATATAACTGCAATTATTCTCCAGGATTTAGTGAATTGTTTTTTTTTCTCATTGAGTGTTGAATATTAAAATAATCGATAAAAGCAGTCTTTCGAATGAAGTAATATAAATAATAGAAAATTTTGAAAACTATAACCAAAGTTGCTATTGTACGATCTAGAAGTATGTATTTTGTTCATGAATCACAGTTGATATATCAAAATGCAATTTTTTTTATCGCAATTTTTTTTATGCCTGCCATATTTAAGTACAAATTGCAAAAACTTTAAATTGCGGTGAGGAATGATTCATTATCGTGAGTCAGTAGAGAGTCATGGATGAATGTAGCAGAAAGAGAGATACTAAAAGTGCTTAATTTCTAGGAGATGGAAGAGACTGCACATTTTATGTGAACATATTTTCAACTTATAATAATTATTAATGTAAATTGAAATTCTCGGCTCAATAAATAATAAATTAATAAGAACTAAAGGGCTGTAAGCCAAAGCAAGATGTTTAATTCTTCAAGTAAAATTAACTTTTTAATTATAATATAGTTAAAAAGTTTTTTACTTGGAGCATTAAACATCTTGCTTTGGCTTACAGCCCTTCTTATTAATTATTAATGTGTTAAGTTTCTTGAATATACTGATTTGTTATAAGAGAGTATGAAAAGTTGTATATGAGAGTATACAAAACTGTTTGTTGTATGGTTTTGTTCAAATACGTTTTATACGCTCATTTTTATACTCAGTTAATTGTACAAAGGCTAAACACAAACGCGATGTATGAGGCAAAAATTCGCGTTCTTTAATCGCATGATGTGGAATAGAATCGATTGGTTTTTATTGTATATTGCCTTATAACTTGTATATTAATATGTTGCTTTTTTTCTATATTTTTTTTTCTTGGAGAACGCAAGTATTCCTTGTATACATCTATAATATATGTATTACATTTTACACGCGTCAAGTTTGCAGTGTTTTTTTAATCAGGGATTTCAGAGAAAGTCGAAAAATTTTGTTTGCTCCACAACTCTTGAGTATTAAGGTAAACCAGTAACTGAACATGTATCTATCTCGATACACAAAAATTATTTTTAAATGCTTTTTTTATAATATTATAATTTAACTGTTATCTTTCAATATTTTTACAATTCAATTTTGATATTGTAATAAAATAAAAAGCATTTGAGATTAATAATTTTTGTGCACGTGTTCAGATACACGTTCAGTCACTGATACATTTACCTTAATGTGATGTACATTCAATTAAATAATTCGAAGCATTTAAGGAAACAAGCTTAAAAGGGAAAAAATGAAATCTCTCGAAAAACATGAGACACTGCGAGTGTGTGATTCACGTCATCCACATGAGCGCATAAATCATTTATATTTTAAGAATACTACTATACACTATAGTGAAAACGCTAGGAACACTTATACTGATGCATTCTCGGTGTTTTGGTATGTTCACACATTGATCGTAAGTACACTGATCGTAATATCATAATTTTGTATTTTATATTATATCATAAGTTTGTATATTATAGCCGCGCTTCATAAAACATGATTAATATATTTATTTTTCCTTTTGCTAGCGCACAACCCCGCGGTCACTTGGTAATTCGTCCGTGAGTGCAATTATGGCTTTTATTTTAGTGTAAAGAGACAGAATATTTAATTACCGTATCTGAAACTATCTCTGTAAAACGCATCGTTCGATTCAATACGTAAGTTCTCCGGTTAAACGCGACGGGCGAAGGTGTGTTCTATTTTTATTCCAAGTAATTGCATATTCCGATTACTTTTATATTGTCTAAATTATATAGTAATTGATAGTCATTAGAAAATCTTCATAAGGATTTCTAGATAATGAATTGATAACGGCTCTTTATATTCTGAATAACGTAGACGATTAGGCTTTACGCATTATGCAGTGTATAAAACTTGATCCGACACGTGCAGATTCTACAGTCAGCTAAGAGTTTGATCGCGTTAAAAAGTACGCAAAGATGTTACAAAGAAGTCTGCAACAATTGGGGTCGATCGATCAAAATTTTCGCTATGGAAATATCGAAGAGGAGCACGTTACTCATACATATCACTCGTATATGCTACAGCAATATAACTTAAAAAACAATTTTTTGGGAGAAAAAATTGCTTTGAATTGTTAAAATTTTGTTACGTTAATTTTGAAATGCAATTTTGATACAATAACTGTGGAGGATTAAAAGTATGTCTTTTCTTTTTTTTTCTTTCTCTTTTCTACAAGCAACTCAAAAATGGTAATTTTTTAGTTGTGTCGTTGTTCCAGCAAATATGCATTCTCGTAACAACATATCGCGCGACTGAATTGTTACATTATTGCAGTATTAAGTAACTACATAACACAAGGATTTGCTTTACGTTGTCATCGTGTCTTTTGCTTAATCACATCGGAACGTAAAGGGTCGATGTAAACATACGTTAATTGTTAAAAATAAGTCATTATCTTGTGTGTCGTCTTACAGCTTTAATATATCCGGGACCGTATACATATGCCACTTAATATCGTCATGTTCTCTTCACAAAGATTCTCAATCGGAGTGACTATTTTCATACGTCTCTTTAGACACTACGAAATAACACTATATAAGCATTAACGGACCTATGGTATTGTTTATACATGTATGTAAATCGCTATTATAAGAGAGACCGAACAGTTAGTATAGCTAAGAAAGCGTAATAAGATTCTGTGTAAGACCCTACGCTGCACGTCGCTGTCGATAGATGAATTTGAAAATAAAGTCTCTTTCACGAGACGAATTATGATGTCGCGTTTTCTCATGTAAAATTCTATTATCGCAGTTAAAAGACAGCCTATGACATATTTCATATTTTCATAGCGCGAAAAGGAATTGATGGAACTATTTCGACGGTGTTTCGATAGCGGTGTAACGTATGTAGTACTGTAATGTACGTAACACGTAGCTTCGTAGTGCAGAATTTTTTATGACGCTAAATAGAATAAGTTGTCCGATTAATCTAGATGATAAACAACGAGAGACGTGAAGTATTGAAGAATGCCAATTGAAAAATGTGTTTTTTATATGCATATACATGTAATGCTTTTGAAATTAAAATTCTTATCCAAATTTACGCTAAAGAGAGATTTATTTTGAAAGTCTACGAGTAACATGTAGCCCTTGGTTTAGTCCCTTTTCTACGAGAGAAAATCCTCGCGAGCTCAAGAGGAGAGAAGACTGGAGGAGCAGTTTATCTGATTGGTTTTTTTTTTTTTAATTTATTTCAGGATATGCCAACGCGAAGATTTACGAGTGCGAAAATCCGAAATGTCCCCGACCTGGACGCTATATATCTGGTGGATCCAGCAAGGACGACTCTTTCCCCTGCCTGCGTCCAGTTTGTTTGGGAAGATTCCAGTTGGTCCGGCACGTCTCCTTTGTAGATTGTCCCGGACACGATATTCTTATGGCAACTATGCTTAACGGAGCAGCAGTTATGGACGCTGCCTTGCTTTTAATTGGTAAACAATATATTTTTTTGTGGTGCTAATCGTACCGTGTGATTTGTTTGATCCGGCCTTTTCTAAAGTACTAAGCTTATTCTATTGAATTGTAGCTGGCAACGAATCGTGCCCGCAGCCTCAAACGTCGGAGCACTTGGCGGCCATCGAAATCATGAAGCTCAAGCACATAGTTATCCTGCAAAACAAGATCGACTTGGTCAAAGAAGCGCAAGCGAAGGAGCAGTACGAGCAAATCTTGAAATTTATTCAAGGTATTGGTTGTTTTTACCGTTGATTGTCGATGTAAAAACGACACGTACGCGCACGTCCATTCGCATAATTCCGTTTGCAATAATTCAAAATCCAGGAACGGTGGCGGAAGGCGCTCCGATAATTCCGATTTCGGCCCAACTGAAATACAATATCGAGGTACTGTGCGAATACATTACCAAGAAGATCCCGGTGCCAATGAGAGACTTCACGTCGGAGCCTCGATTGATCGTCATCCGGTCTTTCGATGTGAACAAACCGGGCTGCGAGGTGGACGACTTGAAGGGCGGTGTCGCTGGTGGTAGCATCCTCAGAGGAGTGTTAAAAGTACGAGCTAATATTTTGGCTTTAAATTAGATCAATCTCTCCGAGACGTGACATTGTGAACACTGTTCTTGTCTTGAAGGTCGGCATGGAAATTGAAGTACGTCCCGGATTAGTGTCTAAGGATGGCGAGGGCAAGCTGACCTGTCGTCCGATATTCTCGCGTATTGTGTCTCTATTTGCCGAGCAGAACGAACTGCAATTTGCTGTACCTGGTGGTCTAATTGGTAAATCGTCGTAGATGCTCCTTATTAATCGCTCGAATCTTAACAGAGTCGTAGCACGCAAAAGTTCTGATCGTTTTATATAAGAGTAATGGATTATGTAATTTTAAGGTGTCGGAACCAAAATCGAACCTACTCTGTGCCGCGCTGATCGTCTAGTCGGGCAAATTCTTGGAAGTGTCGGCGCATTACCACAGATATTCATCGAGCTGGAAATCTCGTATTATTTATTGAAACGTTTGTTAGGTGTGAGAACTGAAGGCGATAAAAAGGGCGCGAGAGTAAGTCTCTGCACAATTTTAGAGATCTACGTCATCGCATTCCAAATTTAACTGTTTCTGTAGATAATTGCATGGGTTTAAGATTATTCTTAATTAATATTCTCATAAATATTGCAAAAATTTTGAAGCTGTAATGAATATTTTATACGACAGACATTTGAGCAATTAAAAAATAAAATTTTTTAAATGACAGAATAAGCATACTTTTAGGAAAAAACAAAGCTAGATTTAATTACGAGCTATATACAACCAGGATATATTTGTCAAATTTATGTGTCAGTTTGTTCTCTGACATATAAATTTGCTAAATATATCCTGGTTATGTATAGCTCGTAATTAAATCTAGCTTTGTTTTTTCCTAAAATTATGCTTATTCTGTGATTTAAAAAAATTTTCATTTTTTAATTGCTCAAATGTCTTTCGTATAAAATATTCATTATAGTTTGTGTTGAAAAATGAAAATGAAAATTTTTTAAATTACAGAATAAGCATAATTTTAAGAAAATACAAAGCTAGATTTAATTACGAGTTATACATAACTAGGATATATTTATGTCAGTTTATTTTTTGTTCTCTGACATATAAATTTGATAAATGTATCCTGATTATGTATAACTCGTAATTAAATCTAGCTTTGTTTTTCCCTAAAAAATTATGCTTGTTCTGCATTAAAAAAAATTTCATTTTTTTATTGCTCAAATGTCTCTGTGATAGGTACCGAAACTATCAAGGGGAGAGGTACTGCTGGTCAACATCGGATCGTTGAGCACTGGTGGCAGAGTACTGGCTACTCGCGCCGACTTGGCGAAGATCAGCTTGACGAATCCAGTGTGCACGGAGGTCGACGAGAAGATCGCTTTATCCAGACGAGTGGAGAAGCACTGGCGCTTGATCGGATGGGGACAAATTTGCGGGGGACAAACAATAGACCCTATTCTGGATCGGAAATAATGGCGAAACTTTGGGATCTCGCTTCCCTCAGTACCATTATTTCCACAATTTGTTCACATAGCCGTTGGCGTCGTGTACGAAATATTTGTAATAAAAATTTTAAGCTAATTCTGTCAAGATAAACATTCATTCGATAACGCTATAATCCAAGTCGAGTCACAGCCTCTCGTACACTTGCCGCGTCCTGTGTGCAGAAGTTATTACAAAATCGAGGCGTATGAGGTGACGGTCAGATTCGAAATTTGGATTCTTTAATTACAAATCGATCATTCTCACACGAAGCAACACATCACTTTATAGAGAATAATCGAATCTTGATTTCTCTCAGTTATCTGAGGATTTTAGTATATAATTTTTTTTGCGTGACTGGCTTACTGTTCACTGTCCAACCCCTATCCTAAAGGGCAGTGAGCGTAAACGTGATAGTCAATATATGCATATAACTCCTAAATAGGAGGGCCAGAAAGATTTCTATTAGGACCTCCCTTATATATAATTTACGGTAATTTCTAATTTAAAATCTATATGTGGGATGCGAGATCGAATTCGAGATCCGTCAATTACACGGCTGTCGCTCTCGCACGGAGTCGCACGGCAGACTTTCTAATGTTCCATGATCTTAATTAAATACAGAAATTATTAGATAAATATCAAAGTTTAGTAGTGCGATTAAAAAGAATAATATTGTAGCAGTGTCAATTTCAAAGTATGATAACAGATTTCTGCATATTGTCGAAAATTTATATTTTTGATGTTTCATGTTTGTTTTCTTTTGTGATCGTAAAGCCCATGGCACATAGAAAAACGTAAAGCACTAAGCAATTCGGCCAATCACAGTAGAAAACGTAAGGCAATAATCTTACACGTTTTCTACTGTGACTGGCCAGTTTATTTACTGCTTACGTCTTATTGTTTTTCTATGTACCATGGGCTTGAGACTTGTCGAGTTGACCGCGAGCATGACTCTTGTCTAGGTGATCGCGAGGTATCCGCGATCGAGGAGATCGCAATTAAAGTAATTTGAAATGAGCAAAACGTAACATGGAGTCAGAAAACGAGAAACCGTCAGATGTGGATATGGTGCTACACGTCGTCGACGAGGCGCAGAAAGAAAAAATGTTCATCAACATGAAGGGCGTAGAACAGATAGCATTGGAGGTTTCATTCTTTATTTTTTCTTTGAAAATTTCTAGTAATTTATGATATTTCGACAGTTTAATTGCAAAATGCTTAAGAGAGTGAAAAAGTTTAAAGGGTTAGATTATTTTTCAGATGCGCGTTTCGAAGTTTGATTCATGATTATTTTTATTTCTTTTCAAAAAATGAGAGAATAGTGACATCGAACGAAAAGTGAAAAACATGTTTCTTTCTCGTACGAAATTGTTCTTTCTAATACAAAGCATATGAAAATAATATATCCGGCAGCTGCAATGTGAAATACAGTTTATGTACATCTCGTTATATATCCATATATTCAGCAAAAATTTTTTTTATTGTGACTCAAACCTGCCGACCTGCCGACTTGATTTTTCACTGTTGACACGCGATATTTCAAAATTATTTCGTAGAATAAAATTTAGCACTCTCTCCTTCAGAATTTTGCAATTGTAAAAGTATGCTGCTATAAAATGACATCTCAATCAATTTGCACAGGTGATGACTTATATCGTTCGCAATATCGAAAATTTCAATTTCGGTGAGGTCGCTCTTAACTACGTGCGATTGTCATCCGAATATCATCCCGAAAGGTACGACAGCAGAGCGGCGGATTGGCTATTCGTGTTGAACACATTGAATTTTTCAACCTGGGTTCCAAATAATGCACAGGAATGGAAAGTTAACGGATTAACTGGTTACATGGCAGTAGCGGCTGCTATTAAAAGGGCTATTGACGTGAATACATTTATTCAATTTTATTCTACAAATACTGTGCTGTTCGTCTAACGTCTCAATATATCATTAATATAATTTAACATATTAAAACTGATCGTTTATTGTTCTGTACGATGTGATACTTGTCTTCTAACACTAACAGCGTAACGTTGATTACCTCCGTTAGCAAAATTCTCATCGGTTGACAATTTCTTTTTCCAACAAATCTCCAATAACGATGGGTCTATTGGTCTTATTTTATCAAGAGACATGATCTCTTGATAAAGTGTCTCACGCCAAAGTATTATGATTTGTCACGCAATCTGTTTCAATCTGTGTTACATTCTGACATTTATCACTCGTACCTACCTATATTATTTGAAATAGTAATTTTTATTAAAGTTTGAAGCATCAAAATGCACAATGTAAATTAAAAATCTCAACTTTTCGTACTTTGTATTTTGTTCATGACTTTCGACGAAAGATTTACTGAATTTTGCGAATTACTTTTTCCTTGAATTTTTCTTTCTGTTCTACGAAATATAAAAAAAAACATTTAACGTAAAATGTTCTTAAAATTAATTAAAAAATATGCATTTACCACATCGTTTTTAAAGTATTTCTTGCAGCAAATGAGCATCCTCCCATCTGGTAAGCGCCTCTTCATGTAACAGTTTGTATATAGTTTCGCATCGTCCAAAAGTTCTGCGCAAAAGTACATTATAATAAAATTAAATCCTTTGATTTATTCAAACGATTGGACGATTCATAATTGAGAACTATATAATTAATTGAAAATGTAACATATTTCTTAATTCTTCTCTCATATAGCATTACTTTTCATTCTTGCGGTCTCTTTATTAATTCTGTTATTATAATTCTCTATAAATTTTTCACGGCGAGCATCTATGCGTTGCAATAACACTTTTTGTTTCGCAATTTCCTTTTCCTGGAACCGCTGCTTTTTTCTCCAACTGAAATTCGTCAATGCAGATTTTTTTTCCGGATTATTCTGCTTGCTTACGAGAATTACTATTAAACTAAATCACTACTTATACGTCGAAAATATCGCGTGACAAACTTTGTTTTCTATCTAAATGTATGACAAAATATATGTGCCTTTCTTCCATGGCCTTCTGCTTCTGTTGTGTGATTTCCATTAGTCGCTTCTCCCTGCCCTTCTTGCGCGCCTTGTCCTTCTTCCTCCAGTCCAACAGCGTATCGATCACTTTACGTCGCGTGATCTCCGTCGCAATTTTACATTTCTGCCGAATCTGCTCGACCCGCTCTTTACTCTTAATGTTTAACAGTCTTTGTTCTTCTCGTCTAACGAGTCTCAACAATTTCAATCTCCGCGCCGTCCTGCACGCTCGCTCCTTCAGCTCCCGAGTTTTCCGTTCCTCTTCTAGCAGCCGTTGTTGCGTGAGACGCTGTCTCAAGGTCACATATGTCTCTCTTTCTTTTAATCTGAATTTATAAGAAAAAAATGTATTCTATGTTAATAATAATAGTATACCTAAGATACCTAGTATACCTAATAGTATATCTAAGAAAAGAATATTGCAAAAGAAAAAGTGTTTAGAATGAAGATACATCCCTTGATTGCCTATGAAAGAAAAATTTCCAAATTTTTTGAATTAAAAATAATATTTTCCTCGCCACGTAACAATCGCGAATTGCATACCTTTCAGCTTCATTGCGCGCCTGCTCCTCGGCGAAGCGTAGGGCTCTCTTCTCGCCGAAGAGACCGTTTCTTTTCCTCAGCTCCCTATTGACACGGTCAGCGTGCACCTGCCTCAGGTACTTCCTGTACTCGTTGTAGTCGCGCAGTGTACACTTCACGTGCATGTCATCCGTGATAAGATCGGCTTTCAGTAGACGCTTCCGATTAATCGGCCTGTAGAAGAACTCGAGCAGATGCTCGTCGTGCAGGGGTTCGTAAGGGAACTTGGTCTCGTGGCAGTAAGGGTCGCTCAGGTCAAACTCCAATTTTTGTCCCCACAATTTCTTCCCCACTTTGCGTCGCACTAAGCTGTAAGCGCCCTTCGGTCCAGGTATCATGGGTATCTTATGTTCCAGGGGCATCATCTTCCACCCCGGTAGACCGAATTTGGGCACGGCGTCTTTCGGCTTGGAAACCGTCTCGGCAAGCCGTTCTATATCCCTGTTCCAATGAATAATCCTTAATTCACAAGTCTATTATCTTTTTTGCATGTTTGTATATATTATATTTTTTATACATTTATAAATTATAAGTATTTAAAAAAGTAGGAATTGAAGAAATATATTAATAAAAAAATAATATTTAAACTAGAGAAGTTTTACAAATTCATCTGACAGAATCGACAAGAGAGATGAACCAGTCACTTAATATTAATATTTTTAATTTCATGTATCAAAAGTCTTAATTTTAAAGTTGTCCTTAAAATACAAATTAATCTATTTAAATTTAAACTATCCACTCTGTCCAAATTACAAATTAAAACAGGATGTAAATCTTTGTTAACCTTAATTAATTTGTATAATTAATTTAATTAATTTGTTAATTTAATTTGGTAGCATAATTTGAAATTTTGCATTTAAAATATTAAATACAAATATTTAATATTTCATTGCATAGGTTAAGTTCCACATATACATATAAAAAAATAATACTTACGTAATTCTTTTAATTCTTATCATTGTGCGCGTTGATTTATGAGGTACGATATATGTGATTTACGTCGTTAATTTAGAACATAATATATATTAGTCCCATTTCTCACAGCATAATTGAATTTATAATAGTGTATAAAATTATAGATATTGCAATGTCGCGCACGTATGCAAACTCTTTGTCGCGTTTTCCTTCACTTGTTTGATAAGATAAACCATTCAAAAATTACGATATTTTCATATATCATTATGTATATCATTAAAATTTTTATTATTGTAATATCTATTATATAAAGTATTTAGATGATTAATAATTAATTTATTAAATTAATCAATTAATAATTTGTATATATTTATTTATTTGTGTGTGTGTATGTTTATTTCTATGTGAGTGCATGCAAAGTAGATTTAATATATCTTTGAAAATTTGATAAATTATGTTCTGTCAATAATTTTATTGATTGATTGATAAAAATCGTTTTTTGTATGACTGGTACGATTACTGCAATAGTGTGCATAAACTGTGTTAAATTCCGTTTTCATATTCTGTCTTGTTATGTTACATTGGTTTTTTTCTATCGATCATTTATCTAAACAACTGTAACTTTTTCTTATTATTATTATTTTTTTTAAACTTAACGTGTAATATTTTACGACAGGATGGAAAGCCAATATGGGATCCTAAGTTTTATACAAAGCTAACTGTAGACGAAATGAAATTCATTTTCCGAGGTGATGACAACAATGACATGCCAGGCACACATGAAAAATTAAAAATTTTACACGCAGTTGGAAATACTCTGTTAGATTGTTATAAAGGTATAAATTATATCACATGACAAAATTTTATATGTGCAAAAATGTATTTGTTCTCTCATATCTTTACATATACACAAATAGCATTTTTGCAGTTCATTCGATATACCTATATGCATAACTCGTTCAAGACCTTCCTTCTATTTTCTACGAGGGAAGAAAATGTTCTTCGCTGCAATCACTAAAGTATGGTCAGATATTTTAAGTATACAAATATCTGCCCATATATATTCAATATATGCAATTTATATTTTGCATAAAAGAATTATATTTCATATTATGAGTGTAAAATATTAAAGTGGAGAATAGAATTAGACCTTTTTGTCGAGAAATAGACATTGTCGCAAAAAATAAAAGGAAAAGAAACAATATAAATTGACCTGTGACTTGAAATCAATATGTCTCAAGTTTTATTCTCGATTACCGGATAATTCAAAATAAGTCGAGGATCTTGATGGATCATATTGGAAAAATATCTACTTTTAATTGACAAATTTCTTAAATATATATTTAATTGATGAGGATAATGAAATTTTATTTTATAGGTACTTTCGCGGAATGTATCAAATCATGTAATCGCGATGCCTTAATGTTGATGATCACAATTCACAATAACTTCGGAGTGTATCGTGACGTGGTATATTATGACGAAGAGTCAGGTAATTATCGCCAATTAATACGATGATGTAGTATGCGATTTTATAGACAGGTTCTGAAACTAAAATAATATCATAACATTAGATTTGTCTGTAATTTCGGGCAATATATTAGAGGATTGATAAATTTTAAGTTAAAATATTTAATAGATATATTTATGGATATATATTTAATCATCGAAACAAGAATGCTTTTGTGCTGCCATGGTGAATCAGTTCAATTGCCATGTAGGAACGCGAGGTTTGAATAGGATAAAAAAACCGTCTTTAACACAAAATTTCCTAAATACATCTTCTATGTTGAATGATGAATGCTATACATATAATGTTGCATACAATCTCTGTGAACAATTAATTAAAATAATACATCATTTGTTATGTACTGTAATTATAGATTCGCATTATAATGCACTTTTCTTAAACTACCTTTCAGTTTCATTGTACACGAAGGCTTGGACATTGGTAGCTGACATAAGGGCCTTCTATAGCACGGAACATGAACTTGGTATTGAATTGACCATGAGGAAATGTTCTACAATGTTTGTCGATTATCGTATTCCTCAAGTTCTCAATCATTTTAACGCTCTTGTTTTTAAAAAAAATTTGTTGAAAGAAGAGAGTAAGGCTTTTATCATTTTTCTCATCGAGTAATCCTCTATTTCTCTATAAAGTTCCACTCTGAAACACTACCTACATTAATGTAATAATACGTTAATATTTTTTTCTTACTTATTAATACTACATTGTATCTAATTCATAAAAATTACATCAAAAATTCATAAAAATTACAATATCCTTTCGATGGATATAATGCCTAAGAAATACCATACATAGCAATAAATTTGGATTTACATTGCAGAACACAAATAATCATTTTTTGCGAAAAATCTATCTGTTTCTGTCGTTTCTTTAGAAGAAACTTTTCTGAAGAAGAGAATTTATTCAGATTTATATTGATTTCTCTTTAATTTTATCTTTAAACATTTTTACAAACGTTTTGATGTTATATTTATTTTATTTACTTTTTATTTTTCACGTACAGTATTGATTACAATATTTCTCATAAAAGTTTGCACACGTAGGGGAATTCTCGTTAAGAGATACTTTTTCGCCAAATTATTAATTAATTTTTGTATGGAGGATTTATCTTATTTATAGCAAAACTTACTTGTGTTTTCTTATAGATGAAATATTGAAGCATGGAAGCAAAGAGGAACTAGAAATACGTTGTTGTTCATGCATGATAATAAAATACGTGCAACAGTTACTGATGGAGAGGTGCGAAAAGTACGTGAAAAGATATTTACCCGAAACACTATTACCAAAATTCGATTACATGTGTCTGATTGACAATTTTCTATGGGATTATCGACAAATGTACGATGAGCAATTGAAAAAAAGCGTATTATACAAAACCTACACTCTGCAATATTAAAACAATTTGTATGATCACAAATTCGAATGAATATTTTTCCTCACGTTTTATTCATTTATGTCATGACATATTTTTAAAATAATAGAGAAGAAATGTAACAAGGTTGATTTTGATTTCATATCTCTCGATTGAGACTGATTTAAAAAAAAAAGATTCTGATATGAAAGAAATTATTCGTAGACAAACATTTAATCGACAATTGTATTATTATTATAGATACATATTATTTTTCCTAATATATTATTACTTAGTACGTTATTGTAAATATAATGGTACGAATTCAAAACGCGCCGTTATCGATAAGTGCGCACTTTAATCTCTGAATTTGTATAACATACGTAAAGTAAATTATAGTATGTTAGAACTCTAACATCGTTTAATTGCCAGCGCGTTCTGAATACCAGCCAATAATTATATGTAATTCAAAATTTTCAAATTTTAATTCTTTTGTTCTAATTTCTATAAAATCTTGTATAAAAAATTTTAATATTAATTTTTATGCTTGTTACGCATCACAGCAAATGTGGACAATGCATCCTTCCGATTCGAAATCAAAGTGTCCTTATTTTCAATTGTATGATTAATTAAAATTTAATTTTAACAGCAAAATATTCTAATTTGTTTTAATCTAAAACGTGATGTATTAAATAACCTAGTCCTAAATTGAAATTAATATATTTAAAATTATTACTTCTTTTGATTTGTAACGTGAAAGCTTAATTTTTTCGATATTTTTAAAAACACGGTGTGATATTATTCCCTACGAATAATAACCTAACATTATATTCTTTTTTGCAACTAAAGCCTCAAAGCATATAGAATAATATAGAAAAAGCTAACATAATATAATGTCAGAGGGAGCAACCTCCTTCTACTGTGAAGAATTTCGTGTTTATTTATGTTTTCTTTGGAATCGCGTATAACCGTAGTCGAAGTAATCGCAGTCAGTTCGAAACAGTCGGTTTAACGTGTCACATCGAAAATGTCTAATATGTCTTCTATAATTCCGATCACTTGTCCACAAGAGGAAGAAGTTGTTAAAGAATCCAAATACGTGCACATCGATCAGGACGGCGTAATTAAATTAGCTTCAGAGGTTTGTTTCTCAGTTTTCTATTTTAAAAAATTTCAAGACAAATGGTAACGTTTTAATTGTTTAACTTTAGTTTTGAAAGTGAGAGAAAGAGAGACAGAAAAAGAGAGAATTTAATTATATCGATTAAATGTATAATTTCGAAATTTGGTTTCATTCGACTGTCACGATGTAATTTTATGAGAAGAGTAAAGTGAAATCGATGTATTTAAATTTTATTTTGCATGGATTTTCCGAATAAAATTGATGATATACTTTCAATAAGTAATAATTACAAATAACGAAATGAAGTAGGAAGGAGGATATGATCGTATGTGACCTTCCTATTATATTTAAAAATTAAATATCTCATAGAGACAAGATCCATAAAAAATTTTACGTTTAGTTCTCTATTTAACTTTATATATAATTATTACTTCAGTATTCAGCCAATATTTTTAGATCTTTTGCGACTCAAAAGTGAAAATAGTGCAAATAGCGAAAAATCTCACATTTCATACTGCCAAATAGTACTGCATGTTACAATACTTGAAATATAAATTGTTCTATTAAATAAAATTAAGCTGTTTTTTTTTAAATTTTGTTAAAACAAATATTATAAAATTATGTATTTTTTGTAGGTGATAGAGGATGTGATAAAGGAAAGTATAAAAGATAAAGGTCTCCAAGTTAAAAAAAAATTTGAAAGACATAAATATTTTCCTGAACGTCTTGAGCCGACAAGCGCAGATTGGATATTTTTAATAAACACGTTAAATTTCTCACTTTTTGCTTCAAATTCTCCTAAAAAATGGACAGTAAATGGTGAAGAAGGATACTCAGCGTTGTGTTATGCCATCAAAAGGGCAATTAAAGTAAATATAATAATTATTTGCTAACATTTCTTTTATTTTAAGTGATATTAACACATTAATATATCGTTTTATAAGAGTTTCAATATGTTCTGATAAACTGTTAAT
The DNA here is from genome assembly GCF_000956235.1 of Wasmannia auropunctata. NCBI lineage: Eukaryota > Metazoa > Arthropoda > Insecta > Hymenoptera > Formicidae > Wasmannia > Wasmannia auropunctata. Next base: position 3,103,786 of record NW_012026987.1, read on the forward strand.
ATAATTTAACTTCTTACTAGAAATTGTTTCTACTTTTGCTAATTAACATGAATATTTTTTTACATATTTAACTGATATCTGACCAACTTTTTTGTTTTATATTGATAATGAAAATGTTCCAATAAAAGTCGAAATACTTAAGTCCGTTTACTTGTCATAATAATTATCAGAATAATATTAAGCATTAAAACTTTAAAATCTTGCTCGGGTCCTAAGTAATATAAATAGTGTATTATAACACAATTATAAAGGTTTATCAGAAAAATTAGTTGCGTTACAAATTATTATTTATTATCTTAAACTTGATTTAATAGAATATACTATTTCTAATAATAATTCAGTATTATTGTGTGTTAACCATAAAAAAATGCAAAATAAAAATACATTGCAGATATAAATCGTAATAAGAAAAGTCAAATAATAATAATTAATGTAATTTATTATTATTCAAATCTAAAATAATAAATAAAAATTTGTAGCGCAACTTATTTTTCAGATAAATTATTCAAAATCGTGTTAATTACATTATTTATATTCTTGTATTATTTATATCTTTCTTTATAATATATAATTCTCATAATATATATCATTTTTGCAATAGGAACAGTGTATACCATTATATGATCCTTATTATTACGCAAGATTGAGAAAAAGGGATATAAAAAAAATTTTTATAGGTGACGAAAGAACTACCTGTATTCCTTTTTTAGAGAAAAGAGTTAAGATTTTACGTGACGTTGGAAATACATTAATAAACAAATTTAATGGTATTTATAATCAGAAAAATATTATAAGCAGAATAAAGAAAAATACGGTTTCTAAATACTTACACGTGTAATTTCGCAACATTTTTACTTAACATATATAATTATGGGTTGATGTATATTCTTTAAGAGTCTTTCGCTAAAATTATTTAAAAAATGTTATCACACGTAATAATATCTTGTAATAATATCTTATAAATTAAAAGATAATGGTAAAATTGAAATAAAATTATAAAAGAAATTATAAGTCTGCTACAAGATAGATACTGTGGAGAAAGAATAGTAAGAAAAAAATATTGCTGTAAATTCTTATATATTCTACAGAAGCAATCAATATTTTTAAATTTCATTGTCCACTGTTGTACTGATTAACAGTATCTATAAAATTAACGGTTCTGAATGACTGATGTAATGAAAAGAACTATGAAAGATTAATATACATAAATTGTAAGTAAGATAATAATGTTAAGATTTCCTTTCATCACAGGTACTTTTCGAACTTGTTTGAGAAAATGCGGATTTGATTCAAACCTTTTGATGGATTTGCTTACTAATGAATTTGCATACTATCGCGATGAGGTAGATTATTACGGAAAGAAAGGTAATTATTGAGATCAATATATATGCGGTATTACAATTTCAAAAGACAACACTATACTGTTAATTCAGTATGTTTGTGTATATATTTTGACAGAATTTTATTGTAAGTTAATATATTTTGCGTTTAGATTACATATTTGATTATAAATCACAATTAGTATGTCTTATTGTATCGTGTGACAATTACATTATCCTATATGAGACCGTGAGATGATTCTTAATAATTTAATAGAAGGGATTAATATCTGATATAGATTATGTCGATAATTGATATATAAATGTGCTCATAATACTCTCATTCCCAGTGAGAAATAATCATCAATTAGACGTCAAATTGATATCGAAATCATCGTATCGATGTCGATTCAACATCAATTTGATGAGTCATTTCTCGCTGGGGTAATGTTCAAATAACATATGTCATTAGATATAATTTAATTTATTAATAAATCTCTTTAACGACTTTCTAGTTTGTTTGAATACGAAAGCTAAGATACTAATAAATGATCTTGCGGCTTATTACGATTATATAATAAAGTTTCAAACATGTGAGATGTGTAAGGAAGACGTCTACGATATTTGCTGATCGCCGTTTTCTTCAAGTTTTCAACTATTTTAATGTTCTTCGTTACGATGAAGAATTCAGAAGAAGATTAGTAGACCGTAAGACATTTTTCATGAACAGTAAATGCTATATTTTTCATAGAATAGGATATCCTATTTTATATATTATACATTGTGATAATTGAAACTAAAATTTAAAACTTTTCCATAATATGCACACCGTCTAAGTTTATAACGTTACATAGCACTAAATTTAGAATTTGAAAACTAACATTCTTCGCAAAAGGTGTATAGATTTTCTCTATCCTACCTACTTTATGATTTATTTAAATAAAAGTTTATAATTTCACGCAAATCTATCGCATTAATATGACAGTTTGCATATTGCATAATTGTTTCTCTGTTAGAAACATTCATTTCATTTGAATGAATTTCTATGTAGATTGTAGATAATTGCTGTGTTGTCAGTGACTTATTGTGATTAAAATTATATTGTTCCTCACGCAGAGTGCAGAGTAACTGACCCGGATATAGAGGAACTGGAGATACGAAGTTGTTCGATTGTTGCGATTAAAAGGGTGTGCGAAGAAGTGCAGAAAATGCTCGTAAATTCAACGAAAGATGAAATCGGCGACGTAACACGATTGAACATTCGGACAGTGGTTGATAATTTTCTATTTTCATTTGCTGACTCACATTCGTCCCTTGCTTCGTCCTTTACAAATTATGATATACCGTTCTACAATATTAGGACCGTATTTTATTAAAACTATATTGCCATTATTAACAAATGACTTATGTATGCAAAATTGCATACGTCCTAATAGTGAAAGTATACTTTTGAGGAATAATACATATTTCATTATCACGCCTTCGTATAATAACTTAAAATAAGATAATATCGATTTTTATCATATTAAATAGCAGATTTTTTCTTTGAAATCAATATACATAAAAATGGCTATGATACAATTAAATACGATTTACGAATACATGCTTGCTACATATTGATTTATTATTATGACTATTATAACGACTAGGTCTGTACATTGTTAAAACTATATTGCCATTATTAACGAATGATTTATGTATGCAAAATTGCATATGTCCTTTGTGTGGAAGTATTCTTTTGGGGAATAATAGATATTTCATTATTACGTTTTCGTGTAATAACTTAAATCAAGGCAATATCGATTTTTATCTTATTAAATGGCAGACTTCTTTTTTGAAATCAATATACATAAAAATGTTCAATATTATAATACAATTAAATACGATTTAGGAATATTTACTTACTACGCATTTACTTATCACTCAGGGAGATGTTTCGCTGTTTCAGCTAGGATTTTAAATATTATACTTAAATTATATCGCTGTTTTTTGTATCTGCTAAAAAATTGTCCGTCATGTACGGAGAATTTATAGCAGCAATATTCTAAGAATATATACAAAAAAACACAGATCTTATAACTAAATATGATTGGAGTCTGGAACTTTTTTGCTAAATTTGAAACTTTATAAAATTTAGCAAGAAAAATAGCAGCAAATAGTTCAGATATAATTTCTGTCTCTATTATCTATATTGATCAAACACAAAACATATATGATATCGCAGTGCTTACTAATCACTTATCCGTCTTAGCTAATTTTTTGTACCTAAGTAATTCTCGCTATAATTGCAAGATTACTTTTTTCAGTGATTATAAATTAACTAATTGTGATTTATTATTTTATGAGAACATAATTATATCATAAAATAATAAATAATATAGTAAATAAATAATTATTGTAAAATGATAGATAAGTAAACATGATTCCACAATTTAATATAAAACGAAACATGATAGTATTATTGATATGTAGATAATATGACATCGATAAAAAATTATCGTTATATAAGAAATATATTAACTAAATGTAAAATGTTTTACAATAAATCTGCTTTTATAAAAATATAAAGACAATATAAAGGTAAAATTAATGTGTATTGTTATATTATTTGAACCAACGAAACAAATCTTTTTAACAGTTATGCAATTAAGCATTAAAAAAATATACCAATTATTAAAAAAACCATTTCAAAAGAATGGGACAATTAGACATATTTGCAAGCGTTATAATTTTTGAAAGTAATCTTACCATCAGGATGTTTACAGAAATTTTGTAAGAAAAATTCCCGAATCTCGAATTCATCGCAAGAACAAAAAAGAGAAGAACATCCCAGATAACGTGTTAGACAGAAGTGCGTGTCAATCCTATTTTTTTTAAAAGTTCTAAATATAAAATTCTTTTGAAGCTGTAATGAAAATGAACTCGGAATTGATGACGTACAAATGCATTTTTTTTCTAACTCTCTGTGCTATCTGGGACTGTACTTTTCACGTTGAACTTCCCACAGCTTCTCAAATCATCCTTACGTTTTCATCCTGTCATCCTCCCAATCCTTCCAAATTGTAAGTCAAACGCGGGTCGCGCTCGCGGTTCCGTGCGGCTCCGAGTGTAGACGGTGTAACACGATGGCGCGCACGGGCGCACGGGAACCGGGGGCGGAAGTGCAGCTGCGGACACTCGTCAGTGCGCCGTTACGGTGGTGATCGACGGGCGCGCGTGAATGACGGCGCGCGTAAACGGGGGGGGAGTAATCATCATGTTGTCGCGCTCGTTCTCGGTCGCGGTCGCGAGGACCGCCGTCCCGTCGAGGCGGTCGACGTCGGTCGACGTTCCGGAACGCCTGGCGAGGCACGACGAGATGTAACGCGGTGCGTCACGAGATGACGCGAGCCCCTGTGCCTACGGTGCCGCGGCTGACGGCGCGGGACGTCGCCAAGCGCGCGCGAGAATGTGTCCGTCGAGGAGGACGACGGTGAGGGGACCGACGTTGGACGTGAGTTCTCTCTAACCCCGTCCCGAAAAAACAACGGCCCGCGACATCTCGACGATCTCGCGAATCTCAAAGGGGTAGATATTCGGAGTCGGTTAGGTTAGGTGGGACGCGCGGCGGAATCGAAATTCGTTTCGAATATTCGAATGTCGAGATGCAGTTTCCTCCCGCGGCAAAGAAATGTCGATGCGCGTTGGATAATTTTCATTTATTTCGCACGTTGTATCACGAGGTAACGTGACGCTAACTATGGTGGATGACAATCTTGAACCAAGAGACGGTGGTCAGTGGTCTTGGAACGATTTTTCATTTTTCAATTTAAAATTTAAAAAACCGCGAATAATTTTTTATTGTGTTCTACTTGTTTTGCGCGCCGTCTCTATTACGGCTGTAAAAAAAAAGACTGAAAAAATTCGATCCGGGGATTTGCCTATATTGGAATAATTAATTATTTTATTATTGGAATAATTAGTAATTATTACGCAAATTCGGACGAGTTCAGCCAATCTATTCGAATCTGGTTTTTTCATGTCAATTAACGTCCGGATTGCCCACTACGAGAACAGAGGGAACGGAACAGAAAGCTAATTTGTTGAATTAGCTAAACTTTATTTTACTGCTTCTGCTTCTTCCATTAAATCTGTTCTCTCCACTGGAAAATATCATTACAGACAAAAGAAGTTATCAATTCAATTTATGTTCAAAAGTGGGTAAATCAATTAGTTTTTTTAAATCAAAATCGAATTAAATTTAATTAAATTTGCTTTTCGTGTTTCCAAAGAGCTTCAGCATACATATTGGATTCGATCTTTTGGATATTGAGATTTCGATGGTACGGATAATTCGGACCACTTATTGGGATTATTTGATAATAATTATTTTAGGATATTTATAATCTTACTCTTCTATGTTCCCAGTAATTGTATTATCAAGTTGTACGAGATGTCCGATATATGTATAGCGAATAATTCTATAATAACTTCGTCGCGTTTTGAAACACGATGTAAATCGTTATTTGTAAATCATTTTACGAAAATTTAATTGGCGGGAATTTAATTTATACAGGTGATGCGCCATATAACTTGGAATTACGAGGATGGCACCATCTACGATATTTCGAACAAGTTCGTGCGATACACGACCGTATTTCATCCAGACTATTACGATGCGAGAGCGGCGGATTGGCTGTTCGTGTTATACACGTTGTACTTTTCGCTCTGAAGCCGGAGGGTGCTAATGGAAAATTGTTCAGTTTAATGGATTCTCTACGCATTGAGTGTTGCGAAAGGGCCATTAATGTGAGTACCTCAATTTTAAGCGATATTTATAAAAGTTTACAATGTCTTTTATCGTCGTATCGATCCTGGATATCAATCTGGAATGTTACGGACATAATTTACCACGTCGCTCAGCGTTGATTTATTGATGCAATGGCACTATCTTTTGATATTAACATCATATTATAACGTATTAAGATTCTTTGTCTCCCTTAAAATGACTTTCGTACACGTGTCACCATCGATTTACATTTCTTAATTTCTTTTTCGACTTATGAGTCCATTACTAACCGATCCTTGCGTGCCATTTTACCTCGTCACGATTTGTGTTTATAATTACACAGAATAATATATTTCACAACTATCACAATTTTATTTAGAGCGTATAACTTAGAGTCCGTTATGAAAACGATCATTTTGATAATTTTCGAATTACAAACGATCGAAGTTGGTCAACAGTATCACGTAGAATCCACGCGTTTAAGCCAACTGTATCACGTAGAATTCACGCGTTTAAGCCCGCTATTGATATAAATGATTATCTGTAAACAATTCCTTTTTATATGGCAATAAATTTATTTATCGTTTGTTTATTATGCGCGCGCGGATTAAATCGGAAGTTTAAAATAAAGACGATTAAATTCGAATTTATTTTCGTCGCAATATTAATAATAATCGGAAATAATATTCTTTCTTTCTCGATAATTTATTTATTTAATTACAATGAACATGTCTTTATTTTTGTAATAATATACAAAACGCCCGCAAAATCTTAAATTATGTTATGAAATAATGGTTTCTTTCGATTGGCAATCCGCTTTTTGACTCTGCAGCACAACACGATTAAGTATTTATTGTAACAATTATACTCACTTCAATTTAAATATGACTTTAATTTTGCAAAAGATTAAAATTTAATAATATGTACATATTTTTAGAAAATACATTCTCATTTTTTCAATAACTTTTTTTATACTTAACAATATTTTTTGGAAATAACGCTTTTTAAAATATAAATCAAAGCAGAAAAAAGGTTAACTTGTCTCTTATCTCGAACACGATGTTCGCAACGCTTTCTTTGGCTATCAACGTGTCGTTTCGCGATGCCATTTGGCACAAATTTCATTACATCTCTAATGTAAAGCTATCTTCCTGTTATCGCTCGCGGCGAGAAAAATTTATTTACTCTACCATATAACATACAACGCCTCAAAATTCAATTTACACTAAGGAACTATTATATCTTTCGATGCAGACATTAACATATCCTTGCCGCTCGCAAGGATAGCAACGCTGGCGACTTTGTGTGTGTGTATATATAAATGCAAATTAACTCTTAATTAAGTAGTAATTAACTTCTTTTATAAATGCTGTCTCCAAAGTGTAACGTTCGACTCGACTTTGCATGAAGTCATAGTTCCCACTCGGGATTTCCACTCGGTTTAAAAATGCGCAAAATCCTACGCACATAAATCATTTACAAATATACAAAATCGATCGCGACGAATGTGCGAATATCGACGATAAACCTCTTGACTTTAAAGCGATTTCTCACCGTAACTCTAATAACTATTATTTGCCATTGAACCCCGCAATAATCAGGAGACGTGGTAACGGCTCCCACCAAGTTATTATATTTACATTACTTAGCTATTTCTTCAAATTAACTCCTTGACTTGATTTTATCGTATAAATTCATACTGACAATGAGTTTTCTTACGATATATTTTACGCGCGATATATTTCCAATTTATATTTTTTATATACATACAAAATTGATTTCACGACCAAATTAATTTTCTATTCTATCTGTCTCGTATATAAAAATTAGAATACCGCAACGATTAGGCATTTATCGGAATACTGTTTAATTTTTTTTCTGCATTTGCTCCCAAAATATAATGTTCGATTTGAGCTTGCCGGGCGAGATCACGGCGATGTCGTTGCCCTCTTGTTTTGATCGCACGACTTCCGTTCGGTTCGTCGCTCGCTCTTCTATCAGCGACCGGCTGACGGGCGGCGACGTCAACTTTCCAGGCGTTTGACGCAGCCCCTCGCGAAATTCCTTCGAAAGAGATCTGGCCGTCAAGCTGTGCATCTGCCTGGGTGTCTCGACTATCTGTATCTCGGGGATGGACGATCTGTCCTTGGCGTCATCGATTTTCACCACCTGCGAGACAGGAAATCGATTTGACCCAATGTACAAATTATTAGTCTATGATGCCTATTACAAGTGCATTTCTAAAGCTTCTAAAATACAAAAATATTGATAAATTTAATTTAATTTTATTATTGATAAATTTTGAAAGTATTTATATTACGAATACATTATTCCAATAAATATTATTAATCTGATATATGACTAATATATAACGTCGTTTTTTTTTTAGGATCGTACTATACTTCAACTTAATTTAATAAAACGTTTAGTTATAGATAACGTGATCGAAAAAACTTATATGATAAATTAAGCATTCGGAGCAAGAGTGAAGTCAGAGCATTATAGTTTACAATCTTTCTCATCTGAATTTATATATTTAATCAAATTCGGATAAATGTTTTACTTAAAAATTTTCTACCTATGAATTTTCCTATTTCTAAAATAAATCCATCTATCTATAGTTACAATATTTATCCATCTATAAGTCTTATTTATTTTTGTGGACGCATATCATTCTTGTTCCGAACAAATGCGAGAGATTCGAATCCAGGGTCAAACTGAAATATAACAGAAATGAAGTGGCTATTATAGTAGTTACTGAAGCTCTATTTACTTTCGCGGGCACGGCAGTCGCTATTTCGGAGGTCTGCCGTCTGCCGAACGCTTCCGCGAGTCTTTTCACCGAGGGCAACACCCGCAGCTCTTCGTCGGTCTCCCGAGACTGAGTCTTGGTCCTGATATATATAGCCTCGAAAGTACGGTCGACGTCGGACGAGATTTCGTCGGAATCGTTCAGCAGTGAGACGTCGTCCTCGACGATCGCGTCGCGTTCCTCCGTCGTTGCGAGATCCAGCAGATTCCTCGCGGTCAGCTCGTCCTGAGTGTCGTTCACGTAGACCGGATTCGCGTAATAGCACACGTCGTCGGCGACGTTCGGCAACGACTTGGCGGACATTAGCCGCGAGTTCGTCTCCTCGACCTCGTCCCGCAGCTCGTTGAGCCCCCTCGAGCTCTTGGCGAAATCCTTGCAGCCGCCGAGCGATCTCGGCGCGTCGAGCAGCGTGTGAAGGTACGCTTTGTACGCGCGTCTCGTCAAGTTTGATTTCTCGTTGTTCCGCAACGCTGGCTGATCCAGTTGATTGTTGGAGTGTGCGCGACGCAGGCCGTCCTGGTAGCCGAAGGAGCTCAGGTCCAGCCTGTTCACCATTCTCTGTTGCCGGACGGGCTTCTGATCCGAGAACTCGTTCTCGAAACCGTACGCCTTCAGGTCGATCCTGCGCACCTTCGTACGCTCCTTGTCGTCCTTGCGCTCGACCTCGACACCCTGCTGCTCCTGATTGTTCAGCTTGGCGTTAATCTCGTTCTTGCTGTTTTTCCTCTGATCCTCCAGAATGTCGTCCGTGCGGCTCGTCCACGTCGTCTCATCGGGCGCGTCGTCTTTCTCGCCTCTGACTTTCTGACGGTCGCCGTTGTCGACGGGAGCACGCGAATTCACGGCGCGATTATCCGTTTCGGGACTAATTACCTCGGCGTTGTTCCTGCGCCACGAGGCCGGCGTATCCTCTTTGTCCTCTTGCAGGACCGAAACATCGTCGTCGGTCTCCTTGGGCGTAGGTTCTTCTTCCTGGAACACATGAAGAATCGACTGATGTTAACGGTCTAAGGCCACTCTAAGGTCTAGGATTTGTTCGAAGACTGTATCATTCACGTCATGTATCTCGAATTTTGTTATTCCTTCTTTCATTTATTCTTGCATGCTACGAAGAGTCACAGAATTCCTGTTTCCTTCTCCTTTTGTCTTTTCTTCTCTCCCTCGTGAAACTGTCATACGATTAATATTATTGGCTGATATAATATTGACAATATTCTGTAATTTAATTTTAATTTTTTAGTAATTACAGCAATGATATTAGTAAGAGAATTTTTTAAATATTAATATTAATTAATGCGATCTTTAATGATCTGTAATATCAGCAACTTTAGAAGAAGTGACTGACAATAATTATTAATCATATGAACGTCTTTTGCTTAATACATACCAGTCGCGATTTTATTGATGGATCAAAACTTTTTCTTTTTTTTTCTTATAACAGTTTTCTTACAAGTTTGAACTCTCGATATCAAATACGTGAATTTGATAAAAAAATTTTTAGACTTTTTGAGTGTCACTTTGAGAAGAATATAACAATTTACTGCGCTATACATTTGAGAATACCGGAGTTTTAGATATTTCTTATTTGCACAAGTTTTAAATTTCGAAGAGTAGCAACATGGACTAATATGTTTTAAGCACAGTCATGCATTCGCTTTTGCAAATTGAATAAGCTGTTTGTATTAGTATCATCGTGCGGTCAAAAAACTTTCGTAATATATTGTGTAACCTATGTTGCACCTATATTAATTATGCAATGTTGTTCGTTAATGTGATTGTACATCAGTGTCTTTCGTGATTGATATTTTAAAGCGTATATATTTTTGAAACGATGAAATTTACGTGAATAAAACTATATATATATATATATATATATATATATATATATATATACATATATGTAATAACCTATAATATATTTAATAAATTTTCTATAATGTTAGTTTATTAGAGTTAGTATACATATTATTAGAGTTAGTATACATATTAATTATTAAAATTTTACAAACAACATGTAAGTGATGTACATGTTAATTGCTGTTTAGTTATTGCGGTTTAGCGACGTACAGCAACAAAAAAAAATTACGAGAAATATTAGGACCCACAAATCTGCAAACGTTTCGACCGATATAGATCCAATTATTTGTTAGTCATCACGTGCACATGTAAATAGGTGGTACTTACCGATTAAAATATTCTCTTTCGCAGCCCGTATTTGCGGAATCGATTCCATTGTGTTAACGCGCGAACCGAGTCTCTCACGAGTTACATCGAGAACGTGTAAATGCAAATTAGATTGCATTCTTTGTGCAATTTGTGCAAGCGTGCATTTCGAGCGGTAAATAATTCGGGTTCTATTGTCGATTGAAGATACGTCTTGGACTCACGCCTTCACTTTAAAAATGGACAGAAATGACACGTAGATATATGTCATATTTACTTAATGTATGCTAATTACACTTGATCTTTTTCCTTTAATTTTGAAATGTTTTGGGGTATGTCTTCAATTGCATGGAAGCTAAACTCGAAGGAAATTTATTTTGTAAAATAATCTATTTGTCTGATAATTTTAAATTATCTTATTAATATTATAATACATAATTACATCATTTACAATTTCTAAGGTAATTCTAAGGAAATTCGCAAGTTTTACAAGTAACATTCTCTAAAATTCTCCAAAATCATTAATCGTGTCCATAATCGTCATTTTCCATTACACTGAAAAAAATGAAAATCTAATTTAAAAGTCTTGCATTACTCCTTTGAGTATTGAGAGAAAATTAAGAGACATATTAGAATAAACAATATAATATAAATAATGTGTAGTTTAAATATTCTTTACTATTCATCAAAGAAATGTAAATTGGAATCACACTTGCGAATTTTTAGGAATAATTCTTGGATGTTAAAATTAATATCAAGTTGCAACCATCACCTATAAGTTTCATGCAAAAAATATGATCAATTTTTTTACTGTTTAATTAAATTAGTTAATTAGTTAATATTTTCGTATTAATAAATTAAAATAAATATTAATAAATTAAAATTAATATATATGTACAGATTTTTCCGTGTTAGGCAATAAATTTCCCGTCTTCAAGGATTTTAAGGTTTTTATATAGGGCAGACAATTTTAGGTTTCTATTTAACTATCAAATACATACAATTTACATGAAAAAATTTTTTGAAAAAAAAATTTCTAGATAATTTTTTCATGCAAATTACATCTAATTAAATTGGTAATTATATATATATATTTTTTAAAATACTTTCTATAAGATTATTTTGTATATTTTTCCATTCTACAATCGAACGGTAATGTAAATATTAATTCCGATTATAAAATCAATTATTAGGAATTTACTTGGGAATTTACATGCAAAAATTTATTTATTATATTAGTTTTACGTTTCGTTTTAAATTAAGAACGATCTTTCGTGTAAACAAAACTATCAAAAACAGGCAACTAATTAAAAATCTATTTAGGAACGGAAGGTCGGCATTATCGTGACACATATCGCACAGATTTTTATGCACCCGTATTTATTTGCCACTTGCAACTATAAATATAAACTTTCAATCGTGTTAATTCTATAGGTGTAGGACACAAGATATATTAGCGCATCGCATCATGGCACTCCTATCTCGAAGAATATGGCCACGGAATTACGGTATTGGCACGAATGCATTCGCATTCTCTCAGGTACATTATCGCACCGGAAAAAAAATACATTAACCACTATATAACATTATAACAATTATTAAATTATCCGTAATAAATTTTTATATTTTATAATCATTAATTGGATCCACCAATTATCGCTGCGGAAGAGCTCGCATTCTGAATTTCTAAGATTCGCGTCGTCTCAAAGCAGAATCTCTCGTCAAAGTAACATCTCGATTCCTCTTCGTTTTATTTGACAATGGATCTTACGATAATCAAGTCATCTTGGTAGCGTATTGTCTTCCACTTTTTCTTATCAATCGTGATAAAAAGGATTTTAGAAGAAAAAGAGAAATAGAATAAGAATTTATTTTGAGATATAATTGAAAGATAAGAAAGATATCTCTAGGATTATCTCTTTCCAAGTACTTATACTTAATATACTCCGTATTTCTCGCGATACTTCTTTATGGCAATCACGCCACAATTATTATCACGATACATCGTATCATCGTATACGTTTTCTTTATTTATCCTTTTTTTTTTATTCCACTCTCAAGTCGGTTTCTCCTTTCATCACCATATCGTGACGTCGCTCAAACTTCTCATACACAACTTCTTGCGTCGTTCCTTATCGTCGCTTTTCCCTTCTCGAGATTCCTTTGAGCTTTCCGGATCCGTTTCATTGTTCATAGTTATCGATTTCCCTAACTTTTCACTGTTACCGTCTTCAAGGACCTCTCGATGCCTTCGTGTTTCTTTACCTCGCGCCGTGACGTCGTTGAACACGCACGCTTTCCGCCTCCTCGAGACATCCTTCAGGAACTTGTTCATTATTACTTCGTCGGAGGCGCAATCGATCTCATCCTGCCACTCATCGTCCTCGTTCGGCAAGGACCAGAGGGAGGATGAATTCGTGTTCTTTTTACGAATCAGATTCCTACGTTTCATGGAGCTCGTCCTGAAAGCGCTCGTTCGATTTCGGCTGCGCCCAATTTGCGCGTGTCCCGCGGATATCCGATCGTTCGCGACGTCGTTTTTCTCGTCCTGCCAGTCGCTCTCCTCGAAAGCCGAGCTCGTCGAGTGCTCGAAACTAGCGAATCCCTCGAAACTCGTGGAACGCGCCAAATTTGACGACCGATCGCAATTTTCCGAATTGACGTTAGAATGTGATTCAGAAAGGTTCGCTGATTCTTGCATTTCGACGTTTTCAGCGGCGGGCGCAGCTTCCGACAGGATCGGTCTCAATCGGATCCTTCGATAGTGCGGAATCCTCCTGCCGTCGATCCTCCTGCTCCTCTTGATCCCGCCGAAGGTCTGAAACTTCATTCTCGCGAAATCCGCGCTGCGGTCCTCGTGCGGATCCTCCGGCGAGATCGGCTCGTCCTCGAGATCGTCGTCGGGATCCTCCGCCTTCGTCGGCCGGATTCTGATGCCACCGAACGTGTGGTACTTGTATCCGCCGGTGGTCCAGAACCTCCTGCCGCCGATCGACGATATCTGCCCGCTGTCGCCACCGGGATCGTTATCCGCCATCCGGTACAACCGTCGCCAGCGCTCGCGCTCGCTGCTCTCCGAGTCGCGCGAGCCGATCGAGCACATTCCGGAGTCGTGATCGCCCGGATCGCGATCGTCCCGATAGCCCGGCGATCCCGCGCGATTGTCGTACCGCGGTACTATCGGCTCCTCGCGATCGGCGCTACCCTCGCGATCGCCCTCCCAGGGCCGATTCCAGTTCACCGGTGATACTGACTTCCGAGGATCCGTGCCGACCTCCAGGACGCCCACCGCCTGCAGGACGCAGTTGTCCTCTTCCCCTTCGAAAGTAGCTCCTACATTCGGCTCCGCGAAATTCTCGGAGCCTCGATCGTCCTCCGCGTCTTCTCTCGTGCTTTCCCCCTCCTCGGGGCGCATCATTCGAACGTCGTTCCCTACGGGATTCTCGGCTCGCTCGCCGTCGTCATCGCGGCGCGATCGATCGCTCGCGTGCTCCAGATGCAGGAGGGGGTTGATCGCGAAGTGCGGACTGGCGAGGGGATCGCGGCAGCATCGTCTAGGAAGGCTGCCGCGCAGCGAAGCGGCCTCGAATTGCTCGAGCTCGTCGTGACTCACCTGTCGTTCGTGTTGCTCGTCGCCGGCGCAGCTCGACTGCTGGGACAGCGAGCTGCTCGGTCTGCTCGACATCGAGGACATCGCCGACCTGGCCCGTTCCTGCAGCCGTTCTCCACTGGCCGCCTTCGATTGGTTGATGTAGTAATCCCTGCCGAATCTGCACAGAAAAATCGGACTATTAGCTTCGCAGAACTCGTAAATGAAAAATGATCGGCACTTGACTCTTTGTTTTTTCCATTTATCTCTTAGTCAATTGATATTTCAAGAAAACTTTAGTGCGTGAAAATTAGCAAGAGAAATAATTCACTTGATTTTCTTTAATGCATCGCGTGTCTTAATTGTGATTGGCGCCTTTATGATTTCGGAAATATTAATGAAAGTTACCGCTTAATGTCCGTTCGATCGGGTGTCAGGAGCGGAGGAATCTCCAGATTCACTTCGTTCAGCTTTGTTAACTCGTAATGGGTTCTGAACAAATGAGTGAAAAATGGAAATCTTTGCGACTAGAGTGATATTCGCAAAATATTTTTCGCGTGAGATTCTTACCCTGGAATGTCCGAATTTCTCGAATACTGCCTCTCCAAGCATCGCTTTCGTATGTTCGCCTCGCTGTAGGGATTGTTTTCGATCGGCGGCGCGTTTTCCCATTTTTTGTGCTCGCGTTCCGCTATTGTGCCTATACATTTATTCATCGTCATATTCGCAATATGCTCAACATGCTACATGAATATTTCATTTTATTCGCGAATCTTCCCGCGTTTTTTAGCAGAACATCAAGAATTTTTCTTAGAGATGTTCATTAAGATTTTTTATACTTCAAAGAATTGCAATTAAAACACTATCCCTCACTTTATGTAACGTAAAACTCTTTGACGCTATAAAATTTTTTCTCGGGACCTTACACGTATTCAATAATGTTATGTAACAATTACCTCGGGTGTGTAATTATTATTCATTCTGTGTAAAATGTGTATATAAGTAAATTATTTCATGCATAATATTTTACATCTGGAAGATAAAATGGAATTTTGTCTTTAGTATTCTCTTATAAATTCAAGAAATACGAGATTGCGAGGGATTTTTCAGCGCTTATCGCATATTGCGTACAATATTTATCATATGTGAGTAAGTAAAGTTACCTGGCCGCGGAGGGGCGCTTAATGGATCATTTTCACTTGTCATGTCGACGTGATTCTCGTCGATCGTTGCATAAGACAATTGGACTTCGGCTTCTGAACGTTCGCTGCATAAAGTCGAAAAAGAATTATGAAAGAGGCACGCCGTGCCGCGGCGAAACGACGAAAAGAATTATGTAGCAGGATACGGAACTCATGCAATACCGAGTTGCGTAGGAAACTGGAACTATTATTATCGCTTATTACGCATTCATTTCGAAACCCGAACTCGCTTCATTCATATTTATTATATATCCTTGCAAACGCACGAAAAAAAAGAAATCTAAAAACAAAGACTGAGAGAACAGAAATTCGGAGGCAAAAATAAATTTAGACAATACACTTCGCAAATATATGTATAAATTTAATTTAAGTTTAAAAACTGTAATTCTCTATTCTTTATTTTAAAGTGAAATTATATACAGATGATTGAAAAAGAAAAGCATTAGTTAGAAAAAAAAACATACATTTCGAGACTCCTACCTTTTTGTTCCCTCGATCGAATTGTTCTCCGATTTTCTGAGCTGTTCGTCCGTCGTTTTTCTCGTCCCAACGGCCGTCTCACTCTCTCCCGAGTAAACTTCGACTTTCGTTAAACTGTCCAGGTGTCTCTGGATCGCCGTGTCGTAGTGCTCGGTGTATTCGCTCTCCCGTTGCTCTTCGTTTTCGTCGGCGACGTTTTCCCCTCGATCGCTCCTCTTGTTTTCACTCGATTTCTCAGATTGCATCTTTATTTCCTTTTGCTCCGAACTTTCCACCACAGTCGCGATCGTCCTTTCGCCGCGCTCGGTCGTATCCTTGGACTTTTCTTTGGCTTTATCGTCTCCCGTTGCCACGGTTATCGACGCAAATGAACTTTCATTTCGTTTCCCTTCATCATCTTCACGCTCGACTGTCTTCTTCGATATTTCCGAGAGCTTCGAGAATCCCTCGTGATTTGTCCCATCGAAACCCTCGCAGACAGTCACGTTCGATTCAGTTTTCTTTTTCGCTTGGCAGGTGTCGACTTCATCCTTTCCGAGTTGAGTTGTCGGTATGTTTGCTTCCTCCTGATTGCCCTCGGTCTGGATATTTGCCGCGTCGCTTTCGGATACCCTGGGAGTCCTCGGAATCACGTTGTTGATCGCCTCCATCAGTTCCTTTTCGATCTCCTCGTCGGATTTCGTGGACGAGCACTCGGATAGGTCGGACGTGTCCTCGGCATCCCGGTCGCCGATCAGAGCCTTGTAGTACGCGTTCGAGCTCGGTACCAGCATAGCGACCGCGTCCGGCTGCGTTCGGGAGTGCTTCTTCTTCTGGAACAGCCAGTTGTCCTCCCAGGACTCGATGGGCGAGATTATATCCATCGTGCGACCAGCGGCGTGACGTTTCGTCCTGACCGGATATTCGTTGCGATTTAAATCCGAAGAATCTGACGACGATGATGGCGACGGCGAGGGTAATTCTCGCGGAGCTGTTATACAAACAATTCAAAATACATAGTTATTTTTACAAATTCAATTCAAAATGCATAGTTATATTTTTATAATGTACGATAAAGTTGTAATTTGCTTTATGGTCAAAACAATTGCACGAGATATTATTTTATTTTTTACATCTTTTTTTTTGAAAAAAAGAGAGTTTCGGATAATTATTCGAGTATTGAAATATATTTTGAAATCAAGAGCGATTGTGAGAGTAAAATTTTAATTAATCTTGAAGTATTATTTTCATTATGCTGTACGGCGTGATATGATATTTTACACACAGACGATTCCGTGCGCTTATTTAAATATGTAAATGACATTCGAAGTGAAAGTCGAAGTTCTTAACTCACGGTCAACGATGTCCATCCCGTATTCCGGAAACGGTACACGCCGGGTGCATCCAAATTCCAAGACGCCGTTGTCACGAAGTTCGTCATCGTCCGACGTGATCGTGGTTACCTCCTCTATCCTCTCTTCCATCTGTAACCGGGAAAATTCCGTCTCCGTCAGAGAGCGACAACTATACCGTTACATTTTATTACATATATCGATTATACGCATTACGTTTGGAGAATTCGAATCTCTGTGATATGCAAATTTCACGTTTTCATCTTTGCGTTTAATAGCCGTGGTATTCCGCGCCGCGATATGCGCGAGAATATATGTGAATGCCGTATCGTGATCGGCATCCGTACCGTAAAGGACACCGGTTTCCGACCATCTTCATTCCGCCTGATCGACGCGCCGTGATCGCCGTTGCACTCGAGACGGTCGGACGCGTAACTCGCCGCGTCTTCCTCAAGGCCGTGCTCGCTCTCGTCTGGAAAAAGGAACATCGTCTTCGTAAATACGAGACCGCTTCTTCCACGCTTCTTCACGCGATAATATGTTAAGTCAATTCTACACACTTGCGGTATACTTTGCTTTAGGCGAATCTGTGTCGTGCACGACGTTGCTGTTGCCGTCGACCCGTTCCCTTTGGTATCTCTCGATGACCTAAAATGCGCATGACGAATTCGGTCATATACTTCATTTAAGCGCAGCGCTTTATCGGCGAACGTGAATTTTTCATCGGTAATAATTAACGTAAAAAAAAATACAGTGCGCATCGTGATTTCTTAATGAATTTAGATCGTATTTAATTCAAGTAGCGCTTTAATTTTTAATTGGTAATAATGAATGTAAGAGAATACAGCGCGCGCATCTAAATTTCTGATAATCGATGCGAACATAATGCAGATTTTAATTAATATATTTAATGTAGAGAATATAGAGGTTTATCCTCTTATAATTAATTTTAGAATTTAATATATTTTATTATTTAAAATATAATTTAGAATGTAATAATTGTTTCAATTCAAAACGTTTCAAAGATATTGTCCGTAACTAATTGTGGAAATCTATCGCTTTCTTAAGACTAGATTCCAGTTTAGCGCATTGAAACAACCTTATTGAGGATCGCGGTGGCGAGAAGATCCTCGTAATTATCGTCCGCGGCGACGCGCCCATCTAGAGGAGGCTCTGCGTCCTCCGCGGAGGACGCATTCAATCCCGGTAACTTCCGAGCTTCCTCGACGGCTCGCTCGACGATCTCTCTGAGCGCCGCGTGCGCCATAGCCGGCGGATCCGTAGATGGTTTGTCTGGAACATCAAGTCGGAAAATTGTCGAGACATTGTCACTGCAGTGATCGATGATGAGAATACATTCTGCCGGTCATTCTGCGTCTGCAATTACTATACGAGTGCGACATAGAGGTACCTCCGAGTCGTCGCGGTCGTACCGTTAAATTCGAATATTACACTTAACGTTGCTCTTGTCACGTTCATCGACTTCTCTCTAATTATAAAATAAAATCTCTAAGTTTTTTTTTTTAATTAGAAGTTTAACGCGTACCGATTTCGTTGAAAAACACGTTGTGGACTTCGGCCGCAAGGCGATGCAGATCATATTTATTCTGATAATCTACATTTATTATCGATATACTTGAGAACGTGTGTATAAGAGCACCTCGTTCGAGAACACGAAATTCTCGTTCGATTAAGAAATTACGATTTCTCTGATTCTCTTTTAGAACTATTTTGCATCGCGTACTCCCACCAATCCTCCGAGTGTTGATTCGCGTTCGACCGGGCGATTGGCCTCCATGGATCGATCGCGGTCTCCGCGGAGTGACTGTCGGACACTCTATCGCGAACGATCGAGCGCACCTTGCGAACGGTTATAGTAAAACGGGGTATAGCATAAGCGCGAGTCGCACCGCACTTTCTTCGGCGTGATAGAGTCACAGACGAGAGATAACGGCGGTGTACGGCCGGCATTCACGAGAGCGCCGGCCGTTTCTTCTTCGCGGTAATTTCTCCGACGCGACCTTGCGCTGATGATGCATCCTTACGGCCACTCCTCTCGTCGACGACTCTCGCGACTTCATCTCGTCCCTCTCCTCCTTTTTCTCTCTTTCTCGCTCTCTCTCTCTCTCTCTCTCTCTCTCTCTCTCTCTCTCTCTCTCTCTCTTTCTTCCTCTTTTGCGTACCTCGTCCGCCGCAGATCGCGGCCGCCAAGTGAAATTTACCGACCTCCTGAACTCTTTCCACGGGAAACTCGAGGTCTGCAATTTTTACTCCGTCTGCATTTTCACCTTAGATTCTGAACGTCAATGGTGATCTCAATCTCGATTACATGTTTATCGAATAAATAGTGTGTGAATTAATAGTTGATCTTTAGGAGGATTTTTAAAAGAATGTTTTCCTGAATCTTGAAAATTTGGATTAAGAGGTCAATGTTTTCTTAATGACATATTCTAAAAAAAATGTTGTCATTTTGTCCTGTGGAAACTTAGCAAATTTTCATCCAAGAATTGAAAAATCAATTAGAAAGAAATTTTTTTATTTTTGCTTCTATCGTTTCAAATCAGGAATAATTGTTGGAATTTTTGAGTAACTCTGAGTAACTATGAGTAAGAATTATTTTTAAGAAAACGTTAAATTAAAAAAAAAACTCAAAGAAAATTTCAGTGACCCAAAAAATTCATGGACAATTTCACTACCAACAAAAAGTTGATTTTTTGCTTTTTGATATGCGAACTTTTCAAGTTTCCACACATATAAAATTGAGATAATCTTTTATCTATAAAAATTCAGCAAAATATAGTTCAAGGAATATTTTATTGGAAAGATACGCGTGTTGTTGCTCGCGACATCCTGTATAGATGATTAATAATCCTCGAGTACAACACACTCAGCTATTCGCAAATAAACACATCGCGTGCGTGAACGTCCCCTCTTTCTTTTTCTTCCTCTTTTTCTCTCTGTCTCTCTTTCTTTTTCTTTCTCTTACTCTGTATAACGCTCGTGTTTCACACAGCCACTTCTTGCATACACATAATCGAGGATCTACCTTGTCGAGGACATCCAGCCTTGATCTCGCGCCGTAGAAGGTGAAGGCCGACAACAGGTATTTTGCGCGCGATCCGACCGCCTTAAACATTAGTCGTATTATTATCCGGCATGTAGACGAAGTTTCTTCGGCGAAGCTAAATCGCCGTTTCTCTCTCTCTCTCTCTCTCTCTCTCTCTCTCTCTCGACATTTATTAATGTCGATAAAGCCAGCGCCACACACTGACCTTCGATCGATCTTTTTCTTTTTCTCGTACGATTATACGTCGAACGACGTGTCGCGGTAGTCGCGTGACGTATAGGAATAATAATTGCGCATAATTAATCCGTGATAATCGAGTCTTCCTGCCGTGACCGATTGGCTGGAAGAAAACGTTGCTTGATCGGTTCACGTGATTGTAACTCAATGTACAATTTGTATGAAAAGAAAGATGTCAACGTGACCTTCGAGATCATCGACGATAAATCAAAGCTACAAAATGTAAAATATAGAGATTTTAAGGATTGAGCTTGAGAATCTGCATAAATTCTCTATCCCGATAAATTTTCGTTTTGCCGGCTTGCTACCAGTTCTCTGTGTAGCTTTCCTTTCGCGTTATAATAGCTTTAACTTTGCCTGGGAACAATCGTAGGATAGCTTTCGAGTTTGCCGTTTTCTGTATTTCACGAGCGTCGAATTTAAGAAAACCGACGACGCGTCGGCTTTCTCACGACGCGGCGCGTCAATTAGGATCGCGCTATCGAGACAATAGTCGGTAAAATAAAAATTTGGTTTACAGATACAGATGCTTTCTCATTGGTGCGCGAATAATTCGGTAGATAAACTCCGCGGTAACAAGCGTGCTTCATGTGGGAAACTCATTCCTGTCTCGGAGAAATTCAACGTTCATTCAATGTGACACCTTAATATAGCGCGCGCGCGCGCGCGCAAGAACGCGTAAAAAATCCGGATAACGGAAGTCGTAAAACCGTTGCGCCGCGGTATTTCCCCTTTTTCGTCGTCTGTCGATTGCGACGTTATAAATGGTCGATCGCGCTCGAAGCTCTCGAGACGAGGTTACTGGACCAGTTTTGCGC
The DNA here is from genome assembly GCF_000956235.1 of Wasmannia auropunctata. Lineage (NCBI taxonomy): Eukaryota > Metazoa > Arthropoda > Insecta > Hymenoptera > Formicidae > Wasmannia > Wasmannia auropunctata. The sequence goes on from NW_012026987.1 coordinate 3,125,572, forward strand.
GCGGAGAGAACGGCGATATCTCGCGAGAGGATGCGCGAACGGCGCGCGTTTTCATGCGAAAGTTCGGGGGCTATACTGATGAATGGAGAAACAAAAATTCGTATACGTACGGAGGTGTCTCGGAGTGGGAGTAACACGTACGCGGCTTGGAATAAGAAAGTGGAATATAATATGCTGTTAAAATAGAATATATAGAGAAGTGAAAAGTGTGGAATTAAACCTTGAGTATCTCTTTCTTCTACGATTTTCGTTATTTGCTGCCTCCGGTAGAAAACAAAAAAAATTTAATAATTACGTGTAGAGAGTAAACGCGGCGTTTCTCTGTTTACAAAAAATTATGGAGAGATGTTTTTTTCCTAAACGGCTAATTAAATAGGTTCTAGTTCAGTATGAGAAAATGAATGTGTAACAGAGTGATATCACTACATCATTATATTACAGTGTAAAAAATATTCTCTATAATATATAAATTAATTTTTTCTCATTCTGAAAATAGTAATGTAATTGCTATATTACTTGTGATAATATTATATATCAGGTTATTGCTTTCCTTATATTGCAAGAAGTGATGACCACTGCTGTTATCCGTTTCTCTACGTCGGAGATTGCTTAGAGATAAGAAGATAAGAAATCGGAATTATTTGCGACGAAAAGATAGAACACTAATAACGCATCGTCTTTGTTACGCTGATAAAACGATTTGTTATGATGGAAAAATTGACGAAATATGTTATGATTAATTATTTTTAACATTAAATAATTCTGTAGAGTTAATTGTTCATTTTTTTAGTCACGGCAAAAAATGCGCATTAGTTTCGTTTGATTTTCGATCACTTTTAACATTTTTAGTACTTACATAATATTATATACTAATTTTTTCTCTATTTTTAAGCGTGTATTTATAAAACGCAAGACAGGATACGGATAGGATTAAAACATAAATGATGAAACTTGTACAGACATAGAATTTCGTGGAACATTAAATACATTCGCAGGAAACGAACATTATTAGGTTTAGCACCAGATATTTACCATTTTTCCTCGAGATGAGAACGTAGACGAAATAGGCGACGATCAGACCACCGATCAACGTCAACATCTCTTCGGCCGACTGCAGTTGCATTAACTGCACCTTTCACATCGTATCATCGGCTAATGCGGTTACCCTCGGTCCCTCCTATTCTTTTCTAACTCTTTCCGTCCTCGTCGGCGCACTTCCCCGCCGAAGTTCAGAATCGAATATCGGGCACTTAGCACACATACGTACACACGTTTATCAGCAAGGTTGATACTTATTTGTTAGACATTAACATTCTTCGCGGGCGCGATACCTTCGCTAAGAATAACTAGGCTCATCTTACGTCACCCCGTAATTTATAGAATTATTTCGAAGTCGGAACGTAAATTGCGCTTTGTCTTAATTACTTGGGAAATGTGACGATGCGCCCTTCTCAGGACTCGTATAAATGAAAATAGTCTAAATTCTGAGATATCTTTCTCACGCATTCCATGCGATATCAGTCCACGAAGAGAATTTTAATGTTTATTATCTCTCCGTAATCGAGGTACGTATTTTTCTTATCTCTGTAGATAGACTACACTGCTAAATCTATAGTGTCAAATTTAACCCAATTTGAGTCGCCACTGCTCCTGCTTAATATATCGTTATTTTTAACTCAAACAATGGAGTTAAACAGTTTAAAACAGTTCAAATTTAACCAAAATTTGGGTTAAATTTGAACTGTTTTAAACTGTTTAATTCCATTGTTTTAGTTAAAAATAACGATATATTAACGATAAGTAGAAGCAATGGCGACTTAAATTGACTTGAATTATAGATTTAAGTGTAGTTTAAAAAAATATACCGCTATATTTTTCGGTTTTAAGGTAAGGTCATAAAATTTTGCATCTACTTAGAAATTATCTGTAAAGAAAATTTTAACATTTACTACCTCTGTAATTGAAACGTAAATTTTTTTTTATTTCTATGACTTGTTGAAAACATATCATCATATTTCTCGGTTTTAGGATAAGGCCGTAAAATAAGTCTTGCATCCATTTGAAAATTATCTATACGATAATAATTAATTATGCACCTTAATGATACGTTTATTCATCGCATTCATGCATCGACGACAATCGGAGCGATTATAGAGTCACCGGTCGAAACTATTAATTGCGATCGTCATGTTTTTTACGTATAGTACGCGCACGTCTTCGATGACTTTCGCGAATATTCGTACACGCGCGCAGTGACGTCAGCTCTTTTTCTTCCTTTTTTTCCAACGTTCGATTTTTAAATTCTCATTTGCATGGCAAATGTTGACCGTCACGCGTGCCGAAGCGTGGCGACGTCAACGTTCGAACTTTAAAATTCCTTCTAAGCGCGCTTCTGCTTTTTTTTTTTTGTAAAGATGACGCGGTTGAAGGCTATACGACAAACATCATGATCGAGCATATCACGTTTTCCGACGTTTCCCCACGTGCGCGACTTTATTCCGTGTATGTCAACTGGACGCACCTTAACCACGGAAGTATTATGCAATAACTTAAGTTTATTCCGATTTTCAGATCGCTCGGTTTATTTTACGGCCAGTATATCAGCTACCTGTATCTCTTCACGTGATATTTGAAATGAAACACGTGGATTTTTTTTCCTACGTCGAGTAGATTCGATAAGAGAACATCGCAATTACCTAGAAAGTCGATATTTATCTACTGCGTCGTTTATGTACCGTGTGTCCAGCTTCTGCTGGCTGTCAATCATAGACATTTCTCGATAGATTTGAGATAAAAAGTATTTCACATGGAATGCGAATTGTTTTGATTTTCAGCATTGAGTATTTTAAGAGATCTCGGCTCTTAAGATAAACGTCCTGAGTGAATGAGAACATATAATATTAGGCGTTCGTGAACGAAAGAATTTGAAATGTCTCGCGACATACGGGTGTTTACGAATCGATGGGCGAGGCAACGTCGCGTCTCTCAGAAGGTATGTGTCACGAGGTGGAACGTAAATCGGCTAATTCTGGCATCTTGACATTTTTGCGTAGTTTGCATAAAGATTATTTCGACGGACTACGTTGAAATACGCTCGGCTGAAAGGTGTCACGATTTCATTTCTCAAAAGTATCTCGTTTGTTCAGTTGTGTCATGCAGTTGATAAAAGACCGTCACGCGTGACGATAACGAGAGAGCTCAATAATAAGTTCGTCCTCTTTCTTTCTTTTTGACACGCAAGAATCCTTTCGTTCTGCATGATAGCACTTAATGGGAATCTATTTGCTAGATTTCTGGAGGAAATAAGGGCCAATAAAGTGAGCAAACGAAGATGCCGCAATATGACTACATAATTTTATTTGATAACGAAGCGGGGTAACGCGAATGGCACAGTGCGCCAGTACGTTGATTTGTGATCGACGGTCCCGAATTCGATTCGCCACATATGTCTCGATTTTATGAGATTTATCCAGAATATGAATTTATATAAATTCATATAAATTTGAATATAATGTAGCATACATATATACTATTCTTTTCTAAACATGATTAACATTTAAGAGAGTTTAGAGTCATTCGATAATGAAAAAACTAAATATGATTGTAGAACTATTAGTTACATATAACATTAACATTTAAGAGAGTTTAGAGTCATTTGATAACGAAAAAACTAAATATATGATTGTAGAACTATTAGTTACATATAACATTAACATTTAAGAGAGTTTAGAGTCATTCGATAACGAAAAAACTAAATATATGATTGTAGAACTATTAGTTACATTGTGAAAGAGTCATACTTACAGTAGACTCTTTTTTTTAAAGAAATTGAAAAAAAAAACAGCTTTAATATTAACAAATAAAATTATGTAATTATATTGCAACATCTTTGCTCGTTTTATTGGCCTTTATTTCCTCCAGTTTCTATTTTATTTTAAAATATGAGCCAATATATCATTTTACTTCGTTAGATTTCGTTATTTATATATAAGAAACAAGAAAACAAAATATTTCACTTGTAAAGACGTATTAATTAAATGGATCAATAGCATATTAAATAGAAAATTGTCTGTTAGAAAAATGTAGTTCGTAATAGCAAATAAAAATTAACGAAAAAACTATAAATTTTTTTTACACAGCGTCCTTTTCGACAATAAAGGAATTGAAAGTGCTGACGGCATTATAATCATGACAAATGATTGAGAGAAAATGCGTAATAACTGAAATAAAAAAAACGACAGTTTGTGCTGAATAATGCGATTTATCGCTCAATTAGCGATGTGTCTCGCACGGATCTTTGGAATGACAAACAGAATTTGTATTACCCAAATGGTATGAGATTGCTTATTAAGCGGCAAAAATCGAAAAAATAACTTTGCCTCTCGAGCAATCAGACCTTTTTAAAAATACACTTGTGTGTGCTTTATTAAATACTCGATTAGCCGAGGAAAATGACTGGACCGAACGGCTTGTGTACAAATAGAGTAACAAATCATAAGTAACTATGTGCTCTTATTTTAAACTTGATCTCGATACATAAACTTCGAAAGCTGTTAGGCTTTTTTTGCCTTTGCGATGCAAAAACAGAGTCATTTATCAGAATAATTGCGTGTCAGATGAGATCAAAAGTCGGTGAATGCCCAGACACCCAAGGACTTTGAATCGATTTCTCGAACGTGAGAAGATCTGCGCTGTCTCGTTTCCGCGGCCGGTATCGTCTCTTATCGCGTGTAATTAGCGTCAACCTTGATATTTTTGTACAACGAGAGAGCTCTTCGCGCGAGCTACGAATGTGTTTTCAATCATCAAGAAGATCAATTTTATCTTTCTTGAGAATTTTTCGCACGATGCGATAAAATTACGTGATCGATAAACATTATAGACATCGTGCGATATATTTTCATTTTTCTATTTTTATCTATACTGAAGAAATAGATGACGGCACAAAAATAGAATGACAGAAATCTATTCTGCAAAATATTGTACGTTTAATGTTTGAAGCCTTTGGGAATAAATTTGTAAATATTTCTGTAAATTAAATAAGACTAATTAAAACTTCAAACTATCCATAAATACTTTTTTCGATTAAATTAATAAAAAGTTTTTGAACTAATAAAAAGATCCAAAAATTGTTTCATACTCTGAATTTTTTAAATCTTATTATCTCTGCAATCAGCAAATTTATAAAGTTTATAAAAATCTGCACAATAAAATTTTAACTTTACACCATCAAACATATATAGATTTGTTTCTCTCTCTTCCTTTTTTTTCTCTATTCCTTCTCTGTCTCTTTCTCTACAGAAAAGTTATAAGTAATAGTTATAAAGTAAAGGAAAGGATGTCAAAGTGTTTTCCCTCTTCCCGCGAATTAGAAATTCAGTTTCACACAATATAGATTCCTGTCAATCTTGCTTCCTATAGGGCTCGTGCCAGCGTCTTTCATCAGAACGTCACCGATGTTTATAACCGATCCGTCGTGTATAATAGTAAAGCCGAACGACCGTAACCATCCGAGGTTAAAGATCTCCTGTCACGCGTCCGTTAAAGAAACGTCTCGCCGTTCCTTTCTCACGTTGCTTCACGCGGCACATTCCTCGCACGTTTTCACGTATATAAGTATCCCCGTTTCCTTCCGTCGTCGTGGTGTGTTGTCTACCTCTTATTTCGCGGGTCGTCCCTTAATCGCGCGCCGCGCGGAATTTCACACGCGCGCACTCGCACCGCTCGCTCGTCCGCGACTGAGACACGCACGTCTCGCCGTCGCCGTCGTCGTCGCTCGTCCTCGTCCACCTGTGCACGATGTGTACGACCTATGGCTTCCTCATAGTGGGGAGGTCTGGTCGCTTTTGCGAGAGAACGCGCGTCTATCACGATAATCGCGCGCCGCCGGATTGGGTCCCGCTTTGTGAGACCACGGCGGCCCGCATTCGCGCACACGCGGCGCCCCGCGTTTGACGCTTAATTGCGGTAACGCTAAATCGCTTAAGTCTCGAAATTAGACCCGTGGTAATCTGTAATTCTCCCGTGATTCAAATTGAATTCGACACGTCGGGTGTTATCTCCGGAATATTGCGCCGGATGACGAGAACGTTCGCACGAGGAGTATTGTAGCTTTTTAACGATGTAAAGAACACAATTTAATGAAACAGATCTTTTCTAATGCGTGCGTTTATATTTAAGGAATAATTATATTTAATATAATTATTTATTAAATACAAACGCACGTATTAGAAAAGATTCGTTTTATTGAAATTGTTCTTTAGACAAAATTATATATATTATATAATATATATAATTATAATTATATTTGATGTTAAATTGAAAGAAAATGAAATTTTCTTGTTGAACTTCTAATAGAATTACTTATTGAGATGATTCATCTGTCTTTAATAATAATTTAATTTTTAAATTAGCAGTATTTCAAGAGCATTTTACACATTAAGAATTTATGTGTGAAAAACACTAACAAATGCTTTTTTACTTCAAAATATTGATCATATGCCACTCGTATTCGTCAAAAAAATGTGGAATTTTAATGTCTCTTTCGTTCAAGATGTTGATTACTCACATCTTTAACTTCCTCGGCGGAGCTTTAGCTATATAAAGGTATGCAGTTATTGCTACGACATGCCGCACGAGCTTAAGTTCGCGAAGCCACACTATGCTTACCCGGGGAATTGGAGCGACGTGTTGAAGCGATATCGCCGGCCGTTCGCGCTCGCCACGTTATGCGGTTTCGCGTAACGCGCGTTATCGCGTGCACACGCGGCTCGATCACGCGAACGGTGTCTCTCTCTCTGCAGCTCCCTTTCAGGGTGGAAACAGAAGAACAGAACGCGCGACAAGATGCAAAAGTCGATCGGGTTACGCGAGACTCGATCTCGCGTACCGCACCTTCAACCGCGCGCGGCAGGTTGGAGTCCGGTACTAGTTTCGTTACGACAGTCGAAATTAGCGAGTTTAATTCCGTAAATTCCGCGACACCGGTTGACCGGCACGATTAGTCGTTCGTAACCTGCGTAAATGTCACTTCGATTTCGCGGAAGAATCGCGGAACTCGTTTTCCCTTATAACGCTCGCCTGGGTACTTTTACTTCGTGCACCTGAACTTTCCTATGCGGATTTATCTATCAGATTTACTTCACAAACAGTGCTCCAGAATAAACGAGTAAAATTGTAATGACAGTTCTGTTGTAGAATATAATTTAAATATAATTTTATATGTAAAAAATTCGTCTTTTTTTGCAATAAAAATGCAACAGTACTTGATAATGTTTTTAGATAAGTAGCCAAATGCGAAAATGCAAGGACAGCTTTTTATAAAATAATAAACTGCTATGAAATTTTCGTGACAAACGTGACAAGTGATGTATAGCCAGCTTTGTTGGCGCGCTATTTATATACCTATTCTTCAAAGGAGTTAGGCGATTATCATTCGAAGAACATTGTAATTATTCATCGTTTCCTTCGTAACTTCCTTCGTCTATAGACTCTAGCGAATCAGTTAATCAAAAATCTATCCTTCGAGTAAGAAATTGCGATGATTCATACATCGGAAAAAAGCATTACGTTGCGAGATTCACTGTAATTAGTTCTCATTTTAGATTACACATTATTGCTCATGTAATCAATGATCGGATCTTTTTCGCCACAATTCATTTTGAATCAAAAAAATTAGCTGCCATCTCAAAATTTTTCTTTTCATAATCAATTAAATTCTAGAATCTTAACAAGATAGTATTTATTCTTTTTTATTATATATATTCGTATACATTCGCGCTCATCACATACTTATATGCATATGGAATATATAATATATATTATATATACGTAATTATATATAATTAATATGTTAATATTACATATATAATTATTTGTGTATTTTTATATATTTTTATATGTCAATCTTAAAACCTTCCTCGGATTACATAACATATTTAACAATTTTTTAGACACTCAACATTTACTATAATGCAATTAATTTTGTAAAAAGCAGTCAAAGCAGTCACATAATTTTTCATATTATTCATAGCTACGTAAATTTTTAAGATAAATAAAATTATGATACATCTGTAAACCAATTTACAGATAAATCAAACTAGGTTTTTATGACTATATTCTAATTGATAAATAGGAAGATATTTTTTCCCAATGGGTGGTAATCTTACAGCAAACAAAATTTTTGTATGTATAAATGCCTGATTATTCCCAGGCTTAAAAATGAAACGCAGTTTCGCTGCTTTCACAGAACTTCATTCAGGTTTCAAATCATTACTTGTAATAAATCAGGCACTATATCAGGTATTTTCTTTTTAATCTTTAAATATTATCGTGAAATATAGTAAAAGAGACTTTTCTTCGAAAGTCTGTCTTAGGCACGTGTGCTGCGAATCGTAAATATATTCTGATTGCTCTCGCGACCAACCAGTTGTTGATAATGACACGTTTGTGCGGAGATCTGACGAAGAAAGGAAGAGTCGAACGACTCAAAAAGTAGACTTGAAAGCTGCTGATCGCCATTTAACAGCGAATTCTCAATGGCGAAAGTTGAGCCTTCGACTTCGGCGACTTGACTTCGAAGGCGATCATAAATTTCCTGTCGAAGATCGGAAGACTCAGACAGGTAATATATCTATAATACGTTTATTCTTAATAATAAACAATTAATCGATATTCCAGTAATACTCGTATTATATGGCTGTTTATTTTAAGTTAAAAAGGAATTTTTTTAGCCAAGTCGAAGCCAAGGCATCCAGATTGAAGTTTCGTTATCGAGAATTTGTTACTAAATAATCGTCAACTTCTTGATCTAGTTTTCGAGTTGTTTGCGTTCTTCTTTTCTTCAAGTGTCTGTATTAACATGCCATTGCCATTGCGACTGGTCGCGAGAGTTATCGCAGTATATTCGTGATTTACGACAAGGTAGATTTTTTAAGAAAAGTCCTTTTCGCGAAGTCACGTTCGATTCGAAGCCTTTCAAATCGGAATGAAGGTTCGTGAAAGCAGCGGAACTGTGTTTTACGTAGCTAGTATATAATTAAGTGTTTATGTCTATATAAAACCCTTTCCTGATATAAAATCAGATCGGAAAGATATTCATTAACACGATAAAAATAGACTGGATATTTGGAAGATTATTTGTGTTACTGGCTTAAAACATTTACGACGTTTTTTTTTAATTGAAATAAAAAATTATAAATTTGTTCGAATTTTTTACTGCTATTACAAAATTAATTATCAAAATTAATATCGTATCAAACAATATTATAACTAAATATTACAAGATGCAAAAGAATTATATTTTCTGATATTGATATTTAGAAATTGCATTACGTGATATCGCTCGCGAGATTACGCGGGCCAGATGCTTCGACGAGAACACCACGTCGCGATACAACGTGCACAATCTATCGACTTCTCACTGAACTACATGTCCACATATCGCAGCCTCTCGAATTTTGTAAAATGTGCGAGACTTTTCTAAAATCCATTTCTTCTGACAATGTAAGATACGTGATATCACATCGATTATTTTCAAATAATTGCAGATAGCGACGAAATAGGGAAAATTACACTGATAGCGCGTTATCTCGAACGAGATATTATTTTCTCTATTATTGTGACATTTGGTTGCATTATGCAAGAAAACTTCCGCAAATTTCCAATCTCTAAACGCGATCTTTACACATTCGTGTTACATATCTTTTACTACCATACGTAACAAAATCGATTTGTAATTAGATACTTTCATCGCGTTTGAAATATACGTAACATATTGAATTAATATATAAAATCGAGAAATTGTATTTGAGTAAAAAAATTTTTGTAACGGAAAAAGATGGAAAATTTTTTTATCGTGTGCCTGATAAACGCTTCTGGACTTGCGATGCCGAGGCTCGTCGTTCAATTTTTCGGGGGCGTTCGATAACGAATTTGTAATCCATTTTCGCTACGAATGGACGGGCTGTCTCCCGTTTTTCACGTTTTAACGGGATCGGCTCGTTCGTGGGAAGGCAAAATTGCGCGAGTCGAGTGAGGACGCTACACGATAATTACGAGCGCCGGCAGTGTCTTTTACGTAATCGCGCGCCGTCAAGATGTCGCGTACGCGGGTATAATGATAAAAGTGCCTGGAGAACGACGACCGGTGGAGCGGAGCGGCGCGCATTGTCTTCGTCGGGAAGGCATTATCGCGGCCGGCAGTTAATAACCGGTGTACGTCACCGTGGCAAGATACACCGGATGGTCGGTCTCAAAACTCGACATTCGCGAATTGCGCACGCGGCGTCTTGTCGCGTTAAAGTCCAATGACTGCTGCTTGGTGGATCAATTTGAAAATCGAATCGATTCTCAATCAACGAAAATCATGCGATAGTCGCGATTTTTAAATTATTTAATTAATTTTAAGTATATACGCCAATTTGTATTTTTCAAATTGAGAGATCACGAAGGTATTGCAAGTGAGAACTTTTGCAGCCTTCAAAAATCTGTCTTCACATTCATGCTATGTATTTGCGACAATATTGTGACAATGCAAAAATTGTCATCGAATTACGAAATTTGCGTTTTAAAAGAAACAGTCTTTAAAAGGACACTCTGTCGCGAACGCTCTTTATTTATAAATACGCTGCGAGAAGTTGGAATTCCGCGAAACTCGTCAAAATATTTTCTCTGCAGTGTAAACGTGAAACAAGCACCGAAGACAGCAATTAACATGTGTCGGCAAGGTTGAAATATAAATGCAGGTAGAAATACAAAACTTATTCGTATACACTCTGCAAGACCTCGATATTGCGCGAAGTCAAATGTACTGTTTTCGTAGTAATAATGCGAAAGTGGATCTTAGGCGACTATATGGTGTAACTTAAATACTGATCACTATAATTATATAGCGTTATTTCTTGTAAAAAAACAGTCGAAAAGTCTGGAACCATTTTTTTCTACAGTGCTAAATAAAGCGATCACTACTACAGTAATTACTGCTTCGATTGAACATTGTAGAGAAAAATGGTTCCGGACTTTTCGAATCAATTTTTTAAAAGGGGTAGTGCTATATTAGTGAGTGCTATTTTTTTCTACAATGCTTAATGAAGTAATAATTACTACAGTAATGATCGCTTTATTTAACACTGTAGAAAAAAAAATGTTTCAGGACTTTTCGACTCAGTTTTTTACAAGAAATAACGCTATAATGTAATTAGTGGTCGATATTTAAGTTACACCCGTATAATACATCTTATGAGTCATAAAATAACAAAAAAAGAACGAGAAAGCGAGATTTGAAAAACTGAAAAGTTTTAACGAAGGTACACTGTTAAATCTATATAGTGTCAAATTTAATCTTACTTAAGTCGCCGCTGCTCCTACTTAATGTATAGTTATTTTTAACTAAAACAATGGAGTTAAATAATTTAAAACAGTTCAATTTTAACCCAAATTTGGATTAAATTCCGTTGTTTTATTTAAAAATAATTATATTGTTTTAGTTAAAAATAACTATACATTAAGTAGGAGCAGTGGCGACTTAATTAAGATTAAATTTGACACTATAGATTTAACAGTGATAGAATAATAAACTAAAAAGATATCGATTAAACTGAAGTAGATGAAATAGGATACTTACTTGTAAGGGATGCTTCCAGGCACGTGGCCAATCGAGTCAGAGCGGCGATTAACGGCGAACGATGTTTCTCCAGAAACTTGTTGTCTGTAGATTAACGCGGACGATTAATTAAAATTTCGATTACAAATTTATTATTGTCGCACCGCAGCGACGTGTATGTCGCTATTATACACGCAATAATTTGCTTACACTCAGGGTCGTCGTAGAGTTGATCGGCTGGCGTGTCGTCTACGCTTTCAACGAGACCGTCGACGATCTTCTCGACAAAATTTCGGATCGTGCGTACCATGCGTCGATCCCCCTGAATCTGCTCCACGTTCGAGATCGCGGCTGCATTTCCTGGAAAATTAACAGCATCCTTAAAAATGTAGCTCTCGACTTTCGATACTCGAGAGGCAAAGAGCACTTGAATTCTAATCGAATTTATTCGGCGCTTTCTTGCGAAAAAATTAGAAAATTGGAATCAAGCAATGACTAAGGTCGCGATTAAGAAATGTGCTTATCAAATATGTATGTATATACACGCTTTGACTTGTGTTAACGCTGAGCGTACAAGAGTTTACAAGATTATAAAATCGCGAATGTCACGTCCGTGCACAGTTACGGAATCATGTTTCTTTCCGCGTTTAAATGAAATGTCACGTTTCGCATATTTTCGCACCCGATCGTACCTCGGTATCGCGGAACTACTTGAATCTTCGCGTTGTCACCGTCATCCGCGTCGCCTCAAATCACACAACCCGTCCGTCGCCGGGACGTAGAAAAGTCGCTTTCTAAATCCCGAACCGTACAGGGCAACGCCGTTAGATCGCTCGGCGGCTCTTTCCCGATCGAGCGCGTTGATACGTTTCACGTGGCCGGATCACGCGGCGCGCATCAAACAATGAGCATCACCGTGAGAGACTTTTCGAAGCCGTTCTTACTGTTCAGGTCTCCTTCCGTTACGCGGACTTTTCTTGCCTTGCAACAAGGACGGACGTTCGGCCGATCGGGGGATAGAAAACGGCGCGCATGCAAAGTCGCGAAGAGAAAAAGAAAGCACACGCCGCGCCGAACGTTCCGGAACACTTGTGACGCGCCTCCACCGCGACTGCCTTGTCGCGAGTCACAGAAAAAAAAAAAAATATTTCGACCGAATAACGTTGTAAAAAATTTCGTTTGCGCATTACCTGCAACGTGAACGCGCGATTTGGCGGTGCCGAAGGAGCTGTGCGGTCCCTCCTCCTCCTCCTCCTCCTCCTCATTCGCCGCGTCGCCGAAATTGTCGAACCACTTGTCATTCCTCTTCAGCCACGATCTGCGAAATTACAAAAAAAAGTACGACTTTTTATTTAAGACAATTGACGATGAACTCTGGTAAGATCCTTAACGTTACATGCAACTTAACGTTAGGCCTTAATGATAGGGGCTCTAAAGAGGCCTCGAGAAAGATTATATGGTTCGTTTATCGAACGGATGGAGGATGCAATTCGAAAATAAATAATATAGTAGGCTGTGTATGAATACGTATTATTGCGGAAACCTTTGTTGATGGCAGAAAATGCAGTGCCAGGCATTGTCGGACGTGTCCCAGCGCGAGCAGGCCTTCCTACAGGACCGGGCGCCGCAATCGCTGCAGCGCACGCCGCGACCGACTAGAAACGGTGCTAGGCAACAGGCGCAATGTCCGTCGTCGGCGACCACCCGGTTCGTTTCCCTCGCCTTCGAATCCTTCCTAAATTTTTTCCTTCATAAATCAAGATGCGAACAGGGGAAAATAATGATAGTAGCAATCAGTAGCTTCGTCGATTGCATACGTTATTAATCTGATTAGTCATTAGTTTTAGATGTTTAATTAATTTTTTAATTAATTAGGCATTATTAAATATTAATTAAATAATACATTTGAAAATAATAATAAAAATCGATACTACTTGAATCTGTATCGATAATGAATATCGATTTTTATCGTCGAGCTGATTTTACTTTTTAATCTTTTTGGTTAGAAGTCATCCATAATTCATAAGAATCATTATAAATCAAAATAAGATTTATTCATCCTGTGCATTTTGATTGGCATTTGTGTTGAAGAGAGATATACATATACATGCTGAGCCTTCGCTTTTTTTTTTTTAGGCAAATTAATATGGATACATATTTCTTTAAATGTAATTATACGGCAATATTACGTTAATATATTAATCGATATATTTTAATATTATTTGATTAATTTTGATTTGTAAAATATATTCCAATTATTGAATATTAAAATGTGAATTAGAGGGTTAACTCAAAACAAGCAACACATGAATGTGAACAACAGATTTATTTCACCGTATTAATCGCAAAATTTATAATCAAAATATATTTCTTATTTACTTGCTGTATGAATACTGTGGAATAATAATCCAATATAGAAGTTTTCCAAAATGAATCAACAAATAGTCTGATGAGCGTATCATTGATTAAGTTTATTTATGAATACAAACATATTTCATATAGATTTATGATGGCGGACGATGTAATTAAAGTTCACAATTCAAAGTTTAGATTCAATATAGTAAAATAATAATCGAAGAATAAGCGTATATAACGCCTGATATAACTGTTCGAACTTATTATATTTTGAGCCGCAACGATCGACTTGAACTACGTATTCTAGGACACAGTTGTTACATATTTACAACGTCGTAACGGTACAAAATAACCGCGCTTACTGTATATGCATGCACCAACTATTAACACAATGCATTTACTGTACAGGGTGTCCCGCAGAAGCGAATACAGGACACAACTTCTCAAGGCTGTAATTGTTTTGTAGCGAAAATGAATAGTTTCTAAATTCTTTCTTCTTGCTTGATTGGGATACTTTTATAGTTATTTTTTTAACCAAATCGAGATTATTTCAAGTTTAAGTAGTTTTGCAATGAATATAAGAGTTATATAATAATGTAATTATTATTATTTGCAGAAATCTTTCTAGTTTTTAAAATTAAAAGTTGTCTTAAAATTTCATAGCACGTTATTTTATTTGTATACTTTTTAGCTTTTTTCAACATTAAATAATTTGTAATCGTGTCCTAAATGAAAGTTAAATGATTTCAGAAAGTTTATTTGAATTATAATCGAGGGCTACAATTTTCTGTTTATATCAATTACAACTTTATTTATAAAAATTTTAGTTTATCAACGCACCAAAATAAAACTTGAAGAATTACAATGTGGACTAAAAGATTTAGTCCATATTGTAATCCATTTGAAAAGAAGTTCGTACCCGTGACAAGGCACCCTGTATATATGAGTTACTACACGAGATATCCCATATTATCGAAACCTGTAATTGGCGCGAGCCACGAAAGAGAATGTAATAGAAAGTACTTATAAATAGGTACAGTGTGGGTAAGGTTTTATGCTACAATAGCGCGCATTTCTAGTTATTTTTTTCTCGGTCATTGAGCACATTTAATTAACATTTATATTTATTTCGAAAGTGGCAGAAGTCAAACATGCATGTCATAAATCGACGTCGTTATTTCTTTCTATTTTGTAACACGCAATATTGGCTATATCCCAGTTAATGAAGTTAAAGAGGGATTAGTTAATTTTATCGTGATTTGATTATCTAAAAGCTGCAATTTTACTTTCTTTTTTTCCGATGTTTTTTTTTAATACAATGAAATTATTTTTGCGCGAAAGTTTCAGTACACGCATAAATAATTTCTAAAAAAAAATATCTTTATGAAAACGTTATGTTTATTGATGTTAACGAAAATGTCTTCGTTGGCTTGCGCCACTTTCGAAATAATGCGGAAATAATTTAAATATTAATATTCCTAATTTGGCTAATGGCCGCACGTGTTTAATCTTCACGATCGAAGAACACCGCGGCCGCGCTTATTGAATGACTGTCCTCGTCTCGTTCCATGTCGGAGGTGACCACCTTCACCACCACAACCTCGATGGTGATTAGCAGAAAGAGGACCATAAAAGTCGCCATGTTGTACCTCTCCTGACCGGGCACGACTTTGTCGCTCTCGATTAGGAGCGCCGAGATCAATGTGGAGACATAGATCAGCATGTTGCTGACCGGCGAGGAAATTTTCTTGAAAAGAATGGAGGCGACACTCGTCTTCCACTTTATCTTCTGATCAGGAATTACGTCCTCTTTTCTAGTCTTCCAGCAAAGGACTGGTTGCGGTCCTTGGCACAATGTGAATCAAGATCGTGAAATTATGTCACAATGAGTTCTAGTCAATTGTGCTCCGTTCGGGCAACTTCATTTTGACTTTTTAGTTATGTAGACGTTATCGACATTTTATAAATCACATGGCATTATCAACTACGTGTAAAGATTTCACAGTTAATCACGATTAATCTCAGTTAACATTGTCTTCTTCGGTTTGTTTTTTTTTAATCAATAGCGTACTAATTATATCCGAAGGAAGGATATTATAATTAATTACATTTCTAGCCAGCGTCGATCCGATCTCGACGTTCGATAATAATTCCGCAAGAATCCCCGGGAAAATTCTCGCTCCGCGAAAATTAGGAAACACTCAGGTGTCACAAGGAGTCACGCAGACTTCGCGCAAATTAGTTCGCGACTTAATACGCGAAAGTTCCCCCTCGTGCCTAATCTCTTATTTACGACGTCGGACGCGGTGATTCGGCGATTCCGCATCTGGCCGAGATGATCCTCGCTTTCCCCGTCGACTTCCTCGGCTCGTCCATTCCGCGACGGTGTTCCGTCGTCCTCCTTCCTCGCAGCTCCGCGTCCATCCGCGAGATCCCGATCCCGCGCGCGGCGCGATGATTGCGCCTCGCGCCGTGCACGCGCTTCGATCTCTAAACGCCGGTTACGCGATCGCGGCCGCGCGGCTTTCCACCGCGCGCGATCGACAGACAGTTACGTTGTTTTATGTAACGCTGCGCATATCACGCAATCACAATCGAGCTTCGTCCGCACTTTTTATGTGCATCATTTTTACGAGATTGTATACATGTTTAATTTTACATAAGAAGTTAATGCTTACTGGCGTAAATTATGCACATACGACTAATCTTTAATTCGACAGAAGATCCTTTTAACCTTTAAGGTCTGATTTAATTTTTATGCGAACAGTCTAATATTTCTTGTTTTGTACGATTTTTTCCCTCAATTGCCGTTATGCTAAATTCTTTCCTTATACTTCGTTTTTGTCACGCATTTACGTGCAGTTGAACGCGTTACTCCACGCTTTGATTTCTTCAGGAAGTATTTTCAATTAGACTCTTTCCTCTTCCTCTTCTGTCTCTTTTCTCGATTTTGTCTCATTCTTCGTTGGATTCTGTTCCGTTTAATCGTCGCGATTAATCTCAAGGAGACGTCTTTCCGATGAACTAAGTTCTCTTTGTCTCGTTATCTAACTCTCTTAGATAATTTCTTGTCAATTAAAGTTTTTATAATTTCTTTCTTTTTAATCAATCCTGTCTCTATCGCGTGTCTCGCATTTATTATCGTAAATCGAGCTTTTCCTCTTTTTTTTTCTTTGCTTATTCCTTATGCTTTATCTTCTTCATCAGCGAGTCTCTCGATCAGCTTCTTCTTTCCTTCTATTTTGTTACGCAACCCAATGTATTAGATCCTCGCAAAATATTAAATCCTCTTCTCGTCGTTGATGCTTCGATAGGCTTGGGCGATCCTCGCGACTCGCCTACGACCTCTCCTTTCTTTCAACCGAATCAACCTTTCTTCTATCTTAATGTACAGTTGATTTATCACGACGTTCTTCGAATTCTGCGAACGTTCAAATGCTGCGTCTTCAATTTCTTTAAGTGATTCCTGCACTCGATTCGGGTCCTTTTTGTTACGTCTTCCCTTTCACTGTGTAACTCCTCGTGCTATTCTTATTATACACTCCTCCAGACGACCTCCGCTACAAGCTGGACCTTCTGCTTCTCTTTCCTCCTCCCTCCCGTGAATCCTCTTTGTCCTCCTCTCTTTTCTTCGATTACTTCCTTTCTAACGTGCGATTTCTCCGACGCTGCTATCACATTCGCTGTTTAATTTAAGACGTTTTCAGTAATCTAGATTGGGCACGTTTCAGTAATCTAGACTATAGGCACTCTTTTAGAGCCCTGGTCCTTAATAGAGAGAGAGGGCAAGGAGGCTCTAATCTCAGGGTTTTGACAGAGTCGTAATTTGACGCGTCTCGCTTCTCTGACGATGTTGACGACGCGATGTACGAATTTGGCCCGCGGTCAGAACGCAACGTGTTTAACTCACTCGGCATGCCATTTCTGTGGACCACTCGCGCCGCAGAACCGGCGCGATCGTATCCTCGTACCGGACTGTCGGCTCGAAAGTGACAGTGAACCGTTGGTAGCCGGGGGAAACTCAGGATCGGCGCGGTTATGCGCGCCGATGGTAGGAGCCTCCGTCTTCGTTACGTTCCCGTGACGGTGTATTCCTTTCTCTCGCTCCCCATCTCTCTTTCTCCTTCTTTCATCAGTTACTGACCCGTGTTGCTGCGATTGATAGAGAAACTTTCACTGAATTTCGGCGGTTGCTGCAATGTTCGATGATGTCAGGTAGAATTACTAGTTTTTATTGTTCTTTTTATCGCGATATTAACGCATCGATTTCCAAACGAGAACACGATGTCCAAAAGATAATGTAAAAAAAAAGAGAAGGAATTATGACACGGATATCTTATTCGTGTTAATTCAAAATCTCGAGAATTAATATTTAAGGAGAATGAATTAATGTTTAAGACGGCCGTAGTCAAACTAGTTTGAACTACTTGTTAGATGTGATTCATATTTCGTGCATTTTTCGATAATTTTTCCGTCTTATTAAACGAGAACGCGAAACCCATTTTCTATTTAAAGGATCTTTCTCCATGTTGAAAAAAGGAAGAAAGAGAAAATAAATAAAGAGTGAAAGAGTAACAATTGCGGGGATGGAAATTGAATTTTGTTTTGATTAAGCGATTTTTAATTTAAATTTAATTAGAAATTCAATTAGAATGTTAATGGCACAAACAGGTCGATTATGTGTATTTTTGTTAAAATTTAGGTCAAGTCTATAGAAAGTCGCTTTGTCGTTACCACTTTTGTCATGATATTTATGCCTTGAAGAAACCTTGAAACGCTGACTTTACTGAATGTATTTATATTTTTACTATCAATCTTTTTATTATACAATTGGACGCATTTATATTTTCCATGCGACTGTTAAGATGTTTCATGCGAAAAATTGAAAAATAACGAATTTTTATTTTCACTAATAAAATTTACTTTAAATAATCAAAATTGACAATGAGAGAATAATTTTATTACCTCTCAAAATTTATTTCCACTACAAAATTCTACATTTCGAAAAATTCATTAATATTTTTTTCATAATTAGTTTGTTCAGTGGTCACAATAACTCAGGCAGCTAAAATAATAATAAGTTGCAAATATAATTGTTTACCGAATGAACGTGCTTTTTGTATATAAAGATTATAGTTAATAAAAGTGAAAAAAAAACACGTACATTTCTTTTCACGGATCTAATATATAATTTTTCTCATTTTTATACAGATACGCAAATTAAATCTGAATGATAAAGTGTTACTAATCGCCATAAAATTATGTTTTTTAACTTTTAGATTTTAAATTAAAAATCCATTACATTTCTGTTTTTCTCTCTCTTTCTCTCTCGTTCTCTTTCGTTCTTTCTCTCTTTCATACTGGCAAAGTGGTCCATTTTTAGAACTGATCGATTTCGATGACCCGCAAAGAATATCTCTCGCTTTGAATGTTTCCTCATTTCTTTGTATACATGAAAGACAGATTATTTACACGTCCGATATGCGCTGCTGTAATTCGATTACATCACCGTATAATTCCTCGCTTCTGTAACCGTTTCTTATTATATAATAAATGCCTTTCCCGAGCGAGCATCGCCATACTCATTACTCAACGAATCCTATCGTCTATCTCACTATTATATACGTCTAATCGTCTCTCCTTTGATGTTTTATACGATAATATCGATTCAATTTTTTAGGAATAGATAAAAGAAAATAAAAATGTCTACGTTAGACGTCTTGGATGAGACGTATGACCAATCGGGAAATCGTGAAGAATGATTTTTGCAACTTATAAAAACATAAATACATATTAAATCATCTATCGTTATTACATAACATGAACTTATTAGACACGTAAGTCTGATATCAATCTAAAAATTATTCAGGAACGTAAAAAATTATATTCTAAAACTTTATATTTTATATTTTATAAATTTCGAACCTTTTCTAATAGACGTCGTTTAATTCAATTACGTTATTAGTATCCCACTTTTTGCCTTTGTTGAATGAATAGGCGGAAAATTTTTTCTCCGCGAGAGAAGGTGCGGCGAACGTGGGACGTTGAGTGGCACGATGGGAAAAAGCGGCAATTTACCCATGAGTTATCTTTGTAAGAAAGCACCGCCTCCCCGTTTACGCGATCTAGTTATAATTGAATAAGGATCTAACATCACACCTCATTAGAATAGTTTTGCAAGTATGCAGTAATTATCAGGCCGCGCCGAGTCACCGTTCGCACTTACCGTTTCTCTCGCTTTCTCCCGCAGAGGATCCTCAGAAAGAAATGTTTCATCGGTCGTTCAGCTTCAGCTCGGTCGCACAATGAATACCAACGCGAACGCCTCGCGCTATTGTCATTGAGTTAAAATAAGGATAATGGCGAATTGGTCCCCGCTTATTGGTCTGCCCGAAATCGTTTCTTTCTCCTTCGATCGGAATTGTCCCGATATTTTCTTCGTTTCTTTTCCCACTTCGTTCTATTTCATGAACGTCGCGACTTTTTTACTTATTTATCTTTTACTTTTTGCTTAGACTTTTATTTTTTCTCGGATCGTTCAATATTATTTTTGTACACTTTTGTGCATGTACTTTTTTTTTATTATCCCTTAGAGCCGATATTTTTGAGAAAAGATGTTGCGCCGAACTATTGACAACAACAGACTTATTTCTATCTCAAAACTTTGTTCTCCATCGCGTGCTACTTGGCGATTCTATCACATGGCGCGTACTTCTCATTTTATAGCTCTTAAAATAGGAAATAGCTCGGACTTTCAGCCTTATTCAGAAAATTAATTTCCCGAATTGAATAGCGCAACTTCATCGGTCTCGGTCGTCGCAGCGACGCGTCAAATAATACGTATTCAAGTCTCCGTTCCTTACGTTCCTATACGTCGCCCGCTCTCTTATAACAGACAATAGAGCGTACTTCGCGGAGAATTACTTCCTTCGCGAAGATTCACTTGGAATAGTTGAACAGGAGTTTCGGCGATCTCGAAAAAGGCGATGGCGGATGTAAGCCGCGCTCCAGAAACGCTCCGACGATTTACGCTTTCATCCTTGCGATAGATCACGACATGACATCGATCTCCATGAGGAAAATCAATTTCGAATCGTTGTCGAACACGGAGAGATTAACTTTCGCGATTGATGCACGGTCCGGAAGAGGATCCGATCGATTTTCCGCACCGGGATAGGGAATCACTTTCGAGCGTTCGCGCCGAGCGCGAGACCGACTATCCGCGACAGCGAATATCCCGACAATGAGGAGAGCGTGCGGCTGGTGCGCGGCAGATCCCCGCGGGTGTTCGGCGTTCCTGTACGTGCGCTTCCGGTTCCCCTACGCGCCGTTGCGTCCATTGTTCGACGCGGCTCGATACGTACATTGTGCAACGCCCGACGTTTTACCATTGACGTACACTCCACGCCCCATGGCCCGCCGCCACGTGCATTCTTAATGACGGTCCCCTTTTGGCCCTTCTCTCGCACCGGTGTCTCCTCTCGCTCGCGCGTATCGATACGTCGTCGATATACCTCGCGTCTCGTCGCACGCATCACCGCGCCGTGGGCCGCTTCCGGTGGTACCGCGAGCCTAAAACGGTCCCCGTCTCTCCCACCTCTCTACCCCGCCGTCCGTGAAGTCGCGGGACCACGCCGACTATTATTCACGCGCTCCGTTCGGGAGCATTGCACGGAACATTCCCGCCGCCGCGTCGGCGGCTGTCGTCGATCGCGTATGCCGGATTCGCGTCGCGGAAGAAGAAGCCTACTCTGTCCGCGCGTGTAGGATACAAATTGCGCGAAATTAATAGCTGAATGCATATAGGGAAGATAAGTCGCGCTGGGGGGATGACGAGACGTGATTTAAAAGTTTGAAATATCAAGCGATTTGTGCGCGCAGTGAAGTGAGATGAAATCATTTTAATCGTTGGGAATGACATATGTATGTTTAATAATTTTTTTCCGATGAAATTAATTGCTTCAATAATAATTTCCTTTAATCAAATGATACATATTTTTTTGGAGTGATTTTATTAACAGCGATTGTGATTCTATCCTCGAAAAATTATTTCGTTCCAATTCAATGATCTCCGCTATCCCTCGCAATCTTAATTATTCAGAATAACATCTTAGTTATTTATTTCTTTTTTTTTTTTCTTTATTGAGGATAATTTAGGAAAACAGTAATTTTATTTTGTGCAGCATGAAAAAAATAACTTGTCCAAGCGCGATTTATTTTCGGTTGAGTACACAGGTGTATTTTCGAAGTTTTGGGAAAGAGAGAGAGCTCATAAAAAATAACTTATACCACTTTCCGAAATAACCAGATTTAATCCAGATATAAAAGAATATCGGCAAATCTGACAAGACTGTATATATACAATACAACGACGAGTCATATGATTTTATTGTACCACTTCTATTATAAGCATTTGATACGCTGGGAACGCGAGAGGCGGAATCAATTTTTAATCCGGGTCATAGCTACAATGCTATCTCGTTTATCTGAAAATACCAGCGGGCGACAGATATCGATCTGCTTTGTATAATAAGCCTGCCGGGCGATTTTAAGCCGGAGATACAACAGATCGATCGACTTTCGTTACGTCACGAGCGATTCCGACCACCGATCTTCGAAAATAGTTTCGAAATGCGGTAGTCGGGTGTTGTTTAACTTCAACTCTTATCTTTACCGATGCGCGATTCACTGATAAGCTCGTTCATTGAGATGAAAATTATAGATGAAAACCTGCTCTTTCTGCTTTCAAACAGAGTGATATTTGTTTTTTTTTTATATATTTTATACGTATAGAAAATACAGTTAAAAATAGATTCAAACCGCAAATCGAACACGATGGCGATACAATCGCAGTGACAATAGCGCAACGGCGAGATTATCGCGATACACAACACAGGTTTTTTTCGAAGAATCATAAAGAATAACTTGGGGACATTGATACGATCAGCGCATGATAAATCCTATCATCGATAATTCTGAAATTTTCGCAGATACGTCTATTGATTACGTCACCGTTCAAAAATGTTTAATATAAAAATAACAATCTAAAAATGATGTGAAGAAGCTACGAATGTTTACACCGCACTAGAAAAATCATTTTCAAATTTGGAAAAATTATTTCTACAAAGTCATAGAATATTTTAGGATCAAAAGTGATAAAAGTGATTTATAGTAGTGAATTGACGCATCATAAAATTCAAGAATTTTCGGAATTTACGGCTATTCGTGTACTGAATATTTCTGTGGTTTCAATCTGCTCCGAATATTCAGAGAGATTTTCGAAAAATTTAATCTAAAAAGTTAATATATTCTCGAAACTCTCAAAGCTGCAGAGAATTCCAAAGACCAGAAGATTAAAAACTATTGAATTTTCTCGCTTTTGTCAGCCGATTCTTATATAAATCAGTTTTCTCTCTAACGAGAAAGCGATTCAGAACAATCGTCAAGTATAAACATTTTCAAAAGGTAAAATACAAAAGTAAAAGAATAAAATGTAATAGGAATCACGATGTAATAATAAAAGTAATAGAATAAAATGTTATAGAACTCAATCTTTAAAATATTTCCACGCACTTACCTCGATCGTAGGGTGATGTAAAGAAAAATCCCAGAAGCCACTCCGGCCGCCAGTAAACTCACAGTAGGTGAGACCATCATGTTTCTTTCGTTGAATAATTTTTGTTTAACGGCACGACAGACGTACGGGAAAGTGATCTTCAATGAAGACGGAAGAATTTTTTCCTTCGGGAAAAGTTTCTCCTTTTGCGCGAGAATAATGATCCTTTTAACACGAGGAAGTACTTCTCGATGCGGCTGGTAATACGCACTTCAGTCGACTGTTACTCCCGCTTTTTGCGATATGATATGATATTAGGTGTGTCGATACACAATCGATGTCGATCGTAGCGCAAAGTGCGCGGAATCATTCCGGAGCGATTAGCATCGTCGTCGCGCCAAGCGCAAGCAAGTGAAAGATCCTGTTATTTCACCTGAAATGCAATTTATTGTACGCAAGTGTTCGCTCGTAAAATTTGCTTCTTCGCAATTTATTTCTGCCAAATATTAAATGTAACTCTTGTATTTAATAAATTTAATCCTTTCGTGCGTGATTTGACATAATTTGTTAATAAATCATTCCATTGCTTACAGTAAATTATTCACATATTTCTCCGAGGATTCGAATTTTATTATTCATTATGATAATTAACCAGCTACATCTTTGTAATCTCCATAAATTTCTCCAAAAAAAAAAATTTATTTATTGCTTAAATTAAGGATGTTTGATTTTCGCTTTTTAATTTATAAAAAATAATTTGGAGTTAGCCTAATTTAATTTTTACTTGTTAATTTGGAGAGAGAATAATGGTATCGCTTCAATGAAGACGCAACAAAAGAATGTTTTCCTCGGAGTAAGTTTCTCTCTCTTTTATCTTCATGTAGCAATCTTTAGATGAACGTATTACGTAATTTCATTTAAGTATATATTTATACGAAATCTTTTATTATTTGATTAGAATGCATAAGATTTCTTGTAATTTTTCAATAATTTACAATATATTAAAATAAACTAACACAGGCATTTCGCAAAATTAGAAAGTTTTAAATCTTCTTATAAATTATGCATGTTTCGGAGGATTTATGTGAAAATATTTAAGTACTAATAAATCGGAATTTTTCTTAATTTGTCATGTATTTCATTTTTAAGAGGTGCAAATTTTTTGAAAAAAAAATTGCACACGTGGATGGAGTTGAATGCAGAGAACAGTGTTTCTGTGATAATTAAATGTGTACGTCTATTTTTAAAAGAAAGGTATATGATTCGTATATTCAATTCTTATCGATTTCCCGTGACCTTTGATACTGAATAGCGCTCGTTAAAAATATCGTCTTCCGATATCAATATTAGCCGAGTTCAAGAATCCAAAGTGATTGAAAAGTTATGAAAAAAATGAAAAATTACAAAATTAAAATACTTGATAAGAACTCAATTTTATTATAATTTCGAACTACTCGACATATGTATACATATTATAATTTTTCGTTGACAAACATAAATATGCTTTACAATTAAGAAAGAGTGGAATAAAATCTTCTCAGTTATAACTATATTCTCATTTTACTAAAACTGTATTCATAAAATTTTACATATTTTTATTATTTATATTTATATTATGTTGGTCTTGTTAAGTGTAGTCTCTCTAAAGTGTAATCTCGTTTTTTACATGCATGCGCGAAATCATGTAATAGAATTAACATTTAGCATTTTTTAATTCAAATTTGACATGAAGAAAAATCCAGTAAAAACATTCAGATATTCATGAGAAACTTTACCATAAATTCGTAATCTCGTCTCGTTTTCTCTATCCCCAAAACGTACTTCACATCTCCCAATTTACGTCGCACTTCGCACCTGCACTTTATCCAACACGCGAGGTCTTCCACGCGCGATTTATCTCTCCCACGAGGAGAAGGCAGGAGCGTTCTCTATTTCAGAAGGCGCAGCCGCTCTCTTTGCCGCACGAAAAATTTCGCAAGAGCGTGCATCCGCGTGTCGCACCGCGTATATCCGTCCCGTGCTCGCGGTAGGGCCCGACTGAAACTGAAGTTCTTAACACGGTCCCGCGAAACGGTCTCACCACGAGTTGGGAGAGCTCGTTTTTCTCGGCTCGCACAATACGCGACAATTGTTTCTCGGTGACGCGGGAAGCACGTGAGTTTCAGTGACGCGTTTCCACCTGCCGAGGCCCCTAGGCGCCCGCGCGTGGCGCGACACCTCATTTCGGGACCCTAAACATGTCATTTTCGTCGACGTTTGCGCTCATCAGCCGTCAGACGTGCAGAGACGCTGTTGCGTATATGATCTCACGACAGTCAGATACGATACAATTATGCGAACGGCTTACACAAATATATATAACACATATAATACAATATACACGTGTACATATACAATATTGACACGCAATATTGAGCAGCAGAAGGGTGTGACATAATATCGGAGAAATTTCGGCGTTTTGATTTCGGATCAGAGTTTTTTTTTCATATTACTTTGTCGGCTCGGGTCAATTTAACCTTTAAACCACCATGTCCCAAAAAAATCACACTAAACACAATGCCTGACAGACCGCTATTATGCTCTCGCTAATTTTATAAGTTATGTATAATAAAAATGTATGTTTTCTGAATATTTGTGATGGGGGGAAAGAAAACTATGTTTTAATGTGAGGGCTAACAAAAAAAATCTCGTACACAATAGAAATAAAATATATTTAAATGGTGACAAATAAGAAAATGGTTAACAAGTAACGTTTCAATAGCGGTCTGTGCAGAGACCGATATAGTGGTTTAAAGGTTAACACTTACTCTCATGATCTCAATTCAACCCAATCAACTTTTCCTTAAACGATATATGTATATATTAGTGACGATTGTGTGTTACTACAAAACAGACGCGCATCTTGTATACGGCTTCTCGTATATAAGATGACGGGAAGAGTAATATAAGGGATTAAATAAAAGAACAGGCTCTTCTAATTTTTAATTCTATAAATTAAAAATTAGTTATCGATGATTTAATATAGAATATCTTGGTTGTTAATCATTGGCGAATGCGACGCATATCAAGCTTATGCTGCGCTCAGATGCAGTTGAATATTTAATCATTTATGGAACTCATTGAATTAAGTTTCGTGCTGTTAAAAGCGTATTGAAGATATTTTCGTACTTTCAGTACATCGTTACCTTTTGAGTAAGCTTAAACCCCTTAAACATTAAATAATATTTACGTAACAGTTATCTACGTATGCTTGACCTGAAAATGATACGACTTTCAAGGATATACTTCACTTATCAAGACGTCATCATGTTTAAAAAATTTCTTCTTTATCAGATACTTTTAATTACTTTTGCTAGGAGGATGTAATATTTTTTAAGAGTTGTACCATTGTTTTTTTTTTAAATTACTTTTGCTAGGAGCACGTAATATTTTTTTAGAGTTGTACTATTGTTTTCTTTTTTATCCAAACCATGAGTTGCTAATTTTGAGCAATTATAGATTGGAGAAAAAAACTTGGCCTCTAAAATTGTTATCGTTTCTTTAAAACGTCTAAACGTTGTCCAGTGAAGACAGAATCGTTATGTCGCGTCTTTTTGTCATGAAAGTGAATACGATTATATTCATTTGCTAATGACAGGTATTACCATAATATGTCACTCTTTACTTTTCTATATATATCTACATGATATTTGTGTTGCCGGCTGAAGTTGTGCTTGAAATATAAAATGATATTCGTGATAAATGTGCTATTGTAAACGCAAAAATATCGTATCATCGTATTACCAGATCGTTCGTATAACGAGTTCACGTGATAATAGCATGTTATCTCGGGATGAGATTATTTGATAGATGTCTTGTTAGTTGTTTACACAATGCTTCTCGATGCAACTCGCGTCCTTGTTAATAATTTTTTTTATTTCGTAAATAATTAATATTTTTAATGGAACTTACTCATGCGCGCACACATATATATTTCTCTGTCTAAATAATACTAATTAAAGCATATAATATGTTCATAACTATCGCATTTTATTTCTCTATTAATTAAATAATTAATTATGTGAAACTACGCGCGCGTAATAAAAAAACGTGCATTTCAATCTTGGAAGAGTTCGTTAACAAATGAATTGTAACGAGTGTTACTCAATTACAAGAATAAATTTTACGCGGCGCAGACAGTTCGCTCATTATCTGTTTTAATCACTTAGTAGAGTCGTCTGGCATTAAAGCATCTTAACATAGTTACACGAATGAACGCTTCATCATAGAGAAAGAAACGGGAGGAAGACGTAATACGCCCCGTTATCGCATTCACTCTCCGCACGTTCGTTTCGCCTGTATACAATGTCTGTGTTCGTCGAATGTATGCATGACGTTTTTATTAATTGTGCGATAAAAAATTATCATGTGTCCTCTCCCTTACCGTCTTCACGCGAAGCGATATCGCCAGCTTCATTGCTTGCCTAACTCCGTCGCCCGAAGACTTGATTTAGTTATTCACATTCCGCGCTTAACACCGGAAACGTGACTCTCCGCCTCGCCGTATTTTACTGTGCACAACGCGTCAAAGCGGAGAGAGAAGAGAGAGAGAGAGAGAGAGAGAGAGAGAAGATCGCTCTCTTCAGTCGTGACGGTCGTTTTTCGCGTGCACACTGATTTTTTTTTGCTGAGATCGAGAAGTAAACGGAGGTCGACGAACGTCCGACGGAAAGTAATCGCCATCGGAATCGGCCATTGAAATCAATTTGCTTCTAATTAAACAGTCTAAACGACCGTTTGTCTTCCTATAATTGAATTAGTTGAAACTGAATTTGCGCTTCAAGTGAATTTTAGAGTGCGGAAGTTAGTGAGTAACGAAAGTTAAAGAGGGAATCCAGAAACAATGGAAACCCATGCTGCCCTAGTTGGTTTTCTCCCGCAGGTGAGAAACGTGAAAAGCTGCTGGAGGAAACTGAAATCGGTATATCTCGGATGCGAGTTCAGTGCCCGATAAAGCAGAAAACTGGATCTCTCACGGCCGTGCTATATACATTCTACTTTCTAATTCATTAAAATGGACGTATAATTGAAATTATAATGCGACATGGAATATATTAAATAAAATAATGACGCAAAATAATCAGAGGCGGATATCAGAAGCGTAAGAACTGTGTGATAATTAATTTCTTATGTAGAACTCGCCTCGGGAACTCATTTATACCGATTTCACTCCGAAGCAACGAAAAGCGCTTGTCTCTCAGAGCATTCGTATAATATATAACGTTATGTTCGCGCGAATAGAATACCCACGGTACTAGCATAAAACAAGGCCGCTTTTTAGCCTGCGAAACTCGAAGCGACGACTTTGGCTGAAATGTATACGCATATTGTTATCTTGCGCGCTTGCATGCGGCTAGCTGATAAGACAGCGGTTTGCTCATAGTGCTTCTGGCTACTGTTATTGGTTATCGCATTCGCGACTTTTACTGATGTTTCACAAAAATGCGACTGAATACCGAAGTTCGCCAGTGTGTCAGCAGCTTGTTGGGGACAGCAGTTATTTAAGGAAATTCCGTCATATTAATTGCGTGGTCGTTTAACATTTAACATTTTGTCACAATAAAGTACTAAGCAGACAGTTGCAAATTTAATGGAAATATTCTCGTTAATGTACAGGTCAGTTAAATTAAATACATTAAGCTAACAAGATTAATTGTAAAACTTAATTAATATTTAAATTTAATTGGCGTGCTTTCGAATTAGATGCCGAATTGGTGTATCAGCTGCAGCTGCCTCGCCTTTTATTTGCTATCCTTGCACTCTCATTTATTGTTTCGTTTCATTTCCTGCGGCAATTTCATCGTACTCAAGTTATTATTAAATAAGTTAGCAAGAAGTTTTGACGCATCTCTCTTGCTATTTGATCGTGATTTCGAAACGTTGTTAGTGATATATAGGTGTATCTTTACGAGCGTAAAAAGTCGTATGTATTGGAAAGAAATCGGGTCATCGCAAGATAACAGTGAGAGATTTATACGCGTGTTTCTTTGGATGTCCTTTTCGCGGTGATTCATTCGTTTATCCGCGTATAAAATTAACATATTTGACGTCGAATGGAATTTTGTTTATCTAATCACGCGGCCGTTGATCGTGCCGTGCCGGATTGAGCCTTATTCGACAGAAAATTTCTCGATGGAAATTTTTACATGATAAAATTGACATTCATTCACTAACTCGATTGGGAATAAAAAAAAATACGCTGTCGTTGTCATCATTTAATAATTCCGTAACGTCACGGCGCGTATAGGATTATGCAAATGCCGCTGCTGCTGCACGCATCGCATAAAAAGTTCATTGCCACGCGACGATTAAAACAACATTTATTCTCTCTCTTGAGATAAACCGCTTTATTCGATGCAATTTTAATTACATAAAGACAAATGTATTCGGATCATTAAAACATACAGAGAGATTTCCATAAATCTCATTAAACATACAGGAATTTCGAAAAAAACGTTAATCTCGCAGATCCTCGCAAACGATTCTCAAGAGGCCCGGGATTTGGATAACTTGGAATTTGACGTTTCTCACAATTGAACACAGGAAGAAGACGAAGGTTTCATAGGCCTTAATTTCTCTAACTCGATTCTCTCTCTAGGTCTTAACGCGTTATTCCTCAAAATTACATCGCCGGAGAACCGACGCGACGCGCGCCGCGTCGGGCCGGCGTCGACGAGTTTTGCGAAATCCTGGCCTCATGCCCACACTTCGCACGGTTTCGCGCGAGAGAAGACGCTCCCGCCGAGCGTCTTTTCCGCGTCTGATACGGCGAGATGATCGCCGTCGGCGATGTTCCGTCGGGTGCCCATGAACGACTAGCATTGCGACGGCGCATTCGTCAACTGATATACCGTCATTGATGGGCGCGCGCGTAACACTCGTCCGCGTGCACGGACGGGCAGCGCGTGTGGCATGGCTGTGTGCGCAAATATTTTCACGTGCGTGACTACGCGATGTGGGCGGAGGGGGGAGGGGTGGAGATGGGCAGGGAGTGGGGGGGGGGGGATACGCGATGGACAAGGGACGTTTGGTGAACGGTGGAAGGCTGGATGCTCTCGCGGGTCCCGCGATACGCTTAGTCCACGTCCGGCGCATCGTGACAGCGCGCGAACCGCTCCGCGTTATTTTATCGTCCGCGTTATCGGGGGATAACCCGGCGACGAGGTGTGACGGGCCGATGTAATCTTGCCGCCTTTGCCGCCTTTACCGGAAAAATCATTCGCGAAGTTGGAGACGCGCGCCGCGGGAGATTCACGATGTGCGGCGTGACGAAGATACGATCGTGAATTGACGCGGTCATACCAGTCACTCGTCCCGGTAAAGTAATCGAGAATCACTTGACTTTGATTCATGCGTGCTTGCTACAAGGGGGTCGGGATAAACGTGTGTAAGGTAGCACGACGATTTCGGTAGAACTTGTTGCACTGGAGTTTATATATTTATAACGTGTTGTATGCCGAGATTTATAATATTGTTCACATCCAATCGTAAATAAACGATCTAGGATTTAATTTATGAAATTTGTCGTAGAAAAGAATGCTGTCAACGTACTAATGAATACTGATCCTGAAATTGTTCATACACCTTATATAGCTATATATAACGATTTCGTTCTTCGATTTCATATTATAAAGTTTTTATCAAGTATTATATCCAATATTCTCTTTTTATTTTAATCATTCTTTAACATTATTTCAATTAATCATTAAGAGAAATTAATATTTACTTACAGTGATAATAATATAATAAAAATATTCTAATATTTTATTTCATTATTATTATTCAATAATTAATTCTACTTTATACGATAAATATTAACATATAACACATAAGTGAAGATATTAAATTATGCTGCATATCTGAATACCCGAAGATATTTTAAAACACTTGTTATATTACATTTTTTATTTTATATATTTTGATATAAAGATATATTGATATAAAACATATAATTTAATATTTGGAATTGATAACATTCAAATTAATATTACAGCATGTTGATTAAAAAAAAAAGTATTTTAAGGAAGAGATTTCAGTGAAGTAAAACTTATCTTTTACTCGAATTGTTATTTCTTCGAATTTTGTTTCTTCGAGTTTTGAAATTAATGGCAATTATTTATTGTTAATCAATCCCTTATTTACTTATTATACTCTAGTATAATTTTGTGCGGTTCATCAACGCGTAATCTTATCGCAGTTCTCGTGTGGAATATCAAGTGATACGATTAAATTTCTAATATAGTAGCGAATGAAAATTAGTTGCAGACTTAATTGGGATCAAAAATGTCTAGCGAGACGAGCAATGAAAATCCGATTTGACTCCTAATATCAATACATTTGGTACTGTGCGTAAATATCGCTGTTTCGATTTATTCAATCGAATCTTGATGTTATCAAATGCGCGTCTAATTAGCCGCACTCAAACCGCCCACGCTCGCGTATACGCAGTTGCATTCCTGCGAGATGATTATTAGATCGAAGCAGCATATTTCAGATTATTAAGTCCTAATTACCAGTGCAATACGAACCCGCTGTAATCTGTGTACGATAAGTTTCTCGCGAATCCACAAATGGAATCTGCAAATGGGTAAATTGATTCCCGATATAATTTCGCAATGACGCTTCCATACGGCGCAATTAACGCGGCAGAAGCACTTGTAGAAATTCTTCTTCTCCTTTTTCTTAGAAATTCTTCTTGGAAACAGAAACGTTTACAAACGGCTTCGAATATCGACATTACTTCGCACGCTCGACATTTTAAATGCTTCTGACATTGACACTTCGATTTTTGCTTCCGTCGGAGGTCCGAGAGGTGGAAGAAATGAGATCGACGTTTTTTTGGATTTTAGGAAGTAAAGCGGCCTCGATAAAATATTGAAGGACTCTGCCTTGGTCCGCCTCTCCCGATGACACTTCTGCTCGATTTAATCAATCTCGTTAATGCTAGTCGATATTAGTGACGAAGCTCGGCACGAAAGCTTGACGGAAGTTGTAAACGGACACCTCTATTAGTTGAAATGAACGGATCCACGTCCCTCGAGGATTGCAGCACGCAACCGGCGCAGGTGAATAATTTAAATCGTCGAATGAATAAGAGTCGCGGACGCGATTGCGAGAAGAAACGCAGGAAGGATATTGGATATCGAGGAAACAGTCTTCGCTTCGAGTTTTACGCGATATTTTTAGCGGTCTTGTCATTCCAATCCTGGATTACCGAAGCAACGAATCATGCATTACCTTCTGTAAGATCGATATTTCGAAAAAGTTAATGGACTTTTGTTCTCAGAGAGATAACGTTACGAGAACCGGCGGCGAATTAAAGTCAATATTGCAACTTTTACGTGAAATTGCATTAAGAAGCGCTTTGATGTTCGCTTTTATCGCTAATAGCGCATATTAATCCAATATGTACGTAATTTAGCGTCACTTTCAATACATAATATAGCCGGGATTTAATATCCTCAGTCTTCGTTCCTTCAACCGATGAAGTATAGCGAGCGAGAGACCGAGGATAATTAAAATTGCGCAACATTTCGACATTTTCGGTTGAAGAAACTGAAAGATCGAGAATGCACCTTCCTGATTGCAGGAGATCAAGGTCTACAAGAAACGATGGCTGATCCTCATACTCTTCGTGGTGTACAGCGCCAGCAACTCCATGCAGTGGATCGAATACAGCATCATTACAAACATTGTGACGAAGTATTACGGAGTTTCGGATTATACGGTGGACATGACGAGCATGATATACATGATAACGTACATACCGTTGATATTTCCCGCCAGTTACCTGCTTGATGCCTTCGTAAGTAACAGTTAATAGAACAGATTATAGAACAGAGTAAAATGAAACAGCGTGTAAAGTCCGCGAACGATATCTCGGGATGCGTTTCCTTAGCTACGAATTTTCTTTACGTACTCGATTTTCAAAATTACCCGGGAAGATCGTCTTCGGAAAAGTCCGAACCTCTTGGCTTTTGTAAATTTTTGTGGCGAATCACAATGGCAAGCAGAGATCGCGTGATTCATTGAGAATTTTTGTTCACGCAACGCGCGTACAGCATCTTATCTGAACGCCACTGAACGATATAACGTATCCCGTTCTGTTTATTAGACACTTTTACGTTTGCCGTCGAATAACGGATATGCATTGTCGACGTCAGCTGATGTCTCACAATCAGCGAGATAGTCGGATTTCGCGTAATCTAAAAACACAGACGATGAAGCAAGAGTCCCGAATATCGAGAAACATCCTCCTTCTTAGAATCTTTTTTTTTTTAATGATTCCCGAACAATCAATACTTTATTGCACACAGTCGTGGATATTCCGGCTAATTAATATCTGAACAGATGAACATATTTGAGGGGATTTTAGGGCCTCAGGTGTACGGTGATCGTCGGCGCGCTCGGGACCGCTCTCGGCTCCTGGATAAAGGTGTTAAGCATAGACCCCAATCTCTTCTGGGTCACGTTCGTCGGTCAAACGGTGGTGGCCATCAGCCAAACTTGCATTCTGTCCGTTCCAGCTCGACTGGCCGCGGTATGGTTCGGGGACAACGAAGTCAGTCGAGCGTGCGGTATCGGTGTCTTCGGTAACCAGGTAAGGAAATATCTTTGTGCGTCGTCAATCCTCTACACGCAGGTGTTGCGCGTCATCAGTCCTCTAACACCTGCGTGTAGAGAATTGATGACGCGAGTATATCCAGGATAAAATTTATATTCAAACTCTGGTCTTGAGAATTTCGATCTAATTTCCTCATGTCCTCTCTCGAATTTATTTCTTTTGTCAATCAGACTTGACATTTATTTCGAATTAAAAGTTCAGGTGAATTATTTTATTTTCAAAGTTTCTCTTAGAAAATCAAGAATTTTCTTAAAAAAGAATACATAAGAAACGAAAAAAAAAATGTATAAGCAACGTGAAGCGTAAGTGATGAGTAATATATCTTCTGCTTTTTGAGTAGCGTGAGAATTTAATTTTGCATTGCTATGCATTTTGCGTCTACTATGTGTTATCTTCGCGGAAATATCTTCGTGAGGTTATACGAGAAAGAAACAAAAGGTAACACATCACCCGCCCACAACGTGCTAAACTTGCAAATTGATTAATCCACGTAATAAAGTCGCTCTAATTACCCGGATCAAAGTGCGAGATAATGTAGCATCGTAATTCGATAATAAGTCAAACAAATTCGACGCTCTTTACGCCCGCGACGCTAATTAAATATCTTGTACCTCTCTTTCCTCGTGCACACAAATACAGATTACTAATAATTCTAATTATCGTATGAAATAAAATTATAGTATCTTGAAATGATAATATCCCACATCTCTCTCTCTCTCTCTCTCTCTCTCTCTCTCTCATTAAATTAACTTCCGAATTCATTGCATATCTGCGTACAACAAATTTCCATTTTTATCGAACGTATAATGCAATCTGATTTAATTTCACATTATTTCGAAAAATTCATATTTTCATAATTTACTGAAAAATTAAACTTTTTCATCGAATTCTTTACCTAAATGAATAATTTAACTTTATCTAATTTCTATGCAATTTTAATCGAAATGTCATTGCCTTGGAAATTTCTGAAGAATCTTCGCGCAAGCTCGTTTTCCTCGAAGTTGAATACCCGCTATTATTATTAGATAAGGCCCGATTTTCCGCGACACCGCACATCGCCGAACGTCGATGAGCGGTGACACTTATTTAAAAAAAAAACGCAAGAACAGGTACTCGGCATTGTCACCGGGCGACACGTGTCACGTGCGTGCGGGACAATGAGAATGGATGTCCCGCGCGCGGAACAACGGAAGTGACAGTCTGGAGTACTCGCTCTGATCGACGAGAGGGTGCCTCGGGAGATATAAATTGCGACGTGATTAGGTGGGAAACCGAGTCGAAGTGGGCACCCACGTTTAATTTCGCTACCTCGAACAGACGAACGACCGTAGCATCGTCCATGGGGAGGAGCGGACTGACAACAGGATGGTAGGGGAGATGAGGGAGGGAGGGAGGGAGATTCACTCTACGCCGCGGAGGGATTCAATTAATCCAAGGTGCCGCGGGCTGTGCCGTCGCGCTATCATTTTATCAGCCGTCGCGGTCGCGCTTTATCGGGGAATCCGTCGCGCCTTAATTGCACACCGATTTCGCAACACGATAAAACGGAAGCTCAATCCGATGCGCTTTAAAGGTGCGTCCAAATTATTGGGAGGCGAACCGCCTCCAGCGGAACTTCCGCAGAGGTTCGATTCGATAATGTGGACGCATGCTCGGTTTTCGGCTCGATATTAGCGTGCACGCATCTTTACAATCGCGACCGCGAGTCTGTAATTGAAAATCCCAGCGCGTCACGCTGACGTCAGAATTTTCAGAAAAGAGAAAAGCATATATCTGGTCCCACGTCTTTTTTGTTTCTCTAATGCTTTTAATTTCTAATATAAGATTTTTGCAATTATTAAAAAGATGCATAATACAAATATTTCGGTAACGACTTGTAAAGATACATATGGACAGTAATTTGTTTGATATAAGCATACAATAGTACATTCTGCTTTCAAAGCAGATATTGCCACGTATATCGTAATTGAGAGAGATCTACACAGCAAATATTTTTTTTCTGCCTCTTTCCTGAAGCTCGACGACAATTTCTCTAGAGCGTTCGTCATTCGGATTTCTGTTATAGTTGGGAATAGCCATTGGTTTCTTATTCCCACCGATGTTAGTACAAAATAAGGAGAACTACGATATCGAAAGGGGGCTTCAACGTATGTTCTACTCCGTTGCGGCTCTCACGACGATCACGCTAATTCTTATATTAATCCGTATGTATATATAATTTTTATCTGATTATGTAATCTCGCAATCCGAAGTTAAAAGATTAAAAAAATATATTATATGACTTATTATTATACATGCAAATGAAGATAATTGACATTTGGCTCTAAATACTTATCACAAAAAAAAATTATAAAATTGAAGACTAAGAATGAAGGAAAATTATTGAATAGAAATTATTTAATAAAAAATTATTAAACAGGGACAATATTCTTCCTGCAAAATTTTATATAAAAAAAGATTATTTCATATGTTTTATATTTTATATATGTATCATGCTATTATTATGTTATTAGTAATTTGATTGCTATTAGTAAAGTATCAAAGAAAGTATATGCATATCTATATGTATATTTTTCATGAACAGGGAATCGGTTTTGCAAGTCGAAATTTATTTAATCAATTCCGGGATTGTGTCGTTAAGCGGCCGTATCTTCCATTTCTTTCTTTCGCTCTTATAATAGAAACCGATAATTTGTAGTTTTCAAGTCGGCACCGCCTTTACCACCTAGTGCAGCTCAAGCTGTGCAAAGAAAGAAGAAGTCCGAGAGCACCGGGGAAGTGAAGAAATTTTTTGACTCCATCAAAAGGCTGTTCTCGAATCGCGGTTATCTGTTACTTTTAGTCAGCTACGGCATCAACGTCGGCACCTTTTACGCTATAAGCACTCTCCTGAATCGACTCGTCACGAAACAGTTTCAGGTAAGCACTTCATTCAATGGTTGCGCGTACTCTCTTCTCGATTCCCGACTCGCTTTTCAGCAATTATGAATATTATTGTATTTATTATAATTATCGATGTACGTGAAACTTCTTACAAAAGTTTGTATTTTTTCTTCACTATTTGCAAATAGCTTCAGCTTCTCAATTATATCTCTGCATAATGAGAAGAATTAACAGGTAGCGGTTGCCTCTTTTTTTTTTAGGATGGTGAAGAGGACGCTGGTCGAATCGGCTTAACTATAGTTTGCGCTGGCATGATGGGCTCCATTGTGTGCGGTATTTTATTGGACAAAACACACAAGTTCTGGTGAGTAATCGGATCATTATTTTACGGAATAATGTCGAATCGTGGAATTTTACTTTAACGTAGTAGTAATTTAGCGGTAGTAATTTGATAAATTAATTTGTTTCTTTTCTCACATAAACCAGCAAATTAAACTGGAATTATAATAATTATTATATCATTACAATTACGATTAGAGAGAGGTTTGATTTCTATTAAATATTATATCAAGTTGTTTTGAATCAATTTCTCGATTTATTTAATGGATGCAAATGTATGCGACTGAAATACGTTGAAAATACGAATTTACAGGTGGACAACGGTAGGAGTGTATATTATGTCATTGGTTGGTATGATAATCTTCACCTTTACATTGGACAAGAATGTGGGAATATTCGTTGTTTACATCACGGCTGGCATTCTGGGGTAAAGTCTAGATTAATTTTGTTAGACGCAAAACTTTTTGAGATACTCTATTGACTTATGTCACGTTTAATTCTACTATTCTAGTTTGAGTTTGCTATTAGACGTTTTACACTTTGAATTCTGTTAAAAGATTTCTCTCCGTTAAAATTTATTTTAGCCTTTTTAAAAAAATTCACAGTCTCTAAAAGCATAATGAAGCATTTTTGGCTTCAGACTATCTTGAAATTTTATTTATCTGTATTATTTATTACAATATTATATATTTTTTAGCTTTTTCATGACTGGCTACCTACCGGTCGGTTTCGAGCTCGCCGCGGAGCTCACGTTCCCGGAGCCGGAAGGCACGTCGACGGGTCTGCTGAACGCGGTCGTGCAGATCTTCGGCATCGCCTTCACCCCGCTCTATCGCTGCCTGCTCAACATATGGGGTGATTTGTGGGCAAACGTCGCGCTGTGCGTCGTCCTCGCAGTTGGCGTTTTGCTCACGACTTTGATACCGAACGACATGAAGCGTCAGAATGCGAAGGCTTGACATTTCGAACGGCAGTCGCCGAGCCAGTAACGTGCGCCAACAACGAGCCTTCGGAGCTTCTGTGGTTGGAACGAGTAGTTTTCGCCTCGACAATACTCCTCATAACCCGTTATTCCAGTCCAGTTTGGACTTATATCCCCGAATATATCCCGTGTGCCGGAAATATTGTTCCTCTGAGCCACGTGTGTATTCGAAGAAGGTATAACTTTTTCGAAACTAAATTGATTAATAGAGTCCCTACAAAAAAAAAAAATAGTCAGACAGTATTGAAAAGCGTTTACTTCTCGTAGAACTTTCAGACTTTTACTTTAATAGATAGAGATTTAGTGCGCCTAAGTGCCGAGATGCCTAATATTGAGAGTTTGTAGAAGTTTCGAATATAATAGACCAATATTTTTATGGAAAAATTGACAGCCGAATTTACTGAAAAATTCGGTGTAAATAGACAATGGTACGATTGGCTTTAAGAAAAGATAAGAGAGAAAGCTATATATATATATATATGTCTAAAGATATATTTTTGTTGTCGTTGCTATTAGATGTAGAAACAAAGTGGTCTAACAAATATATGTACAAAACGGCGAGGAATAGCATCGTCGGAAAGATCGTCGGAAAATTCTCGATCCTGTTGTTAGTGGAACTCTTTAATCTCAGGTAAACGGTAGTAATTTAGAGGTGGTATTATGCAGTAATGAATTAACTCTGAAAATCAGTGAGAAAGCGAGGATATCGTAACAGGATAATAATTAAAACATTTTATAGAAATATTGCGAAATTATACGTTTTTAATCTATAACAACAATCGACAATAATCTACAATTTAAACTTTTATCATTTTCTATACATGTATATATCTTCTTGAATTCCCGTATTTTGAAACATCGTTAATGAATGGTATCCGAGAATATAAATTTTTTTAGAGCGTTAAAGCGAATTCATTGTTGCATAATGTCCAGTTTAGTATACGTTATGCGTAAACACGTAGCCATGAGTCTATACAAATTGTTATCGGGTTAGCGCAGATACTACTGCGATAGACGAGAAACGTAGTAATTAAAAGTGATAAGCGTAATGACAGTGAAAATTCGAGTTATAGCTTTATTGCGGTAATAAATAAATGTATTAATATGTAATATAGAAACGACTGTTTCAAATTCCAACTCTATTATTGTGACATTATTAGTGATTATCGAATAGTGTCTGCTCTAATATAATCACCGGATTAAATTGATCATTATAGATAACGGTCGTAATATTGCGTTATATGTGATTTTATTACCGCAAGCTTACTGTTTCTTGTGTACTGTATCTACAATGTGCCTAGCTTGAATCATTGTCATTCACGTGGAACTCTATTTTTATTAATTGTCCACCTTGTGATAAAAAAACAAAGTTATTTAATTCATATTTAGATTTATATTATATTTTCCTATATATATATATATATATTATATTTTCGAATATACATATATAATTTTTTCGAAAAACGATAAACGTTTCATTAGGATGTACAATTATTTATGAAAACCTCGTTTAATCATGGCGTCCATTTATAGATAATAGTGTATTCACACACAAAAATATTAGGACATTAGGTGTTTTAAAAATGAAATTATCGTAGCATTAAGAGAACGTAAAATCACGCTTAAAAATTTCTGTGTTCATCTCGCGTGTGTGCCATTAATTTCAGGTTCTAAAAATGAAAGAGTAAGAGCATTTACAATAGACAAAGTTAAATATTCTTCAAGACCGCATGTACAAACGGATAACTGTTTAAACCGCAAAGACACAATCCCGAAGGCGTCCGCCTTCGAATCAGCGACAAATAAATCGTCTTCCAATGTAATGTTTCTTCATTGTATTTTTTTAGGCCATTTATTGTGTGTTCCCACAAAGTTGTTCTATTTTATAAATAAAATGTTAAAACAATGATAAAACGCATTATTTTATACAATCATTAAACTATATATCATCAAAAATATATCGCAGCCTTTATAAGTACATAAAAAGAACATACATTAAACATTTTAATATTAAGACAAGTGATTTTATAACATTAGACATTTTAATATTGAGACAAGTGATTTTATACATAATATATTAACATATCCTTCTTAGGTAATGAGAGACTTTGAAGATCCATTTATCTCACCATCGAGGTATGCTTTTATTTAAGAAATTTTCTATCTTACAATTGCTTAAATAATGAGTTCTCGATAATGTGATGTATAATACGCGATGTGTAGCTAGATGAGGTCTTATCATATTTTACATTAATTTGAATGAGGTAATATGATTGTAATGCGTTTTTTTTTGCATAATCTTTTGAAGAATACTTTTCGAACGTTGCGACGAATGTGTAAAAAGTGTTCCACGATTGAAATTTACGAAATTACAGATAACAAGGATGAAAAACTCAAAGGTGTATTTTTTACATCGTGTTATTTGTTACAAATGTATTTACTCAATGAGTTTCTTCATCCTGAAGAAGCGTCGGAAGTAGAAGAGCTGCCAGGCGGATAAGCCGAAGAGGACGCATATCGAGAATAAACTGAAATATAATACTCGAGTATTCGTGGCCTCTGAAATCACAAAAGGAGACCAGATCATTAAGCAGTGTACTAAGCATTTCAGAATTACTTAATTATCAATTTAATTATGACAACGAATTATCACTGTAATTCAAAATTATAATCTTTTTAACGAAATTATTTTTTCCACTATTTACTGTGGAATAAAAATTAACTTCTTTTTACCGTTTGTGTCTCTCATTTCTTCCTCGTTCTTGCGCATTCTGGCAAAATCTTGCACTATCGCCTCCGACAAATCTTCCAACCGTTTCAATTCCACTTCTACTGGTTTCAACTTGGCTGCTTCGCCGATCTGTTAACGAGGAAGATGATTTTCATTTGAAAGCGACGACATTCTCGACGGAAACTTCAGCGGTCTCGTTAGTATTGCGTGTTATAATCGAGACAAATCAATGACAAAGAACGCAACAATTATAGAATTAAAGCCAAATAATTAATAATTTCTCTGCGTGTATGTGTTTTGCACAGAGCAAAAAAAGATTATATTAGACAGTGTGATATACGAAGTCTGATTGCAGTGGTTCTGATTTTTGAGCGATAAAATCAGTTAATTATACTGAGTGTTCTTTATCTATAGCTCTCGTTTATTTAAAAAAAATCTTGTCTCATACACAAGTAAAAAATCGTACAACTTTCGCTCAAAAATATTTAAGGGATACCGAATATTTCAGCCTATGCTTCTTCAAATTCTTTTATAAATAAAAAAATGTTCCAACTGTAATAGGAAAAATATTTCAATTTTAAGAATATTATATAACGGAATCATATTTCATATCTTTATATTATTATTACTGAAAAAGAAACGAACAATTTAGTATTAATGAGAAAGAATCAAAATATTCGGCATCAAAATGTGTCATTGTTATGCTGCTGTTATGCTGCAATATATGGATGTACCATTAACTATTTAAAAAAATGTTTTATACTTAAAAAAAAATTGTACGGTATGATTTTTATTTTATTTTAATAACTGTAAATTCAATTGGAGAATACAACTGATTATAATTAATGCGTGAATAAAATAATTCCAACAGCTCTTCCCATTAACGGAACATCCGCGCATAAAAGCATGTACAGATGAAACTATGTTGCGCTCTAATAGCTTAGCTCTAAAGAAACATTACCCTGGGGGTAGAGTTCTAAATAAGACAAGTAGTTCCATCTTCGAATTGACTACGTGCTAATTTATCTAATGGATAAATGTCTGCAGAGTCAACAGCACTGGATTTACAAACAAACTTATCCATTAGGTAAATTATTACATGATTTATCCAAAGGTAGAACCAACCAGCCCTAACTATAGGAAACTATCCTCAGGATAGCGTTTCCGAATGCAGCCAGGGCTGACTGCCAATGCACAAGTTCGTGAGAAAATGCATGCCAACGAGAACACAATATCGGAAAAACTCTACTTTACCAACTGCGCCGCGGAAATAAGCCACATATAAAAAGAAAGTAATGTCAGACAGTTTCTTTCAATCCCCGATGATATGATAGATTAAGCAAATTTTTTTTTTTAAGGAACAAATATGTATAATGGCACGTAAACTTACGCCTTCGTAACTCTTCGCTTCAATGCCACGTTTCGTGATCAGCATAATTTCTTGCTTGACACCACGTTGATCTGAAATAATTTTCGTATCAAATTTAGCCTATAACATCTTCCCAAAGAAATTGTAATTAATATAACTCTTATGTTTAATATAAGAATATATTCTTTTACATAATTTTTAAAGTATATCTCTCCATTCTGTTGCTTAATTAAATTGTACCATGGCAAAACGATCCAACAAGCTAAATTAAAAATTAAACATACGTACGGCTTGGAACGCGTGAAATAAAGCATATCTCGAAGGTATCATAAGTTTCCGTTACAAAGGAGAACTTCAACAGCTTTCCATAGGGAATATCCTCCTTTTGAGACAATATATGTCCTTTGGAGTCCTGAATCTGTGAGAAACAAAGTCATTGATGTAAAATTAATGTTAAACGCGATTTCAGGCAAGAAGTAAACAGTGGGTTCTGTCACAGCTGTTATGGAACCGCGAAGGACCAGCGTCAAGTAGCACGCTCAATGCTCACGGAAGAATATTTCGGTGAAGGATGAATGAATAATTGTCGATCAGGATCTACCTACCACAAAATTCGTCTTCTGACCCATCGCCTCCGATATCTCGTATTCCCCTGTGACAAGTACATTCGCGTGGACCTCCTCCTTCAGACACTTATGACTGTTCGGCTCCAGGTAGAACATGATGCCGTGAACCTGGGCGACCAGCAGAATCGCCAGGAGGGCCCTCACGTGAGCCCGAATCATTTTTCGCTCGTCGTTCGTTCTCGAGCAATCACCTTAAACAGAAACGTTGTTCCGGTGTCACCAAGGGAATGTTCCGCTCTCACATAACATCCACAGCATCACGATGAGGTGGCAGCCACATTGGCCATTAAGTACTGAGAGTGAGAAGGGAAGACCGCCTTATGCTAGACTTTAACATATTTCTGCGATCGCGAGCAAAATCATTTTCTACCTTTTTCTTTGTACGGCAAAGAAAAACGGAAACTACTAAACGGAAAACCGATTAGAAAAATAGGATTAGAAATTTTTAAAATTAAATAAGATCTAGTTTTTAAATTAAATGGGATTTAACAGAATTTCAAGTAATTTTATTAATTTTCAAAATAAATTACTTTTGGAGCTTGATAACTTTTAAATTCGATTATTAAAAATTTTGAAGAGCGAAAAAACTGTTAAGTTCCAAAAGTAAGTTTGAAAATTAATAAAATTATTTACAATCTCTAATGAATTTTTTGATGTTTAAATTTAACGATTTCCAAAATCGTACTTTGATTTTGATAAATTTTAAAATTTTGTTTAAAAAATTTTAAATAGGTACTTCAAAAATTTCTTTCTAAAATTAAGCGACTTTTCGAGTCCTCGTTAATTTATAGTTGCAAAAAAAAAATAGATCGTAAATATTAGATACGCGGGTCACCATCTAGGTATTTCGCGTGGTTTACGATCCTGTCGCATGAGCAAGAACCTGCGGCTGCATTTCCTAACCTCGTCTAACCTCTCAACAGCGGGTGATCACATTCGACGTGCTCTGGCGTTTTTGACATATGCTACCATCGTCAGAATGGTCCTGTTGGAGAACGACGCGGTAACTCGACGTCTCGTCGCCGACGCTGCTCTCGCACATACGACCGACTAACCGGCGAATTTTCGTTTCAGTTCTTAGCGGAGTTAACCAAACTCTTTGACAAGTCGCGTCTCTCGGGCTCCGTGTCGCTCACCATTAAAAGATGTGAGTATCCCCCTTTTTTTTTCGTTTCAAAATATCTGTTGCGCCAAAGCTTGAAGGTGACGAATGCCCTGCTCCAAAATGGGCTGTTAATTAAACTATTTGGAAATTAGCAGCTCTTAACCTTAAAACCTTGAATTGTGTAGCTTTGACGAGAGACAGAGAAAAAAAGGGTGATGTAAAGATCTAAATTTACATACACTTTTCTCGTGAAAACTTCCCTTACTTTTCCCTTCCTTTCTTGGTATTTGAGAGATTTAAGGCAATTAAGAAATTTTTTTTGTTTCACAGTTAATGGACACAATAAACCGGTGCCCAGGAAAGGCAGACCTCCTTTGCCGACTCCCACAGAGTACCTCTGCCTAGTTCGTGCATCGCTTCGTAATAAAAAAATCTCCACTGTTGTGCGTATATCTTTCGTTGACACTGTTGGTAACGCCGCTCGTACCTCTCTCTCTATCTTTCTCTGAGACGTTTGATTTTCATCTTTCAGATTCATTCCAAGGATGTAAACAAATTCCAACAGGCGTACTGGAACCTCTTGAAGACGAACGTAAGCGGTCTGAAGAAGCTGAAGAAAACGAAGTCGGCGAAGCCGAAGGTTCACTGACCCAGCGAGGGCTAACTGCG
This sequence comes from Wasmannia auropunctata, assembly GCF_000956235.1. Classification (NCBI taxonomy): domain Eukaryota; kingdom Metazoa; phylum Arthropoda; class Insecta; order Hymenoptera; family Formicidae; genus Wasmannia; species Wasmannia auropunctata. The sequence goes on from NW_012026987.1 coordinate 3,170,452, forward strand.
CAACGGTTGTTTATTTCTTTGTTATTAAAACTCTTTCATATACTGTGTTCGCCATATATTTATCGACACTACTGTGTAAGCATACGAACGAAGCGCGTTTTAGCCGTTTTATGCAGCATTTTGTATAGACTGATGTACAAAAGCGGGGATTAATAATACTGTTATGAAAGTATATACACACGCGACCGATAATATATAAAATGCTAATATATAATGCACACTTTCGTAAATTTATGCAACGATACAGCAGTAAGGGATAATTATTAAGAATTCAAGATAGATAATTGGGATAAATTTTTTGATGATCAGGGTAAAATTTAAATGAAATTTATCAATGATTTTACTTGTATTATTTTGTTACTCATTGTCAGATATATAAATTCTATATAAACATTTTTCGCAATTTATGTTTCTAATCTGATATCTTGTTTTTTAATTATGGGAATTGAATATAATAAGAATATAATTTTTGTTATGTAAAACTTGGACTTTAGATGCAAGAATCCGTTGTCGGTCTCCTGAAAATTTCGAAAATTCCTTTAAATTTCGATGTCATCTGCAAACAATAGAGTCACAGCCACAGTGACACGTGAGGTCGAGATATATCATTCCCCTAATCGTCGCAGAAATGTTTGTTGTCTCGGGTGACGCGAAGCGAAGTCTTTGTCCCCGTTCCGCAAGATTTATGATGCTGGACTCACGAGAGATGTCGTAAAAAATATATATATATCTGATCGATTTATCACTCGTCTAGCGGTCGGCCGAATAAATCTCTTTCACGAGTGACAGTCCGCAAAGTATGATTATCTAATCGCTGCAAACATTCGAGTGAGCTGCATATAATTATTTTAACGCTGTGAATTACACCCTGCGGATTTGTTAAAATTGCAGCCGTTCACGTGCTCGTATCTTAATCGTTTATTGCATTCTCGGAATTTGGCTTGCGTTTATTCTCGGCCCGAATGTTTCATCGCGGATTCTGCAGTCCTGTGTGCACCGTCAAGATCACGGGGCAAGAGGAGAGCTCCCTAGCATCGATAAATCTCGATGCGAAATTTTGCCGTTCGACAATAATGTCGAATGAGAAGAACGGAAGGGTTCGCATCGAGGATCGCGTCGATATTGCTATGTCACGCGATTCGATTTTATTTTCGCGCGATCCGCGCTTTTCTCATCTCGAGGTAATCCGACGATCCCGCCCCGCGGCATTAGAACATAGTTTGGATATTCTTTGGCACTGGACCCGAGAACACGTGTGTGGGAACCATTGTGCAAAATCCTGGGGGGCTGCCAATGTAATACCTGATGTAAAGTGAATTTATCGTTGTATACATTACGGCCGCGAATAAACAAACGCGGGGGAATCGTCACTCCTCGCGAATTCTCCATTGTGCTCGTTTCGTCGTTTCAGGGAATGACGTGAATTGGATGACAGAAAATTGATCATAAGAGACGATTGGGAAATTTATCTCTTCTTCACGCTACATATAACGCTACATATTTTCAGTTTGGAGAGCGAACTATTAGATTAATGTTGAAATTGCAGAATATACAATGTATATTTTTTTTTACTGCTGCAATTTTGCGATGGATATTGAGATCTCTTACACTTGTTGTTTGTAGCAGCGAAGTTATATATAAATATTGTGAATAATGGAGTGCACGGATAAATTGACATGACAGGTAGGAATAAGTAGCGACCTGTATTCGAAAAGAATTCTGGATGTCTCGATGAATACCTTGACACGATTGTCCAGTTCCAGAATGCGTGGAGGCTGTGTATATTCATTCTAAAAATACCGTTCTTAAAAATATACATTTTTCTGGCCGCGAATCAGGCCTCAAAGCAGGGTTTCGGATTATAAACAGAACGCGCGTTAAATTGAATATCAATCGAAGAAGAAAATTTATGGTTCGATGCGATAGAGAGAATAAGCAACTCCAAACGCTAGATTTCCAATCAGCAAAATTGTGCTTAAGTCTTTATTTTAGCTCTCAGCCTTCAAAATCATCCTCGACACTTTAGATCTCATTTTTAATCTGACTATATTCTTTACATAATTAATCCTCCGGATTTATTAATTTTACTCTTAATTTTTGTTACCTTCTGTTTCGCTTCTATGTATATCACACTTTTCATCGCTACAAAAAAATGTAATTTTTTGAGAATCGTTTGGCGCGTGGTCTCGCCTCCTAAAGTTCGGACGTCGCTCGTGGGGAGCCACGTCGACGAGGGTGGCTACGTCCTTAACACGATTCTATTTTTTTCGCGGATGCACTTTCGAGGAGCGACGCGCGGGGGAACCGCGCGCTGAGTGACGCAATTCTCGTTTCGTTCCCGCGGAGTCATACGTGCGTGCAGACGAGGTGGACGCGGTCGCGGCGAGGAGGGACACACGCCCGAGGAGAGGAGTGTCCGGACGAAGAAGAAGAAGCGGTGCCGACGCTCTCGGGGAAGCAGACACGTACGAACCTCCATCGCGGCCGCATCGTCGTCGCGTATCCTTCCCCTTCGCACGCGCGCACGAAGAGATTAAAAAAAAGAAAAAAGAAAGAAGAAATCGAAAATCCGTCAGCGCACCCGATCGCGAGCACCCGATTTTTCGACCGACGAACTAGCGGTACTTGGAGAAGCGAACCAGCAAGCAGCCACCATGGTTTACGAGAGCGACTTCTACACGACCCGGCGACCCTACTCGCGGCCGCTCGTCTCCTCCTACAGCGTCCCGGTCAGTATTCATTGTGAATCTGGAGTTGTTTTCTTTGCGCCAAGAAAAAGAGCGGGCTGGAAAGTAGTATGTCTTAATAATGTTTTCTTGCTACACGTGGCAAACTAACGTCGAGAAAGAGAGAGAGCCCCGTTTGCGACAGGAAGTGTTACCATCCCCCTGTAACCATGCAGCCAGACTCAGCACCCCCGTATACGATCTCGCTAGACCGCGCGCCGACGTCTCACCGGAAACTCCTCTCGGCGCGCACATTGACATTTCCTCTCGTGTGCATTGAGGGATTAACCCGTTTTTTGACCCGGTGTTTTAATATTCGAAATGCCCAGTTGATTTGAAACCTGTGTAGGTCTGTGAATAGTAGATGTCACACACGTCGTGATTTTCAGTGATGAGAAGCGAAGATCGCGTTTGAATATACGCTGAAGTATTATGTTGTTTTAACGGCACGTCACGAGAAAAAAATCGGCGCACAAAGAGAAGTAATCGATTCGGGCCAAAACGGGTTAAATAATTAATCGATGATTGACGGGGTAATTATTCCACGCGATCGCTGGATGGGGGTCGGCGTTTTATTCATATGACACGCGAAATGACGACGATAATTCGCCTGCGGGGTAAATTAAATAGTTGAATTTTCGGACATTATACACACTCAGATTTCTTTCGAAGAGATTGCGAATTGAAAGAAGAGAAGAACTTTTTTATCCTTTGAGCATTAAAAATCGTTAAAAAATATATTTTTGGCAACATTTTTTATATATTTCATACTTATATATTTTTAATTGTACAAATTGTCTTTCGGTCATCTATTAAAAAAGTGGCACATCGGTAGAAAAAATTAAAATGCCATGAAATACCTCACTCACAATTTTTAATATTTTCAACATTTTTTAAAGTATCAGAAATCGTGTGAACAACAGTCAGTATTTTCTTAACAAGTATTCACTTTAAAGCTTGTTTAACCTTTAACCCGCGATGTTAAGATTTTTTCTCTTCCATTTCCACGTTATTGAATATCGTTTAACGATATTCATTTAGCTCCAAATTGCATTTCAAAACTATCTTTAAGATCTAATCTAATTCAAGATTTAATCTCGTTTAAGATCTTCAGTCTTAAATGATAGAAAACGATTAATAATAACGTTGCTCGTCTGAAGACGATGCGCGAAGGGATCAACGCGTCGGAAGAGAAGATAAGTAATCGCGAGTTAAGGGCTTGATTCGGTTCGCGAGGTGGAATCCGCGTGGAATTTCGCCGGGGAAACAAATAAGCCGCAAGAGAGAGAGAGAGAGAGAGAGAGAGAGAGAGAGAGAGAGAGAGCGCAGCGCTGACCCGCATTCGGCCGATCGTGATTTCGCTACTGTCGGACGCGATCGACAGCCCGTGAGACGTCGAAGGTGCGCGCGAAGCGACGAGTGAGGACTTGGCACTTGATTCCCTTATCTCTGCCTCCTCTCCCTCCCTCCCTCTCTCCCTCCCCCCGGTTCGTCGACGAGGTCGATCGACGACAGAGAGCGAGCGGCGCGACCGGAAACACCTCAGACATTGCTTGTTCTCCGAACTTTGGTTCTCTCCGTCCTCCTCGAGGGCCTCGCACACGTCCTCGTCGCTGCTGTTCGTCGTCGAGCTCGACGCCGCGACTCGCCGAAAAAAAAAAAAAAAAATCACCGCCGAGACAAATCTCTCGACTTCCACACTTCACTCCGGCCACTGTGTTCACCACTATATTACTACTATACTAGCACTGTACTACCAAGTTTACTACTACTATTACCGTTACTACTATATTACCACTTACTACTATACTACCGCTCCTGTACTCGAGAACGTGCACTCGGTGTCCCGGGGCGGGGAGACCCTTCGATCGAGGAAGCTGAAAGGGTACGAAGGGGTAACCGCGACGAAAGCTTTCGGAAACTCTCCAGGGGGAGCAGGAATTCTTACGAAACTGTGCGGCATTAATTGGATCCGCGCGTGTATACACGGCACAGCTGCATGGATCTCGCAAATCGATCCCGCGAACAGCGATCTCTTTGTTTTATTTTTATTTTTGTTTCTAATTTTTCGTCGCTTTGTTAAAGATAGTAAGATATCTGTAGACCGGATCGCAAGCGAATCCCCAAATCCATCGGTAAATGGACTCGTATATAAGGGAGTTTCCTTCTGGCAATACTTGTTTATCTTTGTGTTTTTATTTCTGTTCGTGTTTAGGCTACTCTTGACAAATTCAAGGGATAGCATTAGTTCTTGTTCTATTGGTTTATTCGTTGTCCATGTCCATGTCCCCGCAACAAATCGGGGAGTTATCGTGTGCGTGCGACAGGACTCGCCGCATACATCATTTGTGCTAATCGCAACTCGAGCCGTTGTGAGAGAACCGTTGTCCGACACGTATTTCTAACAAACGGTAGATATTTGATGTTGATATCAAATGATGTTGGTACAGACGATACTTCGGTGATTATTACGGTGAATTAATTAAATTTAATAATGCTAATTAAATACGGTGAAAGCAAAGAGGAGATTATTGTGGCGACATGGTTTTAAAATTGATCCTATTATAATGGATTTTGAATCGTTCTGGAAATATTACACACTTACGTGGAGATGTTTTTTGCAAATCACCGTTGATTTCAAATTGAAGATATAAATATGGCTATGCCAAGAAAAGGCTTTACTTTTTAAAATATTTTATAAATTTAATATTTTTTAATTCACTTAACTTTTTTATCCAACGAGGAATTGTCATCATATTCAAACTTAAGAAACATTTTTTATATAAAGACGTTCAAGTTTGATTTCATCGTAGGCATAATTAATTTTGCTCGTTAGAGGTTCGACTCTGTTACTATTTGGCGAGAGGCTTTTTGTCTAGGCATAGCCAGAATCGTCGAGGGATCGGGGATCTGGGTTAGCTTTAGGGATTGCCATTGATCATCAGTCCGACGATAAAAAAAGCAGCCAAAGGTATAGCGAGATAAATGGCACAACGTTGATAGGAATTATCTTGTTTTTGCGAATCCGTCCGAAAGTTATATTTAGTTCTCGGCTCGGCACACACTGAACTTAAATCCTTCCCATCCGAATCGCCGTTAATAATGCTGGAATAGCAGTCACGTACGGCTGTTAATAGTCCATTTAAAAGTCAAAAGATTGTTAATAGACCGTTTAAAAAATCATAAAATGTTTTTACGAAGTTTTTATTTAAAAACTCGCGCAAAAACGGATTTCGTTATAAAAATTGACAACTTCAGAAGCGGAGAGCTGTTCAATTCGCGATTAAAATGATTATTAATTAAAAATGAGATTTTCCACGAATATTCGCAGCAATTGCGCGCCTTAATCAGGATTTATCCGCGCAATTTTATTTCATGTATTTTCGTTCGAATATATCTATACCTCGAAAATATCGAGGGGAAATCAATCTCGCGATTCGAAAAATGCAAAACTGCATCGTCGATATCGAGATATTACGGACATCTTGGCAATTTAAGTTAAAAATAAACTTGCCGCGTTTCGAACGCAAGCTCTCCTTCCTTCGGACAACATTCTCCGATGTAAATAAAATCTCTGAACGTATCTTCTGCCTGTGTCCTGCTCAAGGCCCGACTCGGATCGTCGGCCAAATACATTTTTCTGTCGACGCGGATCTGAGATTCGCCGGGTCGCGCGGGGCCGTCTAAGTTTAACACGACGGAGTCCCGGAAAATGGCTGCAACGCTATGAATAGCTTCCGTTCTGTAATTCCCTGCCCTCCGGCAGCTCTATTTATAATACGATTTTGGATTTTCTGACGTTAGACGGGCTCTCCTGCCGGTTTCATCCTGCGCTTTTCGCCCGGGTCGCGCGCATCTCCAACGCGCGTGAATCTCCAGGTTTTCCTCGTCGTCCTCGTGCAGATCGCGGGTTCCGAGGGTTCGACTAATGGTATCGAGCCGCCATACAAGCGATCCGCATTGTTTAATACTGGCACGAGAGCCGCTCGTGCTTAATACGCGTCTATTTATAAAGATTACAATCAACCGCGCTTCGCAGAATGGACGAGCGTTTTAGCGCCATCGTCCGCAGAGCTCGGTCAAAATTAATAAAGGGCCGGTCATAATTTCGAACACAGTTCAGTAATTTGTCACACGTGAATGCCGTGGCGTTTTAGATTGGTAGAGTAATTCGCACCAATAATGCTATTTCTCGCCCGAACGATGTTGGCACTAATTTTTCGGTTTCCTGGTTTGGAAAGAGTAGATTACACTGCAATAACACTGCAATTGCAATAACGTTGTAATTATCTTAAATCGCAATTAAGGTATAATTATGTTACAATTGTATATTTCGTATAACACAGTATAATTGTATGACCGTATTGGTAGTGTTATAATTACGATTATGACGGCAACGTTAAAAAATTACGGAACGTCGGAATTTGGCACACTCGAAATTCGCCCCCCCCCC
>NW_012026987.1:3177650-3217095 GCF_000956235.1 Wasmannia auropunctata
CCCCCCCCTCTCCCCCGATATCAACTGCGCGCTGCGAAATTAGGTTGCTATTCAGCTGCTGAAGAATCGCAGGCGTAGGACGCCTTCCAGATTATCGTCCGTGACGATTATTAAGACTATATGTTCCCGCGCCCCGCGCCGCTCCGCGTTTCTCCGCGACTCGAGGGGCGAATCGGTGTTGCGTTACTCTGCCCTAATTTAGACGCACGGACGGCGCGACGCCGACGCCCACCGTCGGATTTTCGTCGACGCGAGAATTCATACGCGCCCGCCCGCCCGCCGACGCCGACGCCGACGCCGAGTGGCACGCGGATACATACGTGCAAGGGCGTCATCTCCCTGCCGATCTGTATATATCGGATCCGCGTTGAGGCAACATGTGTTGAGGCAATATCGAAATGATCCCGCCTCCGAAGTTTTTGAATAGAAAAAATTGCCCCATAAAACAGTTGAGCTAAACAGTTTCAATTTCGTAATCCGGAGATATCTATCACGGAAAGAACGATTTTGTTGAAAGGTCTAAAAATTTTGCCAAAAACAGATCTGAAAATAATTTTTTGTTGAATCATAATTGGTTAGAATGTTAAAACTGATAAGTATTGCTATAAAACGTTTTGATATTCTAGTAATTATTTTGACTTTGGTAAAAAATTATTTTCAGATCTGTTTTTGGCAAAATTTTTAGACCTTTCAACAAAATTGTTCTTTCCGTGATACAGGGCGAGAAGAATGTGCTGCAGTCACAGAGACAAATAATCATTTACGTAAATGGTTAAAAAAAAATCCCAAATGAACAACGAAACGGTCTTATTTGAGTATTTTAATTTTTGCGCTCGTGGTTTGTATAGATTTTATTCTCTATCTAAATCCGCGTGTTTGTGATATTCATAAGTATATAATGTGAAATTGGGCGGAAGGTTATTTCCAAAGCGATATACATTCTTTATGACGTGTTAGAGAGACCAAGTCTGCCTCGAGTTGTTTAATATCTTACATCGATGCACGTCTTTGAATCAAGTCTCGCAAGTCTATATCGGGATCTACGGGATAAATGATATCATACGCTCTCCGACTACGTCGCGTCGTTTTACGACGACGTCTTTACGACCCGCCAGGAAAGCGGGATGATGACGAATGTTATGGGAATTTGGGCTTTTCTTGCGCGCGAGACGAGGCTTTGGCTGTCCGACAAGTGTACTTTATTACTACTTTAAAATATCGCCACTTCTGAGCCCTTGTGGTAGATTGAAAAAATGAGTCGACAAGGGTCTCAGCCCCTTTTTTTTATATACTCAGAAGAGATGCGATTTCTCTGATTTTAAATTACTTCCAAAAATGATTATCTGTAATAAATTTTCTTCAGGCTACTTTCTGTAGTATAAAAACAGAGACTAATTTTTTGTGCTACTGCCAAACGAAATAATGTATATCGCGTTTTATGAGTCCACATATATGCAAATGTAAAACAATTATAGCGTGATATGAAATTTCTAGATATATGATAATGAACACGTTGTGTTTCCAATACTTTTCATACAACCCTTTCTTTGCAAAGTTCTCAATTAATTAATTATTCAATTATTACCATGTAAACGGCGTGTCAATAATGGCATTAAGATCAATTGTGGCAAGTCCAAATAAACGTATGTGTCTGCGTCGTTTTGATAATACGGGCCATTTCACGTTTACGAAGCAGGTAATTGTAACAGAAGGGGGCTTTTAAGAAATCGCAAGACTGTAAGCGATGACGTATTTCTGTTGTTTTTATTAACCGTGCGTAAGCACGTGTCTGACATTTTAGAGACGATCAACACTTTAGAATTCGCGGGGGCGATCATGAGTGCTTGGCTGTCAAGCTCTTGGAGCACCATTCTTAGATACTGATGCCTTTGGCACGTCTTTTTTAAGACGTCTCTAAAACTTTAACCAAAAGACATTTAAAATAAAAATGTTTTCAAAGCTTTCTCAAAGTTATCTTTTAGACATTTTTTGGAGCATGTATAATTTGCATTACCGATTGTAATATTTATTCAAATATATTTGACATGGCCAACCTGAATATAACATATTAATCTGTAAAAATGTCTACGATCTCATTCCGATATTTTTTATTATTTCCATTCACTATGATAGAGCCTATGATACAGTGATACAGAAGGTCTGTTTTTTATAGCTGAACTGGCTACACTAGTTCAGAGTTTATCTTTCTCTTTCTACATTGGAAGAGCCTGTTTTTATAGCCAGTTCGGCTATAAAAACAGGCCTGGAAAGTGTCATTTTGCGGAATGAGTTAATAAGAAAAAAAAACTAAGATTCTTCCCCCTGCGACACACACACATACAAAAGGAACTGGAATCATAATCGTAATAAATCAGTATGTCAATAACTTAATACATTACATACTTTGTTAACGACAAAATTAATCTCTACTTATTACAATGTAGTCATTATACAGATATGTAGACGCGTAATGTGAATAAAAGAGAAAATCTTGATTTACGATCCGAGAAAGAAAAATTCGGGTTACGTGGACATTGATGCCAAAAAGAGTAAAAAATTATTCAAATGGGATCCTAATCTAAACCCATCGGGTGGGACATCGAGGAGAATAGTACACGAGCGGTACCATGACGACGGTCGCGGTTTAACAAAGAGAACAGACGCGGCAGTAGTAGGAGGAATAGTGTGGAAGCTCGAAGATGTCGGTGTGCAACTGCATGGCGAAACTTGGGGAAACCTTGCGACACGGATAAGCTCCAAGTGTGCGCTCTGTGTGCGATACGAGCGGGAAAATCACTCTGCGGATCGCGGACTGAGAGGCTCGAGGACCGAGCGGCGGCTAATTGCCCTTGATTGAATCACTAATGGCTCGAGGACTAGCGATCCCTGACCGGAGCCCCTTTTGCCGGGTGCTCGAATTTGCAGACGAACCAGCAGGAAGCTAAGAAGCAGGACTATTTCCCGTGGGAGAAGGTGCCGCTCGTGCCGCGACCGTCGCTGGTGCCGGAGCCGTTCACCGTGTGGGGCCGCAAGAGGCAGGACCCGCGCGAGGAGTTCTATCAGTACGCCACTCTGCCGGACAAGGAGGGCGTGGTGCGCGGCAAGGACGTCGCCCGGGAGGACCACATTCGTCAGCTGGTGGACCGTGGCGCCGTTTCGAAGGTCGGCCTGGACGCCGCCGCCGAGCTGGCCACCCGCGGTCACGTCTTCGAGAAGGGCGTGCTCGCGCGGCCGTCCAGCAAGGTCCGACACGCCAACACGCCCGCCACCGGCCGCACCAAGATTCTGCTGGCTCTGCAGACGCCGTCCTGGTACCGATTCTAACGACGAGAAACGAGAAGGAAGAAAGAGAAATGAAACGCAAGAGAACGTTGTATTATACTTTATGGACGCTCTTCGGGAGAATGAAATCTAGTATCGACATTTTTATGGGGATATACATTACAATTTTTTTAGCACGAATCGCCGCCTGCGCGATACAGAGATACAAAGCGGAAATTATTACATTGTAGTTTGATGTTTTGATGTTTAAATAAGGATTGCCTCTCATGACAATTACGTATAACGTTGTGTTTGCTATTTCTATTGTGCATCGATGTATAGATAATGAATTAGCTCGTCAGACTTAAGCTAGTCAAGCCAATCGATTTTTATACAAAAGTACTTTCTGCGGAATGTTAAATTTACTTGTAACAATTTTTCGGGTTAGCATTTCATTTTAATGACGATCAGATTTTTTTAGATTTTGTAGCTATAGAAGGGTGTCTTCACATTTAAACTGGTCGTCGTACTTTCAAGTTTCAAGGCGATTGATAGCGATTTTTTTTTTCGCCGATTGTTTGTAAAGAGAATAAAATGAGCAGTATGAGAATATTACAAATCCTCAGCATTTACTGGTCATTTTGCATTTTCGATTTGCGATTTCTGACGCGAGTTCACGACGCGAGAATGCTTGCAGTCGCGCTTTTTTTTACGCAAAATAACTGATGCGCCGGAAAAAACGTTCCATGCGATCTTTCGATCCGCTCGAAATCTCGAAACGACGAGAGATTTCCCGCTTCTCGGGAACTCTCTTTCGCAGCATTAAACGGCTACGCTAATCACAATTACGTAAAACGCCCGTGGGATTCCGCGCTCTTCGCACTTCATCGCGGATCATTATACTATCGCGAATGCGTTTTCACGGGGTTTTCGTCTCTTCGCAATGACTCTCATAATCATTTGTTCAGAAGGACTGACTCGAACGGACATCTTACTTTTTTTTGTTAGCGTGAGCCGATACATATATCAATTCATGCATGTGTATACGAGACGAATAAAGCTATGATGTCACTCTACAGAGAGTTTGTCAAGCCTGTTTGTCGCAAGACTGTGCAAACAAAATACCCTAGATTAATTAAATTCTCGTTTAATTAATCCCTTCGTATCTAGCGTAATCACGCGCGGTTGTACCATCGGTCTTGATTAAACCTTCTCCCCCTTCTTCTACCACTATCGTCAACCGAGCCAGCCAGCTACAACATATGCATATATATATTTATTAAATATATATGTATTAAATGCTCGAACGTCGATGAAGCGTCGACGTTCAAGGATTTGTTGGGATCTCGTGATCGCGAAAAAATATTGACTTCTAATATCTTGATACATGTTTGTCCAGGCGCCCCTCTGACTTTTGACCCCCCCCCCCTTCCGAGAGCAGTAACTTTTAATCGCCTTGTATGACCACACTAAAGTTGTTTGGCATTAATTTTTACAATCGCGTCGCAGACTGCGCGACTCACCGAAGCGACGATCTTACGCGCGAAAAGAAATCCACAGGAGACGAGGCGTTTCGCGTAGATCTCTCTCACGAGGGGGCTGCAAGAACTTACCTCGCTATTCATATTTCATTATAATAAGAATAGAAAAGAAAATCCCGCGAGTCCTCTTGAACTTCGGCGGAACCAAAAGAAAAAGAAGAAACGCGATTCGCAGCTGAATTTGCAATTAAATTCTATTTAGCTCCCCCGATCCCGTTTGAATTAACGGAGCTTCGTATCGAAGTTAAATTCCCTCTTCCCCGCCCCCTCTTTCCGCGCCGAATTTCAATCGCGAGAATGTGCCCGACTAATCGAGCGACTCCGATTTAACCGTAATTAAATTCAATGAAGCGTCAGAGCGCAATCCGCCACGAAGTTTCGCGCTGCTCCGAAGAAGGTCGAAGAAGTTTCGGAACGGGACACCGAACGCACGTACACGTGGCGGGACAGATGCGTGCAAACATTCTCATCCACGTACAAACACACACGTACACCTGTCACGCCACAAACACACACATACATACATACACATGTTACCGCGCGAATGTTACCTACGCGTTTCTTGGCAAGGGCGGCGTATCGTTGCCCAACGCTCGGAGTGTCCTGAATATTTCGTCACGGGGACATTATTAATGCACATGTTACATACCGCTCCGCGGTTTATAATTGGCCCGCACGTTGTGTGTCTACAGATAGCTAGATCGACATGTTATTACCGTGAACGTGTCGCCGGGATCCATCAGTACTTCCGCCTCTGTGTATATATATGAGAGCGATAAGAAAAATATTCCCTCACGCCATGCATCTCCTTCATTCTCGACTTCCCCCTTTCACGAGTCTCTTAACTCTTTGCACCGTAATTTGTCGTCGCGATTAATACTATTATCAAGACTATTATCAAACAGTCGCATGTCGCGGTGAAATTAATTAATGCAAAGTAAAAGAATAATTAGATTTACGTTGCTCCAAAAAGTCGATTTTTTCGCTTCGCGTTATTCAAAAATTAAAATAAGAACTCGACGTTCTCATTTTGCAGAATGCAACGTATTTCATTCGAAACGTAAATGTAATTGAAATTTTTTATGTTAGGATTTGGAATTATGGACGATGAGTGTGTATCCTGTTAACGCGAAATAATACAGCAAAGGGTTAATCGCGCTCGTAAGAGAGTCCGACGGGTTCCAGCGTCGTCTGGAACCCGTCAACTTTCTCCTTATTTGGCCGCGAGCCCAGCCGGCCATCTGGGCGGCATTACCGGCCAAACTTCGTCCACGGAGATGAGAAACGACTTCGCGAGTCTCTCCCTCTCAGAATAGATGAACTGGCAGCGCGCGAGTACGTTACTCCCCGCGCGGCGACGCGGGTTAATTATTCGCGGGTATAACGCGAGTAGTTACGAACACCGTCGAGCCAGACGACGCAGCGACGCACCTGTTCGTCCACCTTCCACCTTCCACGTCTCTCGCCTCGTATGTCGCGCGCCTCTCTCGGCCGAAGAACAGGGCCAAATGATATATTAGGAAGACGAAGATGATCTTGTCGCGAAACACATAAGAGGATAAAAATGAAAGAAAGAGGCAATTTATAAGAAAAAAAGAGCGAAGTTGTACGACTGGAAAAAATTGTAATTTCTTGTTCGTTCCAAGCTGAATAATTTTTTATCCGCAGATTCTTCAATTAAATCAATTTAACTTTAACTTGGCAAGTTTTCAAGTTTCAATATTAAATATTTCTGTCACAGTATATATATATATATATATATAAAGATCAGATTATAAATCTATTAAAATCTACTGGAAATTAAATCAAATATAAACGATTATCGAAGACAGTCTTATATCTTCGCTCATAACTTAAAACTTATGTCTTAACATTCAACCTGTTCTCCGACCAGACAAATCGATCATGAAACCTCTCACATGTGAATAGAATCTGTAGATTTCTTTGACGCAACCCAATCTCCCGATCCGACAATCCATTTGCGGCCCGCGGATGGAGAACCGCGAGGGTCGTCCTGAGACGAGAATAATGTCTGGCACATAATTTTTAGATGATATCCACATTTCGCAAGGCTTGAATAAATGCAAAAAGTTTGTAGAAATTTACATCATTTTATGAAATCAGAGTCACTTTATGATATTTCATTAAATTTCAATAATTCTTTAATATTATATTATTTAACTTTTTTTATATTATTACATAATATTAGATTTTATTATTCAATTTTTCTATCAAAAAATATCTATATATATATATATATATATATGTGTGTGTATCTATAATTTACTTTTATTAATTGATAATCTTAAGTAAAATGTGAATGACTCCTAGACAATATTCCGTCGGCGAATGGAGTTCCGTTGCTTTGCACTGCAATGTTCGTGTGCCAGGCGCCAAAGTCAAGTCGCCGTTACTCGTCGACGGGCGCCGCTCCGTTTTCTTTTTCTTTTTCCGGAGGCGAGCCCGTTCTCCTCCATGTCGCTTGACCATGATCTAACCCCGAATCCGTAGACGCCTCGCCACTACGTGGTCCGCGACTATCCGGAGGCCGGGGTGAGGTCCGCCCAAGAGCAGTACAGCTATTCGTACACCAACGCCAGCTCGACCAGCTCCACGGACCCGTACAGCGGCCGTCCTCAGAGGACCTCGCAGACCCAGGAGAGCGTCGTCAAGAGGGAGAGCGGCCCGTACGGCTCGTACTCGACCGAGAGGTCGACCAGAACGTCGTCCGGCGGCGGCCCCGGGAGCTACCGCTCCTCCTACGAGTCCACCGCTTCCGGTCGTTTGCCCGGCGGCACCAGCTACCGCCATTACTCCTACCGCGTCTAAATCCCCCGCATGCCCCCCCCCCCCTCAAGCCGATCGCGCACTTCCGCTCTCATCGATCTCGACGACCTTACCAGAATGTCTCTCTACGCGATTTTTCGACAGTCGACACCAAAAACGACAGACCGCGCGCGGGATCTGCGGTATCTCAACGCGCGCGAGGCGTGAATGATACATCATTTCCGACGTTGTGAAACACCGCAGACCTGCCACTCGCGCGGCACTTACATCTGTTCCGCGTTTGAAGAACACGTATGTAGACACCGCCGTACGCCGCAAGCACGCCCTGCGGTATTAGCGAAACCGGCTGGTGATGCGAGAAATACGCGGAAATCGAGCCGCGCCATTTGGCGAGCGCTTTAAAGCGGATATCCATCGATGACGGGAGGGATGCCTCTCCTCTTCCTTTTCAACGAAAATCACAAAGTTAGATCTGTACGAGTCGTCGACGGAGATTTCCTCTCTCGGCAGAGATTGCGAAGTTAAATCTAGCGACAGTAACGACAAGAACGTGTAAAGTATATATATTGAATAAATGTACTCTCCTTCTCCGCGAGAGAAAGATCACTTCGCCATATAAATTTGTTTATCGGGCCCGAGATTCATTAATCTGAAAGTCGTAGAAATTCGAATGGATATATTGGTTTGGTCGTCGATATCGATAAAAGCGGAATATCGTCTTTTTGTCGCATGCCCGACCTAGAATTCCTGTTTGTTTCTCCCCTCGTGTCAGTTTTGTACGCTTGATTTTTTTCTTAAAAACGTCTTTGATAAAGGAAAAAACAAAAGAAAGAGAAGGAATTTGGCGCTTTGAATGTGCATCAGCGGATCGGCGAGGAAAAACTCCTGATATTCTTGATGTTATCTGTTGTAATTACCGCTGTTACCGTAGCTCGAATCGGAGATAGAGCATCACGCAGAGCTGCATTTAGAGATAAATTAAAAGCTAGTCGCGCTAATAGCGAGAGAGCAATAAAATAGAATTATCGCGTTATTTTTTTTTTCTTTCGAGTTTAGTAATTCGCGCGATAAATAGTGGCGATATATAGAGCAGGCGGTTTACGATCTCCTAAAAATATATCATGTACATCCTGACTTTGTAAATCATGAATTTCGAGCGAGCTTCTCCGGAATTCATGCGCTTGGCGCGCAACGCGAAAGTTGTAAACAACCAACGGCAATAAATCGCATAAAATAGCACTGTAAAGATTTGTACTCGTATCATCCATCCTGTGCGAATTGACGTCGACGCTCAATCGCGGAATCGAACGCTGCCTGCGGGCGTCCCGAGTCTCGCGGATTGTGCAATCGTTTGCGTGCTGTTGAATGTCCGGCGTCCCTAATGCCTGGCTCCGTCCTAACTCGCGACTCACGTCTTTCCTTTCCTTTCCTGGGGATGTTTTCACCTTTCGTACAACCCGAGTGAGCGTTGTTTTTTTTTTTCGTGAATCATATTTCTAGCTAAAGTAGCGATCGGATAGTTTGTGTCGTTCCGATATTCTTACAAAAATGCGTCGTCCTGCGAAATGCCCGTCGCATCGTTTATGCAATCATAATTTCAGAAAATGAAAAAATCGATGCAATGCCGATAACAAAATATTTTTTGTGGGACAGATCGCTCTTTATTCGAGCGCGAGATATCATCTTGAGATGATATAAGAATTGAATAATAAAGAAGTAGATGGGATAATAATAGAAAACCATCATTTAATTCTTTACGGACTGACCTGACGTGATACTTACAGTAACATCACGTCATTTATTAATATTAAATTCAAAAGGTCCCAATTAAATTGTTTTAAAATTAAACACCTCAACTTTTCTAAAATAATCTGGAAAAATAATTTGATTTTCGATAGTTATTTGAGTTGTATCTCTAAGCTTATAGTAATTTATATATTACAATATTCTTAGAGAGATAAGATCGATTTATATTATCTCGTCCCCTGAAATTATGATTATCTTGTGTGAGATGTCATAGCAGGACATTAAAAGCTGCTTTCCATCCGACAGTCTTCTCGCGAAATAAGCTCTACTAACCGTGACTAACAATTTATTCGTCGTCATTGTCATCATCATCATTATCATCGTCGTCGTCGTCGTCATCGTCATCATCATCAGAATCATCGTCGTTGCCGTCGTCATCTCGATAGACACACAACGCGACAATTGGCCAAGTCGGTTATCTCGAGCGTCACAAAAAAGAAATCCGTCGCGGCATACGAGCCTTCCTCTACGATCTCTTTCCTCTTTTTACTTACTCCGGTGACCCTTTTTCATTCCTCCTGATCTACTACCCTCTCGAAATGCCGCGCAAAAGCGTTTCAAGCGAGCGCGAGACAAACGGAATAGCGAGGAAAAAACGAAGAAGAAAGAACGATACGCGGACACCACCCGAGTCACTAACCGAGTTGTTCTTCTTTCTATTTGCTCTGCCTCTCACATGTGACTCCTCGTTCCTCGTCGCCGCCGTCTCCGCCGTCACCGCCGCCGCTGCCATCGATGCCGCCATCGTTGGAAATCTCGACGGATAAAATTAAAAAAATACTTATATATATATAAAACACCCTCCCCGTGTGTTTGTAAACGTGGCGCAGTTATATCGACCCATTACCATCATACCGCTCTCCAGCGTCATCCAGGTAGGTACTTCCACCTGCTGATGGTTTACGAATGTAGTGCTCGGCGAATGCTCGACTATTCGTCACCGGAAGCGCAACAGGTGCGACAGTCGATTCTGATCTTCGCAGATTTTCCACCTTCGTACTTCCATCTAGATTTAGAGTTCCGTTTACACGAAGTATATATTATAGAACCCGATGGAACGTAAAAATTTAGAATTTTCCTTTATTTTTTATTGAAAATACAAGCAAGTAATCTCGTCTCCTTAATTTGCCTTTGAAAGATTTGCGTAAACTCGCAGCAACTCAATTTTGAATTTTTAAATTTAAATTTTAAAACATAATTATCTTACTGCAGATCTTTATCGAACGATATAAACTGATTTTAAAAGAATTTTAAACAGATGTTTTCTGCAGGAATTCTCAAATTCCGAAAAATTAATATTACTTAACATTCTTGACGCGAATCAGAATCGACTGGTATCTCTTTGCGCGATTCTACAAATAGATCGACGTTGTCTTTCACAAACAACTACAGTCGCAAAAATATAATTAAAATGTAATGAACATATAGAAAATAAAAAATAATTAATGTAAAAAACAGTATAAATAGAATTTGATAAATCTTGCACAGTAGCAAAGTTTAAGTAATTTTATAAAAAAATTAACAAAAAATATGATATAAATTCAAATGTATTTTTTTAGTTTAATCTTAAATTTCTGGACCTTAAATAATTTGAGAACTTTAAAGCTTGAAAGTAGTTACTTTTTAAAGATAAGGGTGTATCTTAAATAGCGCCCATTATATATAATTATATAGCATCCTTGTAAAAACTGAATTGAAAAGTTCTGAACCATTTTTTTTACAATCACGATCATTACTGCAGTAATGACTGCATTGATGTAGAAAAAAATAATTCAGGACTTTTTGACTCAATTTTTTATAAGGAATATTCCTGATATGATTATAGTGAGCGTTATTTAAGAACAATTTTGCTCTATCCTGTATATAATAGAAAGTAATTTTATATGTGTAATCGAAAGAAACGTTGATTAATCTTGATTTACCTGCGTTCGATAGCAATAACACCTTGCGATAATATAATAAACATATAATTTGTTTTATGTTCGAATTTTATATCTTTTTTTATATGTATAATCAACTATGATTAATTTCCGTATTGCGTGATATCACACACATCAACAGGATGTTACGCACAAAGTTTTTCGGTAATTCTAGAAAAAAAAGCACCTGCACAAAATAGATGTAACGACGCTTTGCCGCTCTCACGCTAATTAATTTCACGCGTCTCGCATTAATTAATTTCAGATCTCGATGTGTTTACTAATTCTAAAGCGCTACCTCATCGCAGTAATATTCATCTTCACGGTGTCGCGCGTAATTCAAGGTAATGTAACGCATTGCTTAATCCCCGTTGCCTCTCGTACGTGACAGACCGCGCTCATATGTTCAAAGCTTCGTAATATAATTACGCGTTGAAACCTTTCGTGTGCAATCCATGTCATTTGTCATTTGCGATCACTTGGCACGTTGCTGCACATCGCTGGAAACGCATCGAATGCTATTACGCCTTGCTATTCTTAGTCCTTCGGTGACGGCTTTTTATTTATGTAAAAAATATTAATAATGTAAATTATATATTAAATAAAATATCTATTTAATATTAAAATACATTGTAAATCTTGATAATAATGCAATATAAAATTGCGTAAAATTTTTTATTTATGTAATACACGCATTTCTGAATACTGAAAATTATTAAAAGGATTTAAGGATCCTTGGATCCTTTTAATGATACTCTTTTCAAAGACTTTTCTTCCTTTAATGATTATTGTTCTCAAGCAAAAACTTGAGGAAGTTTATCATCTCAAATTTGTTATATCAACAAAAAAACGTTTCACTAACCGCTCCTTCCTTGAATTCGACAATTTTTTCTATTTATTTTTCTCCGTGTTCTCAAAAAGCCTACGAATTTACATTTACGCGTATAATTTAACCGTCATCGAAAGGGTAAACCGCTTGATATTTTGGCTCGCAGCTCGCCGCTGCCGGGCGAGCGCGATTAGTAAAACCGAGAACGTTCGTTGCCTCCAGTTGAGGACCGTTCCTCATATGCCATACGTGGCACACAAGAGACTCGTCACCATAGTTCACTCGCCGATCCATCATGTGTACTACGCTGGCGCGATGATACCGATAAGGGTGCGAGCGCGCGTGCGGCCCAGCATCCTCGCAGCTGAGCTCAACAGGATACGCGACCTGCCGAGGCCATCTAGCCGATCCTACATTGAGGATTACCTAAATTCCCGATACAACATAGTAAGTCCGGCAACTAAATTTAATATCACCCTCCCCCTCTCTTTCTTTCTCTCTCTCTTTCTCTCTCTCTCTCTCTCTTTCTCTCTGATCCCAAATCAGCCCAATTTAGCATCATAAAAATATAACATGGTAAGATTTTGTATATCGTCGCCATTGCACGGGGATCATCGTCGTCATTTCCATCGTCATCAACATCATCATCGTTATTTTTCATCAACGTCCGTTGAACACCACGGGCGGAATCGTGTCGTTGTAACAAATGTGTTCATCCGTCTCTTTTGTAACAGATTAGAAGTTGCGGCTAAAGATTTTTGAATCATAAATTTTTACTTAGTTTTTATTCAGAATAAATCTAAATTGGATTTAAAAACTAAAAGGGTTAATGCTGTCGCCGATGTTTATAAAATTTTTTAATTAAATTTCGAACGTGTAAATTTTCAATTTTAGCGCGATTTTTATCATAATTATCAATATAATATGATCCGATTACTCATGTAATTGATGACTATCATAAAAAAAAAATCGGAGTTAAGACATCAAATTATCATTATCAAGTACCTACCCTTAAATACGTAATGATATGCGAAAAAAATAATTGCGAAATAAAAATAATAGTCTACGATGATCAAACTCTGAATGCATGCGAGAGATTGATCGACTCGTTCATACCAGTAACATATGTCTCTTCGCAGCTTTTCGACGATGAGACAAGGGACATTCGCGCGAAAGTGGATTCTCTTCTTCGACGTGTCCACGTGTTCGTGCCAAGGGCAGTGGCAAGGTATCCGACGAAAATGAAATGGTGTGCAACTAATTATTCAATTGAATTCATCGTCATTAAAATCGTTTGAATCAATTTTTAATCATTAAGAAAAAAAAAAAGAAAATTACTAGACTCCCTAGACTAATTGAATCAGTTGATATCCTGAAATTAGAATAGTCAAGATAATTCTGTGACCTCGAAGATGCAAGTACAAAAAACGTTCTAAAGTAAATACTTTTTACGGTCTTTCGCACTTCATGATTCCAAGTCACGGAATACAATTTGTTACTTTCATTCCTTTTTTTTTGTGATAAAATAATCAGCGGTCTCCTCGCCATTTTCAGCGACTTCATCGAGGATATTATCCCGGAACGTATGCGCAGCCACGACTACGTTCGCCGGTTGCTCACCGGCCGCAGCAACGCGAAGAAGCAGGTCGACTATCTGAGCTGGTACGAGGTGCCCGACCGGGGCTCGTTCGGCACCCTGGCGTGCATCAAGTACGTAGCCGGTAAACCGCAGTCCGTCCGGAAGCCGTACTACAAGGTCGCGGACCTACGACCGGCCGACATCCGCAACGACGTCAACTTCCTCAGCTACTACAGCAAGAACCGTCAGGCGGCCGCGACTGCCTGTGAGTAATCCGTCACGGTAACGAGGACGACGATGACGATGACGACGACGGAGACGAAGACGGGGATCGTATCGGCGATTCGCGCTTCAGTAAAGAGATTGCTCCAAAGAGATTGCTCTTCGAGAATGAAACGCTGATTGCTCGAGAACGATCCCATTTTGACGATGTTACACAGGGTGATCCGTACACGAAGCACGTAGTTAGAAATCGCGAGATCAGCGAGAACGGAGCGAAAAATTTTTCAAGATACATGTGATAATTTTTTTTTATAATTATGATCAAATTTAATCTTTGATGGTGCATTAAAATTAATTTCCATACAATAGCAGTTTATAATATTTCGTGATTATATATTTTTAATTATTTATAAATATGCTTCTGACATCTTCATTGGGAAACATTGAGGTAATTAATCTCGCAGAATTTCATGCAGAATTTAATTTGCAAAGAGGATATATTAATTACAGAAAATGAGTACTTTGTGAAAAAAAACAGCTACGCTACGTTCTCGCAGTTCGAGCCGATGATTTTTTTAATAGATTTGGAAAAATAAAAGACGGCCCCACGACGCCGTTGTGTGCAACTCTCTTTTTGTCTATTTTTTTTTCTCGTTCCACCACCGCCCCCGCCCCGCCCTCTCGTTTCTATTTTTTTTCATCCCTTTTGTTGAATTGGCTGGCACCTCTTGGTTTACACTGTCTAAAAACTTTTGTTTGTGCTAGCGAGCACGCGTGTGTTTCTCTGGTATTTTTTGCTGTTTTGTTGTTGGTCACACAACAATTGATCTTTTTTGTACGTCTTTTTTTGTCGTGGCTGCATTACTGTTCGATAGTATTGTGTCTAATCGTACAACAGCAACGTACACTTACCTCCCCCACGTACCCCGCATCCGTTTTTGATAATCACCCCGTCATGCAATATCGTGACACAGCGCGTTTTTATTATTATTATTATTATTATTGCTATTACAACAATTCTGCGGAAAGAAACGTGTGATATCGAATTAATCTTCACGGTAAGAGCATAAATGTCAATTTTGATTATTATAATCATTTTTGTAAAGTATAAATAAATCGTGCAATTTTCAAGTTTGCTACAAAAAATATATAATTTATTTTTATTCATTATTCAGTAAAAAAAGATCGAGTTACATATGCTCTTCCGAGGATGATCGATTCGATCATTGATTACATCGGTGAGATAGATCCATCGATTCGGCGGCGGTTCGCATACCTTTTTTTACGAACCAAAACGGACCTATTTTTTAATGCGGTATACAATCGGAAAACACACAGTGAAAAACGACATAGTGACCACAAAGAGAAACCAAATCAAAAGAAAAACGAAGGAACGAGAGAGAGCAAGACATTTACACGACGGGGACTCACCAGGCGGAAACACTGCAGACTGCAGGGATCACGTGCGCCAAAAAGCAGAATTTTGCGGCGCGTCGCGGATAAGAGCAAAAATGAGAGAGAGGAAGCAGTGCGGCTTTTTTGAACGTTTCAGGCAAGTGTTGGAGGGAGAAGGTGCCGGAGCTGTACGAGAAGCCGAGCAAGAAAAGCGAGCTCGCGGAAGAGGCGGAAGAGATGGAGGCCGCCGCCGAGGAGTGACTACCGTCGTTCATCATCACACGAACTGTGGCCCGATACCGTCCGCTTTTGCGTTCCGGAAGTGGCGTATCCGCGCGCGAAAAACATACGGCCCCCCCATCGGCGACGCGCGGAGGCTGCAGGATTGCAAACCGAAAGCGAATTCTCTTTACCTTCTTTTTACGATAAGAACTTATTCTTCGATCTTTCTTTCTTTTTTTTTAAGCGAGAGCCTTACGTCAATGAGGTTTGAATTGTTAAAGTGTATAAAAACGAAAGATAACACGGTGCTCAGAGTAGAATTTATGTTGAAAAATAACGACTTTTAAATTAGCATAAAAATCTGTAGAGAAGTGATGGCAATGAGAAGATTAGAATTTTCGAGAAACGTAACTAGATTATGTGAACACGAATATGATCTCACGTGGGATTGAATTGTATAAACTTTCATTTCAATAATAAAATATCATTTTCTGTGAAATAAAATGATGGCAAGAACTGTGCAAATATGCTAAGATCTTTTCGCGACGCGAGGAATAACCTTACAAAATGAATATAAATCAGCGTTTTATTTTCATTTTTAATTTTATCACGACAATTGAGCGACAGAAAGAGTTCGTACACATATCAGTTTTGAAATTTTATTCTCTTTCAGTTTTTTTTTTCAAATACGGTTAGGTTTTATATTCGGTTCGCAAGCCTGGCAAACACTCTCTTCGAATCATTTTACTGGCGCGTGGCTATATATCGGAGGGGTAGTTATGATCGAGAAAATCTAATATCCGTCTCCACTTTTTTATTTTTCCTTTCTTCTATTCCGGTCGTGTGCTCGTCGTCCGCTTCATTAAAGTCCAATGTGCCGATATTCGCAATAATCATAGAACGTGCTGTATTTTCCGAGCATTCTTCATTCAATTTTTACTCGATGGACTTTAATGAAATTGCGACGAGCGTGTAAAAATCGTCGTGACTACCGAAACGAGATCGTGCTCCGATCGATGCGATCCACGAAGTGGAAACGAACGCGAGAGAAAAGCAACGGAGTGCGAGAAAGAGAGATTAAAAGAAAAGGGAACCGATTAGATTGACGTGACAAAAAAAACCGCGGGACCTGCGCGCGTTTTCATAAAGAAAAAAAAAACAAAGTGATAAAAAATTTGGACTAACTCGATGTTGCACGTATTGCATATCATGATGTTCGTCACTGTTTCGATTTTGTAAATCCTGTTGTGTTCGTGCTTGTGAGATAGCAATAAAAAAAAACATACGAATAAAATAATAATGTCCGGTGAAAGCGAGTCTCCAAGTCAATTACTTTACTTTGCACGAGATAGAAAGAAAGACAGAATAATGGAAACGTAGATGAGCTGCTAACGAATAAATGCACTGTTTCCGAGGTAAGCTTCTTCGTGTGCTTCGTAGTTTAACCAACGACGTCTCATTTTGCCTCTGAAATCCACACTATTTGTGGAATCGATTAAGATTAACGCTTTTGAGGAGAAAAAAAGACGAATTACTCCTGAATAATTGTTTCAGTACATTTTAAAAATTCTGTTTAAAAAATACATTTCTTTGGAAATAAAAAGATTTGAATTTTAACGAGAGCTTCTATTTCAATCGGAATGCGTTTAATAATTATTTTCTCAAAGTTCTTTAATTTTTGACGCAACGCATAATTTAACGTAATGGTATATAAATACACGTTAGAAATTATATACAACTGAGAAAGATTAGAACATAAAAAGTTACTTAATTGTATAATCTGATCATGAGGTATCTGGTTTCAGAGGCAAAAATCCGACAAATCAATCACTAGATGTGACCGAGTGTGATCTCTAACGTCACGCTAATCGAACCGTGACGATCAGTGAATCATCTTCACAAGAAAAGACGAGAATTGCGATTTCATTAATTACCGACCTCATTGACGATAAGTCATCGACGTATGCGATATTTGCGCGTCATCAAAAATGAGCTCGATGATTCATCCTTAATCCTCAGAACGCTCCATCCATCGTTAATACTATCTACTTATAATTTATTTCTCTTTTTTAGTCATTCGTCGCATATATGTACATAAAATCGTATATACATCTGTTTCTACATGATCTGTAATTAACTAACGAACATGCCTCATCAAATGCTTTTCACATCAATATTGTATTGTAATCACAGTAATCGCTTTCTAACGTCACGTTCTCTCTGCGAAGCCTTTATCGCTTCCTTGGGTTTACGTCACGAGCTTCAAAAGAATCCTTTGTCGCTAATCGATCCTTTATGTTTCATGTTCACCCCACAGCCCCCGGTCAGCCAATGACAGAACGAGAGATGCGAAAGGGTCAGTAGGCACACACGAAGTAATTTAATAATCCTTTTTGAGATGACAAAAGAGTAAAAGTTCAGTAGAAAAAGTCGCAATCGTGGGGACGTTTTTACACTTTTTACAGAAAATAAGTTTCACAATTTAAATTTTAACATTCACAGAGAAATAAATTTTACGTCACGTGAATCACGTCAAATGTAGGATACGACCCGTGCATTACAATTCTGCATAAGCATATAAAATTATTTTCATACGCCATACTTCACATTTAATACATATTAACATTTCAGTCTTTGAAATTGACGAGAGTACATGAGAATATGCGAAAATAATTCGATGCAATATAAGTAAATGTTATTAAATTTTGTAACAAAATTATTTAACGTTTATATAAATATAATTAATAATTGATGCAGAGATATTAATTCCGCAACTTTGATACATTCGTCAATAAGATTAAATCATTTTAAGTTCTTCAAAGTCATTTAGAAATTTAATTTTTTTTGTTTGTAATTGAGTAATGTTTTACGGCCCTTTCTTTGTATCTCCCACGTCTAAACGTCTTCTCACAATTTTTAGTACGCGCATTAGGCTACGACTCGACGGCCCAGGAAAAGAAAGGTAGGTCTCCATGTAAAATGACAAAATCCAGATCAATTCCCTCGTGTCACTTGTCGTTCACGTTCACCCTGTGACGTAGCTCCCGCTCCGGAATCGGAAACAAAGCCGGAGAAGAAAGCGAAAAAGAAACCGGAGCCGGAGGAAGAGCCGGAACCGGTGCACGAGCCGGAGCCCGAGCCGGTAAGAGAACCTGAACCGATTCCCGAACCTGAACCGGTGCCCGAACCTGCGCAAGAACCGGAACCGGAACCGATTGCGGAACCTGTGAAACCGTCGAAGCCGGCGAAGGCATCGAAATCGGCGAAATCGGCAAGACCGGCGAAAACGGCCGCATCTAAGGCGGAACCGGCGCCGGAACCCGAACCGGAACCCGTGAAAGAGCCAGAAGTCACAAAGGAACCAGAGCCCGAGCCGGTGCAGGAGCCAGAACCGGTGATGGAAGCAGAGCCTGTTTCAGAGCCCGAGCCAGAAGCGCCGGCGGAACCGGTCGCGGAGGCCGTAAGTGACGAAGCTGAGGAAGAAAAGGGTACGTTGATATCTCTACGGTCGATACTGCGGGCCGGAAGTATTCCATTTCGGCGGCCGGAAACGAGCCTGTCACGCGAACGGTGGATACCTTTTGGTATCGGTCGGCGGCGTGGCGTAGGCAGACGGTCGATCGTTGGTCTGGTTGTCGTTGCTAACAGCATCTCCCGTATCGATCGCACGAGGATGAATGTGTCTAGTCTAGATAGCGTCCAGTGTCTCTCTCGCCCGTTTCTCGTGATAAATGTCTTCCTCGTAAAAATGGCGTCGAGATTGCCACGCGAAGTGTCCCCCGATAATCCCATCCAAAATTATTGTATTTTACATAAGACCATGTCGGTGTTGGGAATAAATATAATCGCGACGGATAAACCGTCCACGTGTCACGATGCACTTTTAACGCACTCCTGAATGTGAAACTGGACTGCCTCTATAATTTTGCATCCTCTATCTGAAGACTATCCATTTAATAGCATTAATTTTAACTCATATTAAACGACGGCTGCGAAATTAATATGAATATTAATATTAATGGCTACTTTGGTGCAATTACCGAGGCATTTAATTAAAATGGTTAAATTAATTTTAAAATCGATACTCGTTGAGATACTTTTATAATTTCGCGTTTGTGTGCGACAGATTGGCAAATGTAAAACGAGTAAAGATTTCAGCGTCACTTTCATAGCATTAAATATGCGTCGTGAATTTCATGAAATCTCTTATCTCCATTATTGATATTTTAATGAGACTATATTGCAGTGAAGCAAGACAGAGAGGATGCCATGAGACGGGCTGAGGCGTACCTCGCTAAGGCGGCTCGGGAAGCGCAGTAAGTGATTTTCGTTTAAGAGCGACACGCGCCAGCAGAACAAGCCAATCGCGCGAAAATAATCACCTGATATATAAACGCGGTCGTTTTGCGTAACATTAGCATTGAACTCGGCCAAATAACCCGTTATACGACCCGCGACAATTGACTTGCCAAATGTCTGACCTTCGCTCACCGTTCGTAAAACGTCACTCGGTTCGAAAACACGTGATTCGGTGTAGTAAGAAATTATTAAGAATATTCGATTTTTATGTAATAAGTAAATTTCAAACGAAAAATAATAAAACGTCTGTTATTATTTCTAAGATAATTGAAGTCAACGTGCGGTGATCAGCTGTTCTATAGAATAATTCCAAGCTTGGAATAATATAAGTATAATGTATGTCCGTGATGGTGCTAATTTTAGACGCAACATAAAAATGTTTTGTATAAATTTTCAACAGGAAACTCTCCTGGAAAAAATATTCGTATTCACGCGGCTTATAATTTTATCTTGCGAGATATGCGAGAAACGCGCATCGAAAAATCTGGAATGCGAGCTTCATTAAAAAAAAACTTGATGGATAGCCTACACACGCGCGCGTACATGCACATACACACACCGACGTGTTATCCCAGTTAGCGATTCTAAATATTATAAATCGTGGTTACACGTTATTCTCGCATATAAAGTGTCTCATGTGAATTTTATTCAAACGTTATCGCATACGCTTGAGACGGAAAATTCAGATGACGTTGAGATGAGGAACAAATTGCGGATTTAGGAGTTGCGAATTAATATTTATATGAAAAAAATGATAAGTTTTCAAATCGATAATTAATATCAAAATATATATAACAATATTTCTATTTTCTCTTATCACATTTAGACTTCAAATTCTTATAAAATGCGCATTTTTAAAATTTTCTTTACAAAATGATTTTTATTTTTATTTACGTTCTATGTCGACCTTCGCTTGCCTGTCGCATCCGGGCACTTTCGCCAATTGCGAATAACTTTGTTTTGAAGATCGGAAGAGGAAAGGCGGCAGGCCGCGGAGGAGGATCGCCTGCAGCTCGAGATGGAGGAGAGGAAAGCGTGGGAGGCGTTGCAGCTGGCGCAGGAACGGAAAGCCGAGCTTTCCCAGATACTGGAAATCGAGCAGCAGGAAGTCGAGAGGAAGGCGGAAGAGGCAAAGTTGCAGGCTGAACGCGAGGAGGTGGAGAGAATAGAGGAGGGGGAAAGGTAAGCTCGTTACTTAGAAGAAAGCTCCCGGTAGTGATTCGCGAATTGTCCTTGATAAAAAAAGTGCCGTGCATAAAGCAAGCTTTTATTTCAACTGAAATTGTCGGCTGAGAATATTAATAATTAAAACGAAGAGAAAGATTACTTGTGTACAATTAAAATTATTGCAGAATATATATATATATATATATATATATACACGGAAAGAACGATTTTGCTGGAAGACCAAAAAAAAACCTGAAAATAATTTTTGTTACGTCATCATCAAAATAATTTTGTTCGAAAGTCAAAATGATTGCTAAAATATCAAAACTTTTTATAGCAATGCTTATTATTCTTCAGTTTCCGACAAAATATTTTGATGATGACGTAACAAAAATTATTTTCAGGTTTTTTTTTGGTCTTCCAGCAAAATCGTTCTTTCCGTGTATAATTTAGGTAGAAAATTACATAAATATTAGCAGAACTTATAGTGTGATCCGAATACTGATATATATGCAACTTTATACCGTTTTGCATCGCTGGAATCTAATTCGCTTTCTGTCAACAGATTGCTTAACCAGGCGCAGCTCGACGCACTCGTACAGGAGCAAGAACGACAGATAATCGAGGAACATCTCGAAGAAATTCAAAATCAAAAGCAGGAGCAGGAAGAGGCGGATGTCGCGCAGTTTGCAGCCGGTGACAATGTAGACGTCAGCTGCGCCGAGGATCCGGCGGAGTTTGGCGAAGTAACTGATCAGGAGAAGGAGGAGAAGCCTTGCGATGTTATCACGGATGACGAAGCACGGGTAAACAGTCATTTAAGCGTCGTGAAAATCTACACCTAATTTCATTTAAAAATTCCCTTAAACTTTGTTGATTTTTACTCAAGATGAACAAGTTTTTTTTTCTAAATCCATATAAATAATATGAAGATAATATTAAGATGTTAAAGATTAGACAAAAATGTTAGATCATGCTAAGCTCTTAGAACTCCTTTAAATTCAGATATGTATTTAGTAGCTTCGTGTCCAAATGTCTTATTGAATTTCTCTGGGGAAAGGTTCGAGTTTGGACTCATTTTAGAACCGATAGTTGAAGAGTGACTTTCCGGAATACCGTCGAATTGAATTCACAAGGAATTCGCCTTTCAGGTCGAAGAGGAAAATGTCCACGAAGAGGAGCCCGCCGAGATTGCCGAAGATCCGTTCGTCGAGGAGCCGGACGGAGTTAAGAGCAAGCCGCAAACGGGGCCGATGGCTGAGGCTGAGGATGGACCGCAGATCGAGGAGGTTACTTCCGGCGAGGAATTCTCCTGGGGTGATCAGGACTCGTAATTGGTTCGGACCGTTTTTCGCGGCGTCGATGGACCACGTTCCTTTACCGTCATCGTTCAACTAGGACTTAACGCGCCTTCGTTTATCATTCTGTCCGCGAGTGTCACTTAATCCATCGTCATTGCAGATAATCGCCGATCGGTGACACGACGGAGAGATCTTAATTAATTTCCTTTTTATTAATCTAATCCTTCCTATCAATTTATTTATTCGTAAAAGTGCACACTATACTTCAGTCCAGTTCAGTTTCACGTTTCATCAGCGCACGTACATTTCGCGAATCAATTTCACGCGTCGCATCGCGTCGATCATATCAGACGAACTCGCGTGGATCAATATGAGTTTAAAAACCGTGGGATTTCTGGTATAGCTATATTTTTATTAGCTAATCTCAAGAAGGACCCGCGATCGGAGACTCGCCCGATAGTCTCGTCCGATCTGCGCGTATTTATTTCATTATACCGACCGCACACCCCTTTCACATTACATCCCGCATCGGAGAGCGGCAACCCGTGGATCGAGTCTGACACACGTATCGATTTCCGTTGGTCTGCCGGCGGTGGTGATTCGTTTATAGTCTCGGATAGTAATCGGGTAGAAATATCGCGACGTATTTTAGCCGTCCATTCGGCAGTCGATGCAGTCGAGCTGGCTTCGCGTCGTCGTCTATTTTTACAGTAACAGCTTCGAGTTTCAGCCATGAAATTGGTTTGACTGCGATTGTCCGAGCGATCGATCGGAAGAAACGAGGATTCCGGAAATAATCGCGAGCACGATTCGTGAATTAGCGGCCATCTCGTGACTCTGGTCGCTGCTCGGCAAGTGGCATGTCTTCCGAGATACTTATGTTAGTCTTACTTATTATTAAAACGATACTACCATGTATACCTATGTTATAAGAGTGTGGTAATAATAAGAATGATTCAATGTGGAATCTCGCTCCGTGATTTAACGACAGGTCTGGAAAAGCTCGGTTTTTCCAAGAAAAAGTGTCGTGAAAAAAAATTTGCGGAGCTAGGAATGCAATGACGTACGGTCGCAAGTACAATTTTTTTAATTAATTAAACCCGAGGTATAAAGTTTTAATGTTTTATAAAAGTTTCATGAGATTCCCTGGCACAATAGAATCAAACGAATATTTGCGATATGCAAAACATGCTTATTATCATTTCATTTCGAAGAAAACGTCTTGCTGTTTTTTTTTTGTCGCGAATCAAGATTAAAATTAGATGTAAAAAGCTGCACAATCTGTAAGATAATCGACGTTGTGTGCTGTGCATGAATAAAACAGGAAAGTACTTGGCAAGGTACTTAATGAATAATGAACTTGTTCATATTCTAGTTATATGTTTCTGTATTTAATGCGCAATGGAAATTCGTAGCACGCAATGTGTACCCACGCAACGCCTATTTTGTTTATGATTCAAGACAATAAATATATAAATGGTAATGTTGATTTATTTATTTTACCCCGCATATTTAATAAAGAGAAATATCACAGAGGAAAATTTGACATTATTACGCAATTAATATCTATTAATACAATTTCCGATAATTTCTGAAATTTTGAACTTTTCAGTATTTTTGTTTTATTATTTTAATTGTTATTATGACATTTTCTATGATAATTTTTTATTTTTTTAAATTGTTTTAATTGTTATTGTTTCAATAATCAATAATTGATGTTAAAATTTAAGGGGAAATAAAAACAAAAATGTGTGCAGTGATTTCAAATTCAAAACGCAGATTATGCAAGAAACAAAATTGTCGTATAAAATCCCTGAAGTAGCAGGAAAGACACTTTTCTTTTCGGATATATGTTATACACGGATATACGTTGTTCATCCGTGTTAACATTCCTTTGGGACATCTCGCAATCGTTCACCCGCCGCAAAATCGACCACAGTGGGGAAGAGGACGCGCTCGGAAGTATAGTAAATCCCGGGTTCGTAAACTTATCGTCGTATCGGACACGCGGCGCATTTTCGCGCAGCGTGTCTCGCGGATTATTTCCCGCGATATAAACACGCGGGGGGAGGGGAGGAGGGGAAGAGCGGCGCGTTTCGGTCGCCGGTCGAGGGTGATCAAATGAAGTGGGCCAAGCCGTGTTTGACTCAAAGGGAGACCCCCGAACGACACGGGCGGCTTCAAAGCAAAAACGAGGTTGAATATGTGTGCCAATGTGCCCAATGCTAAGCCCAAACATCGAGCGCGCGCGGCTGTAGGTGTATGTGCAAGCTGTGCGTCTACTGTCACTGCACAGAGCCGCGCCAGTAATATTGCGGTTCTTACGTCGACTCGGTCTACATGTGTATGTATGTGTATACGTAAGTGTATATATATATATTGTGTGTATATATATTATATATATTATACATATATGTTTGTATATATATATATATATATATATATATATGAATATATATACACATATATACATAATGTATAATGTACGCGCAGTCGAGCAAAACGCGCCGCTGGAACGAAATTATTTATAATCGAGACGCTTCTATCGCATGGCGCGCTTAATCAATGCGCGCAAAAAGCCCCCCCTCCCCCTGCTAAATTAACAGACTCTAAAACCGGCGTTGCGTCAACCGGCAAACCGCCCGGAGCTTTTTGCGAACCGTATCCGCTGCTGCGAAAGAGACGACGGTCGGGCGATATTATATATTAAGGTCATCGCGTATCTATCCCGGGATTTCGTGAAGATTGCGTTTTGCGGTTTTCGACGAGCCGGTCATGTCAAAAGTTAAGCCTTATCTCGTCGCTTTGAAATTTTCTCTTTTATTCCCCCTTTAATCCTTTTTTTCTTTTATCTCTCTCTCGCCGTTTAATTTTGTTTTCTTTCCGCGGCGAAATATTTCCGCGAGCACTACAACGCGAATACAAGTTTTCGTATCGAAATACAGATATATTCGTGTGTGAGCGAACCGACTGATCCCTCGGCAAATAACTCGGAACACCAAGCTGACCTAATTTATCGCGGAGTTAATAACTCGCGGCGGTCGCATTTTCTAAAAGTCATTCAGTTGAGAAACAGCAATAAGACGACTACCGTTGTCGTGCTAATCCCTTGACGCGATTAACTGGGAGTCGTAGAGCTTTCGAGCGACCGATTTCCCTTCTTTTTATATCTCCCCTCATAACGGCCTTGATGCCTGATATCGTTAAGCCAGGCTCATTAATCTGGATGAAACCTCGTGGGTGTGCGGAATGACCTACGCCGTGAATCACTTTCGCCCTTTAGAGATGTGACGTTAGATCCCGAAAGTATAAAAAGCGATACTGCTATACGAACTGTGATATTCATGCATCGCCACGCTCTTTTTTTTTCGCGTACGCAATTTTTCAATCTTTGTTATTACGAGCGACTAAATTGCAGTTACTTTCTCGCGGGCGCTTTATTATCGCGTCCTTCAACCTCGCGCAACTTTGACGTCTTCTGGAGTCGATATAACGCGAGAAACAATGACATACGACAACGACGCCGGCGGCGGCGACGACGACGACGACGACGACGACGACGACCACGACCACCGTGATGGGGTTGTGTGAGTTGCGTCATTACCCCGAGGATCGAATGTGCGGTTTCCTTTGGAAGTCCAGGAGGCAAAAGGGGAAAGAGGAGGAAAAGCGCGTGGGCGAGAAAACCGCCGGCTGCCATAATCGTGCGATTCACGGCTGTGCAGTCCGCTGGCAAACGAGCGGTTTTCTTCTACCGTCGGGGAAAACACGACGATTACCGTCGACAATTGCCGTGTTTTGCGATCGGCGAGCAACGGCCAAGGGTAACGATAGGGGCCTCCCATCAAATCACGACGATTTATATCGTGACCGAGAAATCCTTGCCGATTATATCTGGGTTTCTGGGATAAAGAATCGCCGTAGAGAGAATCCATAAGAGACCGTGCGAGCAGTCAATATTTCAGTCGGAAATTTGCCCTGATTTATGTAGGCCGTGCGCTTACATCTGCATTATTACGTCTTGTGGTAGGCGATCTTATTTAAGCTCCGCCTGCATGTGTGACGTTTATTTTTTCGCGATCGATATCGTTTTTAGGCTCCATAATTCCGGCAAACACATTAATATTAAATTTCGTTAACAATTATTAATGATATTTTAATCCTTATTACATAAAAACGATTCTGTTAATCAAATAATTAATCTATTTTGTGAAATTTTTTAAAAGTAATACTGTTTTAAATAAGGACTGCTCTATATTTTTTTTTATTCCAAATATATATATAATTTAAAAATAAATTTTTATAAATTACACATAAAAAACATTTAATTTTATTTAAATTCAAAAATTTTCAATTTTTAAGCTACATTTATAAAATTTACATTAAATTATATTTAAATTAATTTTATTTTATTTAAATAAAATGTTTTAAAAATGTATTTTTGATAAACGTATAATTAGTTCACATTCAAATTTCGCAAAAGTTAAATATTATTTTAATTAAGTATTAAATAATATTCCATATTATATTGTGAAATTAATTTTTCATATTTCATATAACCGTAAAAATAAATCATGTTTTCTTAACGGAGAATGTGCTGAATGGAAAAAAAAGTAAGAAAAGACAACCGTATGTCATCGTCAAACGAATAATCGCCCTAAACGTCCGCGTGCCGCCGAGCGTCATAATTTTCGGAAGTGAGCTCCAAGATTAGCGGCAATTGACGTCACTCGTCGCGACAATAAAAAGAGGGACTGGCGCGGGTTTCGCGAGCGTCATGTACATATCACTGACAACGAATCGCCGCGATAGCGAACTGCGGATGTAAACCGCGCTAGCACACTGCAATGGGTGCACCCCCTCCCATCCCGAATGCGTTAGCAACAGATTGACGAATTTGTTGTTGCTTTGAGCCCTCCATCAACGCTTGCCATGATATCATTTTCTTTTGCCAAATATTTTATAAAGAAGAAAACCACGTATTTTGTATGTACGTTCCCCTTGAGAGCTGCAAAATGTAGCGAAATATTCGCGTCCCAACGTGATTTAACATAGTAATACATATAACTAATTAATTTAATTTGCATTTATGGTACGACCAGCTTTCAGCGTGTTATAATAGAGTTCATTAAGTTGATTTAGTTGTGAAAGGACCCTCGGTTCGCAAAGCGACAAGGATACCTCGTTCTATAGGACGATAATGATCCTGTTCGTTAAGTCTCGGCGAAGTATTTACGCAAGTATTGCACAACGTCAAATGACTTATTCTCCCCTGAGGACAGATTAAAGAGATCGTCGATGTTTACCGTTCAGTATTCCGCTCTGTTTCTCGTTTCACACGATTTTTGCGTCAAATCTCATTTGATATTCAAAGAAAATAATGGAGGACAATTCTCTCTATGAATTTTCCACCGTGAAAGAGCAAAAGAGAATGCAAGACAAACTGAATAAAATTTAACAGAAATCAGATATACAGTCTGTATTAGAAATATTTTATACCGCCAAGCGTTAAGCAGAGTCAAACGTAGTTTTCATGTTTCTGTCAGTTCTCGATTTGACGTTGACATATCTATTGTATAATTTCTTTTTTCTGTCGCTCTGGAGCGGTTCACCCGCATTTTACAAATTTCAGTCGATTGTGTATTCTCTTTGCGAGCTTCTCCTTCGCGTAATATTCACGTCGCACCGGACCGCCGTTTATCTCTCTCCAGCTTCCAGTAGATTTTTCAACATTTCCTTCGACAGGCGTCTACGCGCGCGCGACTTTCGCGATCCGAACGTATATCTCATTCCTTCCATGCGCCGCCAATATAACTTCTCTTGCGTCACACATCCATCATTATTATACATGCCAAAACCTATCTCCGCGATGCCGTTTGTAAGTTCGGACGCATTCGCGCGCGCGGACTTTAGACGTTTGAAACTAATTTATGCGATCGTATATTTTTATTGGATTACATTTTTTTTTCGGCACTCCTCGCAGAGGCTATTCTTACATCGTTTTTTATTATTAATAAATTACAGACGCTGCTCGTGCGAGACGATTAAAGTTACGAAATCATTTTTTCCCGTCGGGAGCACGGTATTCGCTATTTTCGACTCGTCAAACACGCGCGTACATCTTTTTCTTAACGAGCTCATTTCTGAAAGATTTTCCCTCTCCCCCTCACCCCCCGTATGCCGTATCTGTCGCAGTTAAATCGTCTAGACTAAGCGGGATCCCCGATCGTAGTCGAATTTAATGGGGGACACGATGAGACGCGACGGGAGACGCGACAGGCGTGGATAGGTCATAAAATTACTGATCCCGGGAATATATGGGTCGCGAATTTTTCGTAGCCGTTCTCTCTTTCTCTCTCTCTCTCTCTCTCTCTCTCTCTCTCTCGTGAGAATCTCTCGTGTCATGGGGAGAAGAATCTTATCTCGTGAACGTAAGAATATCTTCACGGAACTTCTTTTCACGGAGAAAGAGGGGAGGAGAGGAAAATATCTCCGCGATCCGGACTCTCTGCACGTGGGCGCACACGTGTGTGTCCGTCGCAGCGCGGCGCCGGGGATCCGCGTTTATTACGGCCACGATGCGTCGATTATCGAAAATAGCAATAGCGTGCACGTAAGCTATATGACTTCGTCCGGAGACGGAAGACGCGGGGACGACGCTCGTGCGCCCGTGAGTTCCGCGATTCCGGTCGAACTGGCGTCGTCTGGCGCCGGTAAATTGCCGCGCGTGTAACTCCGCTCTCTCGCCACGCACACGTGTACCCCCTTCCTCTCCCCCCTTCCCCCGCCCGGTATTTTTATCCGCGATAAGGATGAGATTAAATTTAACAATGGGATATTTCTACGCTGCGCTCGTTGTACCTTTGGATATAAATACAACATAATTGGTGTGAAATGCGGCAGCAAATGGAAAGATGATTGACAATGAGAGCACATGCCTAACTGAGTACAAGATCTGCAAATCTCGCCGTTCTTACTTTGATTCAAAGCTCGCCAGTAGGTTGAATTACATCATTATATCCTGAATTTGAACGTGGGTTAACTTAATAATAGACTCCATTTATGAACGAGATAATGATGACGAGAAGTCGTGGGATAACGTTGTATTCGTTCTGCAATGCTAATTCGAAATTGTCAATTTTCGCGAGAAGAACGAATTGTGCATTATGTGAAGTAATCATTAATTATGTAACGCTTTATGAATTATCTTAAAGATTAAATAATTTTCGAGACACTTCAGCTCGAAAATAATTTACAATATATTCGTTCATCTCGCGGAGAACATTATTCCGCATCATTCAAAACGCCATCGACAATTGTTCGCGTCAAGCTTCATGCGAGAGCCTCGAGATGAATCTCATTTAAGTTTCAAAAAAATAACTCGTGTTTTTATGTTGTATTTGAAATTTCGAAACCAATTACACTTTCGCACCGCTGATATATATTATCCTGTCGCTTTAAGAGACAGCCAATAACCGACGTCGTTGGGGATCCCCGACGGGGGAGAGCTGAGCGGAGCTTTGGTTCTTTTTCCCCATCATCAATCCCATTGACGACGCCACGCACCCATCCCCTCTCCCGGGGGGGGGGGGGATCTAGGAAAAAAATTTATCCCGCGGGCGAGCGTAATTTTTTCCGACGCGCCCGAGGAGGGCGTTGCGTAAATCCTCGCTAGTGATTCGTTTGAAAATCAAATTAGCGGCAGCATAGCTAGAAAATTCCTCAAATATCGCGCGCGTTTCGCCAAACCTCGCGCGAGGACCGCTTTACGTGCCTCTCCGAAAAGGTCAATCCGGCTTTGGCGATCTCTAACGCGCTCTATCCTCTTTACTGATCTACGCAGCGAGGATAATAGTTGTGTAAAGGGGGTTGCTAACGAGGGCTAGGAACGTCGCCGGAACAGTACGCTCTAATTTTGTATGTTGAACGTTATGAGCGAGGACGAGGTGCTGCAGAATAACCCTAAGGACCGAGGACGGATTAAGGGGCCTCCCACTATATTCGCGCTTATTAAATTACCTGTCGTAATACGAGCGAAATCTCTGTCGTAACATGTAAATAAGATTATTCTTTGCTTGTAATCATTTTCACAAATTTGAAAAAGTAAATAGAAGTAAAGGAAAATTTTTAAAATGTTCCTAAATATTTAACCTATTTTCAGAGAAGAAAAGTTTAATACTGTGATTTTAAGAAATATGTATGCATAATTTAAAAATTATTTTAATTTTTAAAATTAAAATGAGAAATAATAAAAATATTATACTGTTCTTGTCAATTTAATTCGTTGTAGTGGATTCCCGGTTTCGTGTAAAGAACTGTGTTTTAAGACCGACAAAAAGTCCGGCGCACAGTTTGCGTGTGGCTGGATTTTGTAACAATAAAAATTATTATACACATCACTTTTATCTCTGACTTATTCTTGGGAGACCTGATTGAGACATAATACTTATATACGATAGATCAGTATATCTCCTTGAAAATTTTGCGACGCAAGAACTTCGTATAATTTGCAATTCATATAAGGATCTCTTTCATCACAGAGGTTTCCTAATATCGAATTGTTTCAAGCCTTGGAACTTTCGTGACGTTGAATACTTCTGGGAATGGATTTTCATAATTGCTTATAAAGCGGCATTTTTCTGTCGAGTAAATGTTCAACGCGTCAATACGGACAGTAATTTTGCAATTTTGACAATGTAACGTATTCACTACCCCGTATGGAACGTTTGCGACAAGAGCTTCTTATAAACATCGGAAATTCTCGCGACGTAGAATTCTTCCGCTACGGAATTTCAATTACCCAAAACGAGCTTGGCCGTGTCTTTGCAGGATAAATAATTAACGAGAATAAATTATCGACGAGATCGATCAATATTAGTAGGTACTAATATTTAATGACGCGTTCCGAGAAAGGAACATTTAATTATTACATAATGTTCGGAGCAAAATTATTGTCATCAAATTTATTATCGCGTTAAATTTTCGTTATCAGGATAAATCGAATCATCGGAATTCATCTGGAATCGGGGACAGTCTGCATAATTGTCGAATCTATCTTAAGAATTATATATAGACACCTCATAGAATTATAACGTATAAAACTGCAAACCTTGATTTTGTGTCTCGAAATTTTCCGAACTTTTACTCCCTACATTCAAAGATGCACCTGTCCATTCACGCTCTATTTTTAATCTCGTGGCGACGTCATTGAGCGAATCGGCATATCCTCTTCAAGTGACTCTTCAACTACCCTCCTGGTCGCTCGCAAACAATCCTACATCACGCGAGTTCGCCGTAGGCGGCTGCCAGGTGATATTCACACCTGGCACGAGGGCGGCCAATGACGAAGGTGATCGTCAGCATCGTCGTCATGGTGAAGAATCGATGACGCCGCTTACACCCGCTCGGAAATAAAGGTCGGGAACCGACCGAGGGAATTGCGTGCTGCACGCTCGTGCAGCGAAATATTCGGCGAGAGTAAATACTCGCGAGTAGGATTTTGCAAGTGAAAAGGTTAAACAAATCCCGACTCGTCGCTTTGAAACTGGATACGGTAGCAATTTTTTTTTCAAACAAAAAGAGTTGAAAATGTCAGAGGCATAGTTGAAAAATAAAATCCAATTTTGAACAAAAAATACTTCTGATTACAAATATAAATACAAATTGAGGTAAATTACGCTTGTCAAGAATTGCCAATTACATTAACGAATAATATTAAAACTATTGTTAACGTAAATATACATATATATGTATACGTAAGAAATTTAATTATTTTATTAAAGTATTAATAAAATATGAGTGAGATACTGGTATTGCAATTGTGGCAAAATTGTAAGTTTTGCAGATATTTTTCGCACCCAATTCTTTTATACCGATGAATTTCTGCTGGTTGTTAAATCTCGAATATTGAGATTCTATTGAAAAAAAATTCTCTCTGATTTAGATAAACGATTTGCCTGAACATCTCTCCTTATTAATCCATTAAATTTATAACAGTGAGCCGCATATAGTATATCGACTCCTCAACTAGCCGAAGCTATCTTCCTAGTTCTTCCTTTTCGTGTATCATACTTCACACCGTCATCCCCTAACATTCGCAACTGACGGAAGCAGATAATTCCGCGCATTGTTTGTGTGCCTCGAAAAATAACCAACTAAAAAAAGCCGCGCGATAAACACACAGGGGTTAACAACATTGGATGATAGTTGGTGTACTGACGTCAGAACTCGAAGTAATGTTCGCGCCACTGTGCTATGACGTCATTGACCAAGGGAGAGGGGGAGGGGTTGCACAGGGTGATTGCGGCGGTAGCGGCGGCGGCGGCGCGGCGGTGGTGGCGGTGATGGTTGAGCCTCGCACAGAGGCGTAGGGGTGAAAGAAAGCCGATAAGAATTTCACCGACAAAGTTTTTCTCTCCGGGAAATATTTCTTCCATAATCAAATAGACGTGGCCGAGCCGAGTTATCAGTGACGCGGTCGCTCCTAGTCGTTGTTTTTACAAAAAGTCTCTCTTCCAGGAAGAAGTCCTTCCTCCCCCTTCTCGTCTTCCCTCCTCCCCCCCGTCTTACGGAGAGAAAAAAAATTGTCTGCCGGAAAGTTCGTCGAAGACGCTTCATTGCTCCTCCGGCGGCAAAAAAGCTGCGAACCGCCCTGCTGGTGGACGACGTAATAATTGAAGCTTTTTCCAAGTTGAACGTGCCACTTCTAATCCCTCCATCTCTGCTGTATTTGATACAATTAAACAAGAATACTCTCTCTCTCTCTCTTTTTCTCTCTATCCAGGCTTTCTTTATTTCGCATCATATACAGATAAAAATAACTAAATTTGTTTTTAAATTTGACGTATCGTCTACCAAGATAATTCGTTTCGCTAATACGTTTAAATTGATGCCAAGAGTTTTAACAATGAGTGACATAATTGTGTCACTTAATAATTTCCCGATTTGTGTTTTTGTTCCTTTCCACTGATGTCCCGTTCTCAAGTGTTCGCCCCAACAGTTATGAATCATCAACTTTACGACGTACAGTTTCATATTTCCTTGGAACTCTCTCTGGCTCCATATCTCTCTTATTGGGAAATACTTAAATAACAGCCCGATTTTAGATAATCGTCCATCCAGCTAAATCACACTCGCAATCCATTTTCTCGCGTAAAAATGAAACACGATCGTGTAACTCTCAACGTAATACCCGCGCATTATCTCTCTTTTAAAAGCTTCTCAAATTTATTCGACACAAATTTACCTTCTCCTCCCCCCCCCCCCCTACCGAGTGAGCGAACGTGCGAGCGATTTAACCGGAGAGAGCGAGTAAAGCCGAGTTACAACTCCTGTAATAGCAACGCAAATCCGTAGCGCCCGTTACGCTACTGCCCCCGAGGCTGTCAAACACGTGTGCCACCACCTCCAACCCTCCGGGTCTCTCCGCCATTTTGATGGCGAGGAGAGAGTTTAGGTTGGGCGATCTTCCTTCGCGTCCTCTTCTCGCCCATGTAATCTCGCTTCGTGCCACCCCCGGCCCTGCCGCCTTCAGCCGAACGCCGCCCCGGTCCGCATTATTTTACCGATTCCTCTTACCGGCGAGGCCAGTGACGTAACCGCGAGTAAAGGCCTCGCGTAAAAGCAACGGTGCTTCCGTGCGACTGAACGACGTGAATCCGACGTAAAAGAAGCCGCGCGTAAACTCCTTGCATTTTCACGATATTTGCGTTCCCACCCGCGCGTTCCGAATCTCAAAACATTCCTTTTAAACGCCGCGTTATATGCTCGGGGGCGCGAAATAAACGCCGATAAATACATAAATCTGTTAGTCTAACTGCATCAGCGGAGAATCGATCGAGGAACGTTGCTAGACGATTCTTCAAGAACATTTCCGTCAAATAAAAATATTATTGTCGCATTCGAAGTTTAAATCCTTAAAAGCTTTATATGAATAATATTTAAAATAAATAATAAAATAAATGTTAAAATAAATTAATTATAAAATAAATGTGTTAAAACAATGTAACATAAAATATATTATAAATAAACTAGCATAAAGTAAAGAAAGATAAAAAAAGAGAGTTTTAATTTCCGCAAAAGAAAAGTGCTGAAAATTGGCTATTTTGTAGCTAAAAGAAAAGATGATAGGTAAACTAACTACACTTTGTATCGTAAGAAACATCTTTCATCGAAAATGGTATATTTCTTATTGTTTCCCGAGCATCTTCCTTTCGGAACTTTCAGCGTTTTTCTTTTCAAACAAATCGATTGCTTTGACGTTTACGAGCTTAGAATTTCTGGATGTGGCTCAACCGACGGACGGCGCGACGCTGAATTATCTCATCGGTCGTTGAGAAGAAGATCGGCACGCGTAAAGTGGAAAGCTTTTAAAGCGCGTCGAACGATCGCCCGGCTGGGTTTTCATTGACTCGAGACAAGTTTATGAGTCGTTGCTTTACGACTTCCTCGACGCATTTCGCGGGAACAATGGATGGTTAGCGAGAAGAGGGGCACGAGAACCGCGCGGGAGCTTCCGGAACCGAGAAGCTCGCGACCGGTCGCTCGTAAATCGCCGCCGGATGTATTTACGCGTGGAGCCGCGCGGCTTTCGTTTACTACATTTTCATTCGGTGTTAAAAACGTCTGCTCCACCCCCGCCCCCTCCCGCCGACCGCATCTTTCTCACGATCGTGAATCCTCGGCGAATCTGGAGTCGATTTTTCCTCTAACGAAAATTTATCTCCTTGTTGAGGAAGAATTGCTAACAAATACTCTCGGCAATCTGACTATACGAGTGCAAAATTTTTGTCAGAAAAGATCCCTAAGTTATAGAATTAAACGAAAAATATTTATTTTCAATCTTTGCTGCCTACTTGCTCTATTTGACAAATAATTTTCTTTAATTTCTGTTTGCTTTAATACTTCCCACGTAAATATTCGGTCTTTGACGTGTTTGACGGTCTTTGACGTTCTACGCGAGATCAGCGTGAAATCATGCGATCATCGAAATGTTTCGCGAAAAGATTCCAGAAAATTTGTCGGAATTTCGCCGGTTCGTTGGTACTTGACCGCATCGGTGTACTATAAATAGTTGCAATAATCACGTGACGGCCGCATACCGGCATGCACACGTAGATGTAAATAAATAGCGGTGTGTATAAACGTAACGTCCCCATCCTACCGCCGAATTCGCAATCGATCGGACCGCGAAATTATCTGGTCGCCGCATTTTAAACTGCATTCAAACATCGTTCGTAACCCTCCCCCCCTCCCTCCCCCGTTCAGCGCACACACATTCACACTGTTAATAATGCTCCCGCTATTCTCGTCGAACCGACGAGACCATTATATCGCTACTGTCAAATTAGAAACCTGTATGTAAATCCCTCAATTATGGCAGTTTCGAACTGCCAAGAAAACGAATATTAAATCAGATTTGGAGATAAGATTTTCTTTGTTTTTCGAGATTTTCTTTTTTATATAAATAAAAGCTGTGAAAAAATCTTATATGTGTGCGTATTTAAAAGAATTCGCGATATTTTTATTTTAATATTATAGTAGCAGATATTTTTTTCACACATTTGCATATTATTACTTCAAAAATTCAAAATAAATTCAATAGTGAAGGAAATTGAAGAATGTGTGATTTTTATTTCTCCGATTCGAGTTGTCCTTTTCGTTCTTCCTTTCGCCTACCACTTGCAACGCAAGCACAAGTGGCCGTTTGAAACTGGCCGAACAATAGTCCGCAATGGGCCGGCAATAAGATACCCCGTGTTCACCGTGACGCATTGCAGTGAATCAGAAACGAGACACGTCATTCACCCGCGCCACTCGAGCTAGCTCGGCCGCGTCATCGCCACGGGATACCGGGTGGCCGCGTTTTCAGCGCATCGACCACGTCAATGATTTTAGATACACGTCAATCGGACTCGCGGATGTAATGATGGCCGAAGTGCGTCACGGAAGTGCTGCTTAAAATTTACACGGCCGGAGATTGCAATTCGTAATAACGGGATGATAGACGCGACTGGCGCATGAAGGCGATCGTTTCCTCGTTATGAAAAAAAAAAAAAAAAAAAATACCGAGACGATGATTTTTCCTCGATGAAAATATATCGGGGCGAGAATAATTCTCGCGCTGCAATTAATTAGAAGGGAAAGAGGGGTCTTTGACAACTCCCCACTTTCGGAATGCAAATAGATCAGAAAAACTTGTTATTATTCAGCCATAGTTTAAGTGAACTTTGCCGGAATCTTATAATTTATGACGTATATTTTTACCGATTGTCACCATACCAAATGTCACAGTCGTAAACCGCCAGAAATTATGCGTCCTATATTAAAGCTTAACGGAGACAATCGTGTTCTAATTTTTCAGCGATCGCTCCCCCCGTAACGCTGCATCAATCCGGAATGTTGATTTCGGGACGGTGGGGTGTAAAAATAGCAGGGGCACGTCTGCAAGACCTGTAATAAGAAGACAATCTCCTTCGCCGGAGATCGCCGCGCGTACGCCCGGCACCGCAAATATACCCGCCGCGCGTGGTATCTTTACAAGCTCGGAATTTACGTGGTTTTGCGGCTGCGCGATATTAACGTGTTTACCGCACAGCCAGGGAGAGTACAGGCCAGAGATAGAGCAAAATAGATTTTATTACGGCGGGGATTTTATTACACACTCACAAGGGATCAAGGACTTTGGAAGTTGCGTTTCGCGGCTCTTCCGGATAGGGGATGAGCCATCCTCTGTATATTTGTATACGTATATACGTATACGTATATATTTTGCGTTACGCAAAATATATTTACGATATTACCATTGTTTACCGCTGGGCGGAAGATTGAACTTCGCATATATCGTTTGCGCGTTCATATATCGCGGTGCGAAAATATCTCTCGAGCTCGCGCGAACGCGGCGCGGCGTCCCGCAGGATCGGAATGCCCTCTTGTTGACGTAACGCTCGATGAAAACACGCCCGACGAAATCTCGCGGATCTCTCGCGGGTCGGGTTTTGTAATGAGCAATGAGGGAAGACCACCCGCGGAAGATCAAGTAATAAAGCG
Organism: Wasmannia auropunctata; assembly: GCF_000956235.1. Lineage (NCBI taxonomy): Eukaryota > Metazoa > Arthropoda > Insecta > Hymenoptera > Formicidae > Wasmannia > Wasmannia auropunctata. The sequence goes on from NW_012026987.1 coordinate 3,215,087, forward strand.
TATACAGAGTGTCCCAGAATCATCGCTCCTCCCTTCAGCTCTAGGAAGATCATCTTCCGTTAATGTCGACGCTTAATTGTTGCTTAATAATATGCTTAAAAATGTATGCAACCAGTTTTCTTATTTTTTTATCCTCAACTAGCGGAATTAAATATTAAATATCATAGACATCAAGGATTTTTAATTTATAAACGTTAATTAATTGAAACTGGACATCGAGGATGCAGACATATATTATATATGGACATGTTATTGTTATTTGACTTTAAGGAGGTTTTACGGCATAATTTGTATTTGATATTTCTAATTGCGATATTTACTTATTGTCAGATGAAACGTTGAAATATTAGAGATGCCGAGAGGAATGAATTTAAGCAGATCGCTTGTCGAAGGAGGAACCTACACTGAATTTTCATCAGAGGAAGGAAAGCTGATAGTTTCGGCATGCCCCGTATATATGCAATCGATAATATCCACGGACAAAAATACTCGTCGGCGGCTTATGAACTTTCCTGGCTCCGCCGAGACGTCCTCGAGTAAAGTTCGCACGAATTCGCGAGCGAGATCTCCCATTGTAAAAACGTAAAAATAATAACGCTTTCCCCTCACGGCGACGCGCGCGAGCGCAATTTATATCCACATTAAAAAATAAATTTTCGCCTCGCGAAAAATTTTGTTCGGTTCCCAATGTATACCCGTGTCGGCGGTATCAACTTCCCATTTCTGCAATATACCGCACGGCACGCGGAGAGGGGTATTAATGCATTATTGATCGGACTTATCTCGCTCCTCGTCGAAAAAGAGACCCAATCGAAAAACGGTTCGGCCCCGCCGAACCGAAAGAAAGATAGCGCTTATCGATGGGATTTTTTTGCCTGACTGGCTTGTCGACAAGTTGCCTAACGGAGAAAATTAATGATATCCCATGCACCCCCCTCAGTGCAGAAGCGTTAGATAACCGTCATTGCTTAACTTCGGTGTGCCGTGTGCGCGCATAATGCGATGCTCTTGAGGACAATTGGCGCAATCCCGAAAAGAACTTTATTGTCTTAAAAATTCCGAGATTAGCTGCAAGCTCCAGAAATTTATGTATATATCTGTGTGAAATGTCGAAAAGCAATGAGAATGAAAACTCTTGCATCGTTTTATCATAAATATTTTATTGCGTCTAGAAACTGCAACGCGATCTCATATAGCGAAAGCAATTAACGAAATTGTCGTTTTTTATCGCGATACAATTTTTTTTTTCCGTAATTTTCTATTTGCAACAATTTGAAATTAAATACGCAGCTGTTCGCGCGTTACTCGCAGCTTTATTCGATTTTCAAGGAATTCCTAACAATTTTTCGTGCGTTCTGCGGGAGACCTAGGATAACGTATACGAAATTCCGCGTTTGCATTGATCTCTTTTTTTTATTTTGAAATCCCAGAATTCCTGCGCTACTTCACGCTCGGGGAACATCCACCGGCCTGCCGCGCGCGGCGCGGCGAAGATGCGTGGGCTGCGTATCTCGAGACGGTTGTTATGATTTACTTCCAGCAGCGTGAAGCACCCCACACGCTAATAATAGTCGGACCGTCAGACGGATCGAAGAGGAGAAGAGGGCCCTCTCCCCCCCGAGCTATTAGCGTGTGGTACGCCGAAAGCGGGCTAACGAGACTCGACTTTATTAACTCGATTCGGAATGCGCGGAATTCGCTCGCCGACGCCCTCGCGATGATTCCCTCTCGCGAGGTGTAGGGAACAAATCGAGGCGAAAAGAGAGAGAGAGAGAGAGAGAGAGAGAGAGAAAGGAGGGAAGGGAACGAGAGGGATCGAACGAGCTCGTCTTCTTTTTCTTACCGTTCTTCGTTTAACCTCGATACCACCGCGGTATCTGGTGCGGTTGAGTCAGCTCAAGGTCGCCGCACGGATCCAAGGCTGCGCTTGGATCTTCCCCGTGACGATTAGACTCGGTTGATCCAATCGGTTTTATACTGGGAGCTTCTCAAGCTTCCCCCCCCCCCCC
>NW_012026987.1:3217115-3289400 GCF_000956235.1 Wasmannia auropunctata
CCCCCCCCCCCCGTTAAGCTCTTTTGGAATAATAGGATGCAATTGTTTACGTTCGAGCAAGTCACGTGCGTTCGCGCTTGACCGCAGAGGATTGACGTCCTGAGCTGACAGGTGACATTGGTACGTCCGAGGATAATCTGACACGTGGCTTCTTCATTTATGTGCACTAGTACGGTATTAATTGTGCGCTCTCGACTAGAAAGAATGCTGTTTTAAAAAAATATATAATCAGAATTTTTAACTAACTTTGTTAAATTGATATAATAATCACATATATATGCAGTACGTGAAATCCTCTTTTTAATTGTTCGTGTATTTTAAAATATTCTATTAATAATAAAATGAAATTCTCAAATTGCATCATATTCGATCTCTATTTTGGGAATGGGCACGCATTTCGCTTCTCTCTTTCTCTTCTTTTTCCCTCTTTTTCCCTCCGCTAGCGTTAAAAATAAAGTGAATTCGTTTCGACCGCCTCTGGATTTTCCGTCTGGAACAAGTGGAAAGAGACAGGCGTGGGCTATTTCCCAGCGTGTGGAATTCGCCAAAGATGATTTCTCGCGGTGTACAATCGCGATCCTGGAAAACGGGACCACGATCGATAAGATACGGTATCAGCTTTGACGCACGTACTTATCGCTGCCGCAAATCGCGCATACGACAATAACGCGCATCAAACAGGCGCGGGAGGGGGGAGGGGGAGGGGGAGAGGGGGGACATACAAAGACTGTCGTCGTTTGCGACGACTCATGCCTTCGATTGGACTCAACGACGAAGTCGAGGGGCTTTCGACGACGATTATTATTATCTACTGACGCACGTCGTAATCGACGATTCTAAATGGTTCCCTCGCGCCGCGTTCCACGGTTAATGTGAAAATCGCTCGTAACCGCTTGTCACGTCAAGAACAAGGGATCTTCTTAATTATGAAAAAAGACCGACCGCGATGATAAATGAGCTATAAAAGCGATGATCTCGCATCGTTATCGCTGAGATAAAACAGATTTCGAAATGATTCACTAATGTTTCCCCATCCATCATTTACAGAAAAGTTGCCGATTAATATTAATAAAAATTCTATATTAAGTGGGAAATAATTTGCAGTAAATATAACCCTCAGTTATTATATGTATAATCGAAGACAAATTACTTCTTAGAAAAGCATAAAGTAATTAGCTATTTGAACACTATTTTATAATATAAAACTTGAATAATTTTTCGCCGTCTCTATATGTATTTAGTAACGGCAAAAAATATTCAAGTTTTATATTATAAAATAGTATTCAAATAGCTAATTACTTTATGCTTTTCTAAGAAGTAATTTGTCTTTGATTATAAATATTTCGTTATCTTTCCGTTTCGAAATACTAATAAAGACCGTATTGTATTGCGCGAAGATTGACGTTGAGAGCTAACCCAGATTTTCGATGCGACTCAGTATTCTCGAATAAGCTGCAAATTGAACGGTGCATCGGAGGAGTTAACGTCGTCGCTTTCTACAGCTGAGCCATTCACCGAGAGAGTAGCGACGAGAGACGAGAAGAAATCGTCGAGATATTAACCGCCCTCGCGAATTCTTTTTCCACCCTTGCTACTCCTTGCGAATTCCACATGTCCCACCGCTCGCCACGGGGTCGCTTATAGGCTGCTAATAGCGACGGGCAAACAAATATCGTAGGCCGGTCGACATTTGACACAGGAAGGGAGAAAAAAACGCGCGCGTTGGACTGACGCATTGGGGCGCGCGAGATTCTTTCGCGTTCTCTCCGTTAAAACACGGGTCTCCTTTACGGGTTTCGTCGTTTCTCGGGGTGTTTACGCTCGCTTGACACGCTCGGCTCTCTCTCTCTCTCTCTCTCTCTCTCTCTCTCTCTCTCTCTCAACCGACCGAGATGGCCTCGAGGGAGATGTTGACCCTGACTGTTGGCTGCGGAATGCCGAACATTGACTTTAACCAGCCGAGATAGCTGGCCAATCGACGAGCAAATGGTCGAGAGAAAAGGGGCGTGAGGGGGATGAGGGCGTTCGAATCATTACTCTCTCGGCCCGTTATTGGATAAATCGGAAACTAATAACTTTTTTCATCAAATATATTAAATTTAGATATATATAAGGGATAAATGGAATGGAAAAGTAAAAGAATTGTATTAACTCGGCAAATGGAAACCGAAAATATCTGGATTGCATATGATAGTTTGTATTTTTGAAATCGTATATCTAATAATAAAGAGATAATTTTTTTTATTCCTGAAATATTTCCTTGTGACATACATTCTCCTTACAATGACTGATTTATTTTGATACTTGAATTACCAGAGTAATTTCGGTAAAACCGGTAAATTAATTCGGAACTGCGGGTTCATTGATCTCCTAAAATTCACGCTAGCAAACGCTTGCATGGATGACACATCTATCCTTAATGTACTGGGTAAAAGTAGAAGCGATTTAACAATTAGAAACGTTAGCACATAAAAGACGAGGAAAAATTTAACCAGAATTTAATGAAATTTAATTCTCGGAGAGTGCAGTCCTATTTCGGAGAAGAAAGTAATGCTATACATGTATCCTTCAACGAGAAAAAATAATAATTAAAAACTAAAATTTCTTATCCATTAAAATTAAATAGTCTTGCAATAAATTCACAATTATTCTGACACGAACGCTTGCAGAAACGACATTTAAAGACGTTCGAACAATTTAGTCGAAGAGCAAATAGTTGCAGGAATTAACAGACCTAATCCGTCTTGAGGATAGTTAGCGAGATCAGCCATTAACCGCCGGAATTTCACGAGAAGCTCGCCCGTGACGGCGAGCCAACGCTTACGATGCGCCGTGGATAGCACATCCTTCACGACATGACGAAATTAGCGAGCAGCCGAAATAATTTAGCGGATTCCAGGCGACCGTCTCGTATCGCCTCGTGCATCGCTGCGACCCTGAATTCTGTTACATAGTTCGCTCGAAAGGGGGAGGAGAAGGAAGAGGCGCGAGAAGAGGATTCACAACTCAAGGAATTATATATATAATTAACGCGCCGATTATTTTCCCGCGGAGTAACGATTAAGAACACGCTCCTTAAAAACCGCCAATCTCTGGCGTAATTTTTTTTCCCGTCAGGAGAGTTGAACAAAAAAATGATTAATGTACTGAGTCTTTAAATTAGTCGACGGCGCAAAGTATTCGCGCCGCGGCCTCTAAAAAGAGACATTAATTCGATTTTTACGCGTAACGTAATTACAGCATTTTTTTCCACAATTGACTTACGCTAGTAGATCCTCGCGGTTTTTCTTACGCCCGTAATTATGCTAATAAACGCTGGCGCGTGCGTGTAGTGACGTGGATATACAAAACTTATTTCCAAGGTAATACCTTGCGATTACATGCCTTCCAGGATCTTGTCCTGAAAGTTATCGCGCGATCGTGCGATTCGCGTGCACGTGGCGGCGAAAATCCGATTTGGCGCGCGCATAATCGAGTTCGTTGCTTTACACATGGCGGTAGTTAATCAAGCCGTGCAAATAGGTAATCGATTTCGTAATCGAGTTCGCGTATTCGCCCCGCGTGTAATCCGATGTTACAGGAATTGGTTGCGAAATCGGCCCCGTGTAACCGTCACGTCCGGGAAATACGTTTTCTGATTGACTTCCCTAAATAGTCGGATTACCCGGAAAATCGTGGGTCCGATATTTATAGAGTAATCCTACGATCAGCCCTCTTATGTTAATCAAGTAAAAAAGAAGAAAGCGGAGCGAAGAAAAAATGTGGATGTTACTAGCAATGGTGATATAATAGTAATAGCTTCTAGATTCCAAGTAAAATATTATAGTACAGATATACGTATATTTATTGGTGTAAATGTAAAAATTAACGTTTGAATCGACATTCATATTATTATAACCAGCGAGAATTCTTTCGGACTGCTGGTACCGGAGGCACTCGAAACGTTTCTTTTTTTTTCCGTGCAGATGAAAATACCGCTTTAATCCTTGCGCGAGCGCGGCGTTAAAGATAAACCCTCAAGAATTAGGCCAGTTTAAGGTGCTCTCACACGATCTCTCGCACGATCGCCACCGACCGAGCACCGTTAATATTGATGATCGTGCGAACATCGTAATCGGCTGATTGATAACGCGATGTATTCGTGCTGATGGCTCGCGAGCACATACCGATGTGTTTACGGTATAACGTCCGTCCGTGTGAGAGCCCCCATAAATATGGCGGGCAATTCGCCCGCTACATCTGACATCGCGCGTGGTGGTGGATGACGACCACCAGCGCGATTCACCATCCCGTATCGTGACGGAATTAGCGGGCAACCGAAATAATTTATAGCCGCGGACTTCATGCGCCGCGTGCTTTCCATCGTCTTCCTTCACCGTCTATCTTTCTCCCTCCCCCCCCTCTCTCTCTCTCTCTGTCTTTCTCTCTCTCTCTTTCCCTCTCGTTCTTTCTCGTCCCGTACTGACCCTGAAACCTACTATAGTTCATTCATTACGCCATCCCGCAGCGGTATTCTCACATGACGCACGAATTACCGTAGTATTCAGGCCATATATTAATCCCAGGGAACGCTGAGAATGAACGAATATATACACACGAATGTATGTAACGTCACGTTAAGTCGCAATGCACATATGTGCGTACGTGTTAAATTAGATGCGTATGGTGATCATTTTTAATTTTCCAATTTGTTCTGTTGAATATCTTCTTATAAAATATAAAAAATATAAAAAATAATTAACGCTCGTATGACTTAAAACAACTGAAATAACTAGGAAACAGGTCAATAAATCTTCTACAATATCTTAATGTCAAAATTACACAGCTGTAAAAACAGTACTTTAAAATTCTTTAAAAAATTTTTTTCTGTACACAGCAGCAAGTTTCTTAACAAAAAAAATATATATATCACGGAAAAAAAATTACTGTTGCCACAACATAATAATTGTGATAATTTTCGCCCATCAATTTAAAAGGGTTATAAAAACTAAAATACTTTGAAAGTGACTTATATAGTTAACTGAACTCTCTCAGCCTCAATGTTGTGACGTGCAACTATATCATATATATCTCTCAATCATATACTATTTGTTGTGTAAACGACATTAGAGAGATAACAATAATGCTTCGGTTGTGGCAACCACATATTATATGAAGATATTCTAACCGAATGTTATTTATCCAGCACTACGGTTGTGACAACCATACTCATGAGCATACCTTAACAGACGTATGCCACGTAACATCTATAGCAATTTTTTCCGTTTACATAAGTATAGATACGAATTTATCTTGAGCAATGAGATATTCTCGTGTATCTCACGTCAAACACTTCTCGTAGCCAAGGTTCTAGCCTAACAGATTGTTGTACGTATATCACATTAATATACTTTGTTACACTTACTGCGAAATATATAGACGTCATGCACATTGACGTCATTGAAGCAATTGCTCAAGGATCAAAATGGATTTGCCCGTCATAAACGTTTCTGATTTATGTACCCGTCGTTTAGTACTAAATGCGGCTGATACTGTGAGCCTTATTTATTTAAGGGTCGATGCCACTAACATAGATTAACTTTAACTACAGTTTAATCGAGCCTCTTTCTCTCTGTCTAGATAGCAATATCCATATGACATAGCTGGAGAGGAAGGAGACTCAACGTACAGAAAGAATTACGTATGTACCTCGCTCGTTTTCTCACATCGCGATTTCCGACTCGGAAACAATAAATTATGCGGTCTTTTAACTTTTGCTTTTTTTTATAAACTTTCTCCTCGAATTAAACTCTTCGACATTTTTTTTCCTCCCGCCCTACAAATAGAACAACCGGTGCCTAACGAAGTAATCCGTTTAATCTCAAATTCTTCCAGACTCGTTCCGGCTCGTGCCTATATAAATCCGCGCGCATTTACAGAAGCGTCGTGTGCTTCCGAAATAAATAACCGTGCGTAACTGTAAATTTTCAAAGCGCGCGAAAAGAGCAGCGCCGTTTGTTTTAATTATTCGCGCCCCGGCCCTCCCGCGACTATCTCGTGCTATTTTCTTTTTCAGCGATAAATTGCATTCTCCTCGCGTCGTGAAAGGGTCGCAAACTTCGTCAGCGGAGGAAGCTCGTGTCATAAGTCCTGATCGAAATTTATCACGCCAGGCACGTCAAGACGCGGATTTCAGACGAAGGATTATAAATTCGAGGAGATTTCACAAGCGAGCGAAATTCACCGTGTAGAGAAACAGCAATGATTTTAGAGAATATATTTAATTAAAATAATAAATACGATATAATACACAAAAATACATATTACAATAATAAACAATTACAATAATAATTATTACAATAATTATTACAATAATAATTATTGTAATAATTGTTGTAACAATTACAATAATAATTATTACAATAATAAACTTCAGGATATTTGCAAATTTTACAATTATGATAATTAACTAATTTCTTCTTCTACTTATAATTTTTTTTGTAAATAAATACATTGATGAGAAACCACAGCAGGTAGTTTTCTTTGCGGTTTCCTACAACTTTCCGCATAAAATCCTTCTACAAAAATCGCGTTTAATTAGTATTTATATTTTTCTAAATAGAATAATGAGAAGGCTACAGAAAGCGATAAATCGGGCTATTTTCCTCGCTTAAACTTAGATGGGAGGGAAATGACGCTCGTTACGTATACGTCTTTACTCATTAAGAGCTCGGCAGTTCCAGCGATTTTTCTCTTTCCGCGTTAACGACACGCTCCGCGACGGCGACACGAACGTCAGCGTGAATCATTTGTCATTCGTGTCATTCGTACGTTGCAAACGTTCCCCCCGCGAGATTCGACAAGTAATAGCCGCGCTTTGCATCAACGTCGCGTGCTCTCCTCTTTCTCTCCCGACGAAAACTTTTCTCGTCTCTTTCGTCCCTCCCACCGCACGTGAGAGACGTAGTCCCTGTCCTCGGAGGAAATTCAATTTCTCTTCGAGATTGTCGTTTCTCTTTCCTTGAAGGGAATAATGAAAGTATAAACGACGGGGGAGGGCTTCAGCGATGTATTCGACCGAGGGAGAGAGACAGATGCCGGAACCATTATAGTTTGCCGACGATTATTGATTGCACGTGATACGCAACTGACGATAGCCGATCTCGCGTGTGTTGACAGATTCGCACGACTGACACGTCGATCAACGCGTCGCATTCTGACACGAAAGTATCTTATTTCGAGGCACTTAAGCGATCCGGTATCTATAATACTTATTTACCGCCGTTCGCGCGGTGCATTGATCCACATATATATTGTCATTCTAATTCCGGGCAGACCCTCGATTCCCATTCTTCTTTCGGGGACGGCATATTATCTTTGGGGGCCTTGGAAGAGTTAAGGGGACATAAGGCACTGACAGATGACGGCGCGTATACAATATTCTATACGGTCTACGGTCAGCGGACATGCGGAATTATATATCGGAAATTGGAGCCCGATATTCAAACGAAGTATGTCAGGGTTTATTACGTGCGAGGCCGTCATGCCGCACGGCCATGTCACCTTCGATGCCTTCGTTCGATTATAATTTATTGAGCACATAGGAAACGGGTAAACTCAACCTGTCTCACGTGCCGAGTCTATATGCCAAGTAATTATTTCACAATAATTCTATAAAGTGGTCCTCTGGAGCAATTTATTATACATATATGAGGCTGTTCTTGTACCAAATTGATATATCGAAAATGTTTTTAAGTAGCGCGGCTTCAGCGTGGCTTCCGAATATATAATATATTAAATCTATTTTTGAAGACACGATAATTAGAAACATATAATCCGAGCGGGTCGTAAAACATTTTTAGATCTCGAGGGAGAGGCGCTTAGTTACAGCGTTATGCGAGAGAGAGAGAGAAAGAGAGAGATTCGAAACTTTACGAGCGCGGCGTGAACAATCTTAATCGGAAAAAGAACTCTCGCCGGCACGCGCCCCGCGCGATATTTTGGCCCGACGCGACGTGCAGCCAGCACGCGAGAAACATGTGGCCCGCATGTGGAATACAATGCGGCGTCCGCCACGAAGGACGCTTAAATTAACGAAGGAGGCTTAAGGATTATTGAGAAACAAATGTGACGCGAGGATCTCTCGTTCGCCTGCTACTCGCGACGCGAGAGTGCACTTCGCACCTCTGCATTATCGTCGATCGACAGATCACGATAAGGAACGGTTTCATCGGCGACAGATTAGCTGCAACAGATAACGGCTTCTTCGGCAAGCGCATTGATTTATCTTGCCGGTGACCCGCCGAAAACACCGAGTGTCACCGTCACCAAAAGTCGGGCGTTTCATCTATAGAGTTTCAGTTTAAATTAGACTCGATCCGTTAATCAATCCGAAAAAATTAATGAATTAGCCCGCGAAAATCGCTGACGTTTGTTTTGCGTGTGCAGGCCGAGCAAACGTAACCCGATGAAATACGGCGGCTGCAACCCCTTCCATCCGCGGCGGCCGCGCCGCGAGGCTGCCTGCAGTCGACGTCGAAGCGGAGGCGCGCGAGCGTCGGGTGCCCGCGCCGATCAGTCCGCGCGGGACGCTCGACGAGCGAGGATCGTGTTTCTCGGGTCTCTCGCGCCTTGCTCTCGAAGTCCTCACACACAGGTGCGTCGGTGGTTAAACGGCGTGGGAGGGAGAGAAAGAGAGAGCTAGTTTTTCCGCACGCAGTTCCGGCAGGGCTGACGCGGCGCCGTAGAAGGAGGAGAGAAGAAAAAAACGGCGGCGATCATAGAGAAGCACTTCGCGCGAGACGACCGGGACCCCGGGAGTATTGGAGCACAGATGGTGAGAGGTGAGTGAAGCGAGAAAGAGAGAGAGGAGAGAGAGAGAGAGAGAGAGAGAGAGAGAGAGAAAGAGAGAGAGAGACAGAATACGTGTGTATATGTGTGTGTGTGTGTGTGTGTGTAATGTATTTACGTCCCTTCGCGCGAAATACGAGGGCACTTTTGCGTGCAATCGATCGGCCTCCCGAGAAACTCCCTTAGTTACCCCTTACCCACCCTTAATAGAGCCAGCCCAACGTGACGATGACGACGGCCGGGTCGGCCGCGAGGAGAGAGAGAGATCATTTCTCCCGTGTGTACACGGGACGATGCGCGGGTTAACGTCCGTTAATTCCGGGATCGGGACTTAATCCATCACGTTAATCGAATTCGAGCGAAATTAGCTGCTTATTAGTCGTCTGGTCGAACGCGGGGAAATGCGATCGAAGAGATGCGACACGGAGTCCGGGTAATTTTGTAATTTCGAGCGACGATGTCGAAATTAACATCTGTTAAATCTTTTAACCTAGAGGTTAATTCGACGAATCAGATTTAATTTCGTGCGAGATGGGATCATCGCTCGAGGAAATTAGATCGATCCGATAATATAATTCATGTAATGAAATAAATTATACGGCATTGATATGTTTTACAAATCAATTTCGAGAGAAATAATTGCATCATGCCTTCTTTACATCTTCAATGTTTCCGTTTTCATGATGAAACAGCCGAGACTAATTTATCATTTTTATTGACTTTGTGTGAGCATATTTAGTTAAATCAATTAAAAAATGATACATAAATAATGTTATCATACATATATATAATATTATTTGTGTACATATACATATATATACAAACTAAAAAAACAAGAAGATAAAAAGAATGCCTACAAATTGACGCTATAAAAGAAAATCATTTTTATATACGAGCCGCAATTTTTTATCGCTCGAACGTGAAACTATCGATATCTCACAGCCTATTGCGGCCGAAAGGGGTTGAAATGTTCCGTAACGAAGCGAAATCCTAATCGTCGCTATCCGATTAACGATGAGAAATGGTGCTCCCGAGAGTGTATTTCGGTCTGTACCTCAAGTGAAATTTAAAGCCCCGGCTGTGCGCGCGCGGCGATCGATCCCATTCAAATTTAAGTTTTACCTTAAATTTGATCACTTGCAGACTGGCTTATTAGTTTCGTTTGACGTAAGGCGGCCGTGGGGCTGGAGCAAAATTTGCCCAACTGCTCCATTGAGCGTAATGAATAATTGATTTCGAGCCTTAAGACGGGGCGGATGAATCGGAAATTTCCCTTCGCGACCGGTATATTCGCACTCGCTGTTTCCTGGAATATCCGACACGTCGAAATGCGACGTGCGAGATAAAAATATTCTATTACAGGAAAACTCGCCACTCGGCTCGGGCTGTGCCCGAATAATAAATGGCGCGTTCGCTCAAATCACGATTTTTCTGGAAAACATATTTTTACAGATTCGTAAATTATTTACAAACGGACCGGTCATATAATACACGTGTCTCACGTTGTTTAATATGTAATTCCCTTATATACTCCGGCTTTTTGGAATTCTTTTATAATTCATACCTTATCTATTTCTTATTGCCAATATTTTACTCACTATAAGTCATTATATAGATAATTTTGTTGATTAAAATTGAAATGGATATAGAAATCGCGTATGTGTGATTATATATGCATTGAACTCAAGACAGCGTATAGTAATCATCGCAGTAGAAACGGTAACGACGCGTCCGGCGCGAAAAAAAATGTCTGACCGCAACCGGTCTGTCTCTACTTGAATTACATATCCAGTCGGCGCTCCCTCTCTCTCTCTCTTTCTCTTTCTACCTGTTATATTATGCATGAACGTAGTGTAGATACGAGTTAAATATATCTAGTAATGAACACATTTTCTTCTTAGACAAACAGATATTTAAAGAAGATTGAGTTCCGTTTAATGGAGCTTATCCATTATCCTTTCTCTGCTTTATCAATTAACTCCCCCAAACGATAAATTATTTTGTCCCTTTTCCTTTAAAAAGCCGGGATTTGTCGCCAAGGATAATAATAAATTAATCTGCCCGTCCCTCCGTCCCATTCTTCTCTTCTTTCCATTCTACTCTCTTCCTAGATACAACACCTGTTCACCCATAAACGCAAATTTACGCTTTCCGCGTGCCGGACGGGAGTGTCAGTCACGAAATGAGCCTGTCGGTCTTCCCGCGAGATCCGGCGTGAACGACGTTAAATTTACATTGGCGTCGCGAGGTCCGAGAAATCGGCCGGCTGTCACGCACTGCACCGTGGCCGAAAGTGCTTAAATTTATGTTTCGCTCGAATTTCGGAGTGATATGACCGCGCCGAATCGAATCCGTTTTGTGCGGCCGTGCACAAAACGCAATACGTATATTTAAACCCCATTAAACAATTTCGGACAGATACGTTGCAACTGGACCTAAAAGGTCCCCCGACAATCCCGCGGTAATGTAACCGTCTGCAGTTCCGTTCGTCATTTTATTCCCGATTTTCTTCGTTACTTGTCTCAATGCAATTAGGTATCGCAAATAACAGCGAAAAATAATATTAGAAATTAATAGTTGAAATATATTTTTAAACTAATAAATTTAAAAATAAACTTAAAATTATTATTAATAGTACGTTCAATAAATCTCTTCTTTCTTTGCAAGATATGTTATCTCATAATGTGTAATTTCTATTACTATGTAACCATGGGAAGATCGAGCTCATCGATTAGCATTTTCAAAAAGATCTAGCGTCATGATTGTTTAATCGTTAATTTTCATCTTTCCATTTGATTCTCGCGTTTGATCCTATCGAGCTCTCTTTGAAACTCACAGTTAAATTTGAAAAATAATCTTTTGCCATTTCAGTCTATCGATTTTGCCGATATATATATATATATAAAGCACATTTGCCTCCATTTATTACGCTCCGCTTTTTATTTTTTTTTCCTATATAAAAACACGTGCATTACCGTCGATTAACTGCAATCAATACATTAAAAAACAAATTTTATTAACTGATAAAAATCAAACGTATGAGTTGACAATTATTTGACGATTAATCGTATTAAGAGATTATTGATAATCTCGAATAAAGTGATATTTTTTCACAGATTAAATTTATCAATGTATATTCTGGAGGGCGCTATATATGTATTTAATCATATTAAGGGATAAAATATGATTGGATTTGCGTATTTCTCTCGCGATTGAAGGATGTAGATTTTTTTCTCGCGCTCCCGAAGTGTGCCAATTCTGCTGCTACGTGGCAATGCGAATTCGTTGTGCAAGGTTCTCAGTGCATATTGGCAATCGCGCAATTAAAATAGCGGAACGTCATTCAGTTGTGAGTTCCCGAATGACTCTTGCTACTGAAGTTTCTCATAATTACACTGCTGTCAATGTGTTTGCTTAATTGTCTCTCTGACATGTCATATGCGACCAAAAATAACGATTTATTGGTAATGCAATTTTTTTTCGTCAGCTCTATTTCTATCTTTTCATAGCTATACACATAATAGAAATTATACATTTTACAACAGCACTTAATTAAAGATTTATTGTGAGCAATATTAATAATAGGTGTTTAAAATCCATTAGTTTAAAAATAGAATTAATCTTCGATATTATATTTTGCCTTTTTATGGTAAAAATATTTTTATATATCTTATAAAACTTGTTTTTACAAATATTAAAATATATTTACGAGAAGATTCACTGTGTGCTAAAATATTTCTATTGATATTTTTACTTAATTTTTCATCTATATTTAGCGCACAGAAATGTTATGTTAAAATGACGAAAATTTGTTTATGCACCAGTTTAAAATTTAAACTTTGTTTCAAATTAAAAATTAAATATTATACAGAACTTTATTGTACTATATTCATACAATTTGCATAAATGGAATGCAATGTTTTTTGCCGCTATGGAAATAGCCTAGAAATAATGATAACAATCGACAGAGAGAAATTTCAAAACGTCGTATAAAATTGTCGTATTTACATTCAAAACGGGGGAGTTCCCGCTTATTGAGATGTTGCAACGAAAGATCGTCGCACGTGACGTTTAATTAAGCATTGCATTAATGAAGCAACGTAAGTGATGTCAAGGTTTCGAGATTGAGTCAGATACGCCTAATTAAAGATATACCAGATAAACTATTCGGAGTCTGGCTTGACGCACACGAGCATACGTTCTGTTTCATTAGAATTCTGGTTTAATTAAGCGCTTTTATAAAAGGATGATTTATTATTCTAACGCGGCGGTTCTTTGAAATATCACAGTGAGATACTTTTATGAGACATTTATGAGATGTCATACTTATTATAACATCTATATATAGTTACTGTTAATTAAAAAATATGTCATATAATTTTTTTCTCCGTTATTTCAATGTGTGACAATGAAAAATAATTTAACACTCCCTTTGACGCACGATGCACAGTGTCGGAGCTGTAATTGTCTAATTATATCGTAATGACGTGTAACTTAATTCGTAACATACTATAATGTAAAAGGTATAATAGATGTATCAAAGGTATATGAAGAAAATATGTTGCGCGTATTATATATATATAATTACACGATGATACTAAAACGCATAAGTGTCGCTTTAGCATTATTGTGCAATCGTATAACATGTAATTATAAAACGTCATGCGAGTGTCGTAGAGATAAATAATTGAAAAATAATTGATAAATCACGAGAAAAAGTGAATAAAATATAAAATATTATTTATTGCAGTTACTATAGTTGTGCATGCTCGTCTGATTTCTCTTCCTCTTGATTCCTTATAGTTAGTCGATCGTTGGCGCTTGTTGCCATTTCTTGATGGCAATCACGAATGATTCACTCGCGAGAACACGGTTAATTACGGTGTCGCATGTGTTGCACTATAACAGAATACAATAATCCCGCGACAATTTGCGTGACGTTTTCCTCGTATTTTATTACGACAGCGCGAGAGAGGCAATAACGCCTCGCCCGACGACCCGATGTGTCTCGCAAACTATAATAATTAGTATCCTGACAGGGGATCTTAATCTCACGTTTCTCATCCCCTATCGGCAGTCGGCATCGCGACTTCAAAGGAGCGAGTCGCGCGGTATATCGGCTTTAATAAGTAGCCGTATACACATCAGTGAACGTTTACGAATCGTGGGAGTCAATTAATCATGTAGGTGGGATAATTGTAACGAGGAGCAAATCGCGTTTTGAAGAATAATAATAACACGAGAGCGGAGCGGCCTCCGCTCGGCTCTCGTCGCGCAAATGATAACGAGATGGCTGCGTGTATGTGCATAGCGGTCCGCCGATACCGTCGATAGTAGTGTCGCAACAAAAGTTGCAAAAAAAAACCAAGCGCCGAACGCCGCGTACCAAAACGGATTTATCACCGCTACGAAATATTCAACGTATTGTAAAATTAAACGTACGCTGAATATTCCGGTACCTCGCGCATTGAATTAATCTCGATGCGAACGGGACTATTATCGCACGGCTATACCCAGCGTTTATTTGAAGAATAAAATTATCGTGCGAATAAATCCAACGTTTGTTTGAAAAATAAAATTTATCTCCTTGAATTTTGCGATTCTAATTAATCTCTGAAATATACGTCCCTCCCCTGGCACGGCGCGACGCTCGCGAGTAACGCACACGCCGTATGTATAAATTATATTTTTTTAAATTCATTTATTGAATTATTCTTCGTTCAAATTTATTTTTAATTTGTTCGACGCTATATGGCGCTTATGCGGCCTTGCATTTTCAATCTACAATTCATAACGTTAATTCGCGGCTTCTGATTCCCGCGCGTAACTCGACATCGTAACAAAAGCACGGGTGTCATGTAAGGATTATTCATAACAATCCATGAGTATCCCGATATATCTGTACGTCGCGTAATGCAGAAATCGATACTAATTATAGTATTTGTATGCACATTATATGTATGTCTCACGTAATGCTGTTCGTAGGATGTATTAAATGTCTCATACGTCACGTGTGATAAACGTCACTTATATATAGATATATATGTGTCGGCAAATTTTGAATCAATGGCTTCTTAAAATAAAAATCTATAAACTGCATATGTTTAAGCGACTCTAAAACTTTAAAATTATATAACATTCGAATACTTTTTTTTACAATTGTGTATGAGACAATTTTATTCCCAGAGAGATTTAATTTAGTTTCCAAGTCAATTGCCGAGAGATACGTACGGATAAAAATTAAAAAGTTAAGCAACAGAGATTGCAAACTCTTTTCGTTAACTCGAAATTCAGCGAAAAATATGATGAGAAAGAGTGCAACGTGTGATTTATGGAAGAACCTGTACAATTATGACCTTTAACATTGCACCGCGATGCTGTGCCATCATGTAATCCGACGACCACGCTTCTGCAGTATCAATTAATGCATATGATTGTCACGCCTGAGTTGATCGAAAATCAAAACTATTTCTTTCTCCTCGTTTTCTCGAATCCAATTGCAAGATTTTAGCAATTCTCGATACGTATTTATCATTTTTAAGGAAATCAAATATTAGGTTTATGAAATTTGCGTTTAGAATATACCTAAATGATAAAAGCTTCTTAGAAAAACAACATTTAAGATATCTTAGAAAAACAACTTTTATATAATATCTTTTATAAAGCACATATATGTGTACAATTTAAAGTGTTTTAGAAATGCAATTTAAAGCTGTGAGAAATTAGATTTGTGTAAATAAAGTTAGATTTGCGAGAAATAAACATCTTCCAGTTATGATATATTATCATAATGCATTATGTTTTTCACACTCTTCTTAGACAAATTATATCTTCTGGTTGAAGATAAATATATCAGCCTCTTATTTCCCTCGAATCTCTAGTCGGTACCTCGTCAAGGTTGACAAACTGATTTAAATGGGAGAATGCTCGAGGGATGAAAGGAATGATCAGGGACGAGAACAGCTTCCTGCCTTCCTCTCGAGCAACCCCCTCCCTCTGTCATAAATGGCTCGATATTACTCGCGACGGTCAATCGATCTTCATTAAATAGAGAGAGGGCCTGCAATTTGCATAGAAAAATCGAGCGCGTGCGGGCGCGTCCCATAAAAGATGAAAGAAGACGACGGTATGTCAGTGTCAGTCGACGGATGCACGTTGCCGGGCCGGAGAAAATCGATCTATCACGATCGAGACGTCACTCCCGACATTCGAGCACACAGGGGACGATCAACAATTTATAAACCCGCGACCGCGCTCGCTCGGCTCGCTCACTGGACACGGAGCGTTGTTGTTTTTTTTTTCTCTCTAAAATCCCGAAAACTCGATTTCCATGTTTACGCGATTACGATAAAATATCAATGTGGCACGGCCGGCGTTTGTCCATTTCGCTGTGCCAAATTTGAGACAGTGCCTATCTGTCTAAGCACGCTCGATATCGACCTGCCGCGAGACCGGCGGACTAATTTTAGACTATTGCATCAAGTTTTATAGAACGTTATTATAAAGTAAAAAGGTTCACCAAGAGTAATCGCGGTATATTTAGGATGGCAGACATTTCTCTACCACAGCTGAAAAAAAAAAAATATTCGCGAGCTTTATATCCAAGTCGTCTTAATTTCACATTTTCAGAAACTGCAGAGCGTGCAGCGGTAACGTCGAAGCCGCGAACAGAAGCACAGAGATACGATTTCCGCTCTTCTTTTAGACACGAATTTGGAATAGCTGATGAATAAATCGCAGCTCTTAAATTTTCTGCAATTCTCATCTCCAAAACCGTCTGCTCCGCGGTCTCTCGTAGCCCGTATAATTATTAACGCGCAATTACATAAGAGGCCGAGCACTCTTCTCGGTCGCGAGAGTCGGAATAAGGCCTCCTTGTCGCTTCGATCGGGTCGTTTTTCACTCGGGACGGGATCTCGTTCAGAATTTAGAGCCCTCGGACGACGAGAACGTCGTATCGCGGACACACACGCTTCGTTGTCCCCGGGATAAATGGGGATACACCCCGTGTGCACGATAGCCTTTCTCAGAGACGCGTGACGTCGCCGATGAGGTACAGCATCGGTATTATACCCAATCCCAAGAGGAGGTGGGGGCGGAGGAGAACGGCTCCATTGTCCGAGCCCGAATTGCCACGACGTTGTCTCCGACGGGCAGAATTACAGAGCCGAGTTTCGCGCGTCGTTAAGCCTTAAGTACTGACACGTCATCCGCGGCTGGAAATATGTAACGTTACCTCTGGGTTAACAGATGCGCGCATTGTCGTAATTGGAGCACGGAGATAAATTTTGCAGTTACGTTTAAACGTCGGGCATTAGCGGACGCGCTTACCCGGTAGAGCGTTGGAAAATTCAAGAAAGATTACAAAGTTAATTAAATAAATGATTGAATGTCGTTCGTTTTATCGATTGTAAGACGAATTCTTTCCCCAATTTTCGCTCGTCCCTCGCTTCACTATACCTTCGTTATGTTTTTCTTCGTAAGGCGCTTGTATAAGCTTGCGCCTAAATTGCGAGCCTTCGTCAATGCTCACAATTAAAAGACGAGGACGATGTCATTGCGGATTCGTTTCGTATTCGGGGGGAATAACGATCGCGTTGTTTTCTTTGCCGCGAGGAGCAGTTTCCGTTTTCGCATGAGAGAACTCGCGGAAGATGAAAAGCGTCGTCCTCGTTCACGTTAAAGCGATTTGTACGAGCGTAAGAGGGAGTCGCCTTGTTTAAGGAAAGAAATGAGAACGGATGTAACGACGTACTGACAGATACCGACGTACTGTCGATCTCGCGGAAAAACCAGCGAGAGCTTCTCTTGAAAATGGTTGTACGTAGACTAATACCCTTTCATTCATTGCAGGATCGTTACCTGATATCGCAGTGACGATGGCATCGGGCAGGGAAATCCACGGTGCTTTCAGGTGAGCTGAAATTTATAAAATATACAAAATTACACATCAAATCTTGGTATCCTGAATATTTGATTCTTATCATGTTTTTTTTTAAATATTTTATACAGAGCTGCACGATTCTTCTAAATGGATAAAATGTTACTATTTGATTCTGCAAAAAGCAATAACTTTGTTCATCTATATTTTAATTTTGGACATAGCGAAATTTTTTAATAATTTTAATGGGTTCATCTTTTATTTGATGTTTACATGTGAGTGATTCAGTTTGTTTCTTTTCGCGTATTCACTTTTCTTGCTTTACGCAAAGTCTCGCCCGACTGCACTCAAAAAAAGGTTACATACATAATGCATATAGATACACACATACACATATGTCAGTGATTTCGCCGCAGGAAGCCGGTTATTTCAAGGATTTTCGTGGGTGTATGTTTTGCGCGCGACCTTTAGAAATTCATTATTACGCGAGATGTGCGAGAACGAGGAATTAGTTAGCCGTCTGTTATATTAATCTACACCTCTCACGAACATGGTATAACTTCTTCTTTTAGCGATCGAATATTCTTTAGTCAAACTATGACTTCATTTTTTTCATACGTTTATTTAAATAATATGACACAGCAAAAATTACTTGGTCATACTGCGAGAGTTTCCTAAAAAAAAATCTTAAAAAAAGATCCCCTAGTTAAAAAAAAATTTATTACTTTAAATTTGAATCATCTTGGAGGGATATTTAATATCGAAATATTCCAGGAATAATTTTTTTCCGTTTAATTTCAAGAACACTTAATTTTAATCATTTGATTCGAGCCACGATGTATTCCACTCTTTGGGAGCATTGCTGAAGAAAGAAGTCGTCTAATTATCTGGAGAATCTTAGTGGATGCAGAGCACAAGAATTGTACATAATGCACAAATCATGACTTTTGCCGATAACCTTCTGCATTGTATCAAAATATAGACTTTGTGTTAAAATTAATTAAATTTACTAATTAAACGGAGAAAAACGCGTTTCTGTTAACAATAAATTATGTACACCCTCACGTTTTCCGTGACATTTGCAAATTCTCGCGACGTGGGCGTCGGCGAATAGGACGGCGGGGCACCTTTGACGGTACATCGATACGAGCTGCCGCCGCCGCACAAATAGAAATAGCTTAAATTTTATAGAATATCATTACTTTTATATTTAGCCGGTATCAAATCAATATTTCACGAGATGCAGCACGCCGCCGGTCGATACCTATATAATATCTATCAGCATTACTTCGAAATATCGACATTGTAAAATTAATTAAGAAGAAAAGTGTTTCCGCGACGTAAATAAATTAACGAAAATCAATTGCGATTTATTTTACGGATCTTGAAAAGTCGAGCTCGGGCTGATTAATTTCAGATCCATCGACTCTTCGGTCATTCAATGTTAAGTAATTTGATGTTATATATATAATATACACTCGTGTGAGGAATCTTTAGCGAGGTATCCTGATAGACACACTCGAGATCTCGTAAACATCCTCATGAAACAAATAACACATTTCAATTCACGGCGCGGCGCGTTTCGCCGCTAATCCGGGCTATTTTCGTCGCGCAATTACCGCCAAATATAATTGTTCGATTCTCCCGTCTACGTCTACGGCTCACTCGCGGATATGATATTTCCACGAATAAAATTCGGCATTAGAGCAGAGTCGTGATCAGAATAGCGGGCACGGATTTAGAGTACAAGTATCGATCGCGTCTTCTCGCCGGAGACACGATAAGAAGCAAGCGACGACGACGGCTCGAGAGTCGCGCGATTTCGAGCGGTTTCGCGATAGCGCAACGAGGAGGGGAGGGCCGATCGGTCAGTGTGTGAATGGATGGAAGGAAAAAATTGCCCAGCGCGAGAGCGGCGGAGAGCAGCGCGAACGCGCGCGCGCACTCGCGATCTTATTCTTAGCGGCGTTACTTTATTTTTATTGTGCTTATAGCGCGGCATCGATCGATCTCGCACTCGCGCGCATACCGCGAGTTGACGTCGTTCGATCTGATAGCCGCTCATAAGTAATGCAACGAGAAAGTAGTATTGCCGCGTCATAGGCAGACGCTGAATGAAGAAACCGCGGCGCGGAAGTATCGGGCCTATCTTTAGTTGCGGCAAAGTTACGCCGGTTTCTACGTGATGCCGCCTGAACCCACTGCAATCGAGGAGCAAGTCAAACATTTTACACAAAAGTAAAAGGAACATTATAAAACGGTAGAAATGATTACGTTAGGTAAACTGAACTGATATTTGTAATTCCGTAAGTAGTTATAGCTTGAAAAAATATTTCACTACGTTAAGAATCGGGGGCAATTCAAACATTTTATACAAAAGTAAAAGGAACATTATAAAACGGGACAGCAGAAATAATTGCGTTACGTAAACTGTGAACTGATATTTGTATAATTCTGTAAATAGTTATAGCTCGGAAAAATATTTCACTACGTTAAGAATCGATGCTGAATATGCAAGAGAAACAATTAGTACCGAAATAGTTAAATTAATTAAGGAAATCATTATATTGTGTAATTAATTTTTAAAGATAGCAATTTTTTTTTATTTTCATACCGGATGGATAAGAGACTCGTCGTGTAAAGAAATAACCGTACACGGAGAGAAATTTATTT
Organism: Wasmannia auropunctata; assembly: GCF_000956235.1. Lineage (NCBI taxonomy): Eukaryota > Metazoa > Arthropoda > Insecta > Hymenoptera > Formicidae > Wasmannia > Wasmannia auropunctata. Next base: position 3,237,499 of record NW_012026987.1, read on the forward strand.
TAAAATTTACCCTGAAAATCATGTCAATCGTAGGATAACATAGTATTTCAATGAATTTTATGTGATTTTCATTATTTTTTAAAATATATACTACAACAAATTTATTGTAGTGCATAGTAAAATTTGTCAAAATACTATGTTTGTCCCACGATTAACATGATTTTCAGGGTAAATTTTAAAAGGAAATTCTCTCCGTGTACGATCTTAATAACCATATTCAAAGAGATTATCGCTGTAACGAATTGAAAAAGCTCGCGGGGATATTCAATCTTTCGGACGTTTAACACAAAACCGCTGGCCACGTGTAATCACGTTGTTCATCGACATATACTTCCGGTTGTAAACGAAATACTCCCTCAGTGCCCGCGGGATGCGGAAATATTTTCGGCGTATGTAATGGCGCTTTTAACTCCCTCGTGAAATCCGGCAATCGATATACTCCGGGTAGGCCCCCCCCCTCTCTCTCTCTCTCTCTCGCGAAGTTCGGCCGAATCGGAGATTGGAAAGTTCCGCACTAAATTTCGCCCGAAAATGCGGTCGGTTTCGTTTTCCCGGTTGGACACCGCCGCCGCCGTCCATTCATGCTCGGAACGATCCTCGCTAAGCCGCCGAGTCCTTGACGTCACGTTTAAGATGCCGTTAGAAGATTATATGGGCCGAGAGAGAGTTAAGTTCCTGAGGGCACACCCGCAGAGACACGTGAGAGGCGCGGTGATGGCCGTCCGACTCTTCATCAGACTCTTCATCAGTTAAAACAATGCGGATCTATTATTTTTGAATCCGTCGCGAAAAAAGGAAAAAAAAAGAAATTAATTGGATCACATTCCCGCGATCGTCGAAATCGCATTTGCGCGTTTACTCGAGCGCAATCAAGCGCCCATTCACACGCATCCTCCACCTTTTCCCATCCCGGCGTAATCTCTCGAATAATATCCGAACCGTTCGGCTCGAAAGAGGAAATGCCAGACGAATCTTTAAACGCAATCGTCCGCGCGTTTAACGTTACTACTCTCGATTCCTGGATCTTGATTTATCACCCGAGTCGAGTTTATAAGCTCAAAAGTTTTTAAGACTTGAAATTAAAAAAAATTGACCAATCGTAGTACACATCTCACGTGAGAAAAATAATCGATTGTGATTCAATTTTTTTAAATCTTAAGTTTCAAGTATAGACACCGCTTTACCGTGCAAAGATTCCGTATCTTCGAAAGTTAAAGGAAAAGTATATCTGTGTGATGGAATATAACGTGGTCTTATGTTTAATCATCAGAATTCAGCAAGAGAGCAAACAAAACTCGTGTTCGTTGCGATTGAATGTTGATTTTGTACGATTATGCACATGTATTTTGCGCGATTTCCGAAAAATCAATACTTTTCCGCGGCAACACGCGGCTGTGCCGGCACACTAGTGACGTAACGCCTGACGCAAGCGACAATCGTTGCGGCCGCGATGCCGCAGAGCCTCTCTAGGCGGAACGTCGATAGTACATCGGACGTCATGAATGCATTTGCCTTCCTTAGATCGGCATTTTCTGAAACGGGTACGTCATACCTCTGACACAGCGTTTTATTTGAACAATAATTATAAATACCACCTTAGTTTTCATTTAAAAAAAATACAAGTATTATTTTCCTATATATTGTACATCAAAATAAAATGATTTTCAAAGAATACGGGAAATGTAATAACGACACAACATGTATTAACGCAAAATATTCAAAGTAATTGTCATAGGAGTTTTTCTATGTTCATAAAACATTGAAGGATCAAAATTTAACGCAATATTAAAATCGCGAAATGGCCAATTTTACCGTAGAGAGAACTGCAGGAAAAAAACAGGAACAACATAAATACGTAGCGAAAGATATAAAAATGTCAAACGTTAAATGGAGCTTTTTTTATTGTCAAAGAAGACCGTTCCGTTCCATCAATCGGAGCTTATAAACGTTTTGCAACATACGATACGTTTTTTTTTTCGCGGATGCAGTTTTATGTACGGTGACCCACGGAGGATTGCGATTAAAGTCGCGCGGATTGCGAAATTCGCGAAATCTCGCGCCACGGCCATCGCCGATTAATCTCCGCTTCGATCGTCGCCCTCTGCCCTTTCGAAACGTTCCTTCGACCCCGTTCCGCCGGCGCGGCAGCGTGCCATGAAAATGGTTTGTGATTACCGCGGCGGCAGGCATTCGCGCTGACGAGGCGAATATATATATATTCTGTCTTCCGTCCGCGTTTTATCCTTAACCCGTCGCGAAATTGATTTCGCCACTCGTCCCGGGTGAATAGCCGTCGTCGTTCGAGAAAAGTAGGTAACCACCGGAACGCGAAGATCACAATGTTCGCGTTTCTCTTTTCACGGTGTTCTGTCCGGAGAACACGGATTTTGTATATCGTTGAACAAATATCTCGTGTCGGAGTAAATTGATTTCAATATTCAAGCGTGATGTTTTTTTTTCCTTAGTCTCACATTCCGTTAGACTTGCTATTATATCGCCGTACTAAATTTCGGTTTTAATAATTCACTTTTAAGTTTTCAAGTTTTTAATACCTACCGAAAATGTATACCGGTACAAGTTCCGCTTTAATTAAGCGGAACTTTAATTAGCGCTCGAAGTAGAATAACGTTCCGGCTCGCTCGTGTATATCATTTCTATTTCGGCAATCGCAGATTGCGCGCGGATTAAACTTTCAACTTTATTTCGAGCAAAAAGGATTTCCCGAAAAAAAAATCCTTATAGCACATTTCTCATTTCGTTCCCCGAAATTAAACACCCCGATTCTCTCGAAAGTTTATTTCGATCCCTATCGCGCGGTGGCGGCGGCGGCGGCTTGGAGAGAGGGGGAGGGGGGAGATCTTCTTCGCCTCATCGATAATCCTGTCGCCAATAAGCATCGGCGAAATGAGCAAAGTTTCAAGGTATATAATCAATCCGGGGAGGGGTTCAGTCACGCGTCCCAATGCAAAGTCGAAGGCGAGTTTCGTAGGCGCCGTATTTTCTATTTGCGCTTCACGATGTTGCGCCGCGATAACGCATCCGTCTTTTTCCGCCGGTGATATCAGCGGGTCCGGCGAAGGAAGCTCGTAAATCCCGAGCGTAAACAACGCCCTAAAACGCGAGACGTGTTGGAGAGGGATAATTCTAGATTCGATTGTACCGCGGCCCCGCTATATATATATATATATGTAACGTTGAAGCGATGAAGTGTATATTTGTGTGTGTTTGTGTGTGTGGGTGCAACAAGATACCAGGGCCTGTAAACGAGACTCGGGACACATACTCGGCTCTCGGATTGATACTCGCGGCAGTTTTCGCGAGTACGAACCTCGCGAAGGACGCGACGAGAAGCAGAAGAAATCGTTCTGTCGCGTTGATCTCGCTACGCGCAACGATCTCTCCTCCTCCCCCCTCCCTTTCTTCGCAATTTCTCCATGTTCCATATACCGAATATTTCCAGGTGACGTAGAAATTCTGAGGAAATACGCGCGAATAATTTCTGCGCTTTATTCACGCGCGAATGGCCTTTCCCGCGACGACATCGTTCCGGTTCGACGGGACCCAGGGTGTTTACGGAGCGCGACGGAAATCTCGCTGTCAGTTCAATACATATCGCGTGAAATAATTCTCAGAAATCACCTTGCGATTTTTCGAAAAAGAGATACGAAACGTTTCCGGTTGCCGCACATAATACCACTGCACTATACCGATAACGATCTGATATTGTTATCGAGAGTACGCGCGTATATATATACCGTCAAGTATATACACATCGCGCGAATCGGATTTTCCTTTGACGTCGATAGCAGATACGATACGGATTTACGCGCGCGTTTCAGCCCGCAATGACGCCGCCCGCGCGCGACACAGCGAGCCCTCGAGGGGCCACGTACGTCAGCCCCCGCGAAAAAGTGGAATAAATAAATAACGCGAATGGAATAAATTGGACGCAGAAAATGACGAACGTCATTTTATAATTCCCGTTGAAAACGGGAGGAAGAGATCAGGAAGCGAGCGTATATAGATTCGCAGAAAATAATCGGCGGTAATTGTATAGCTTCTATATCGACGACGCGACAAATCGCGAAGTCACTGACGTAAAAGGCAATGACTCATCTTGTTTTTCTTTGTAGTCAGCATCTTCTCGATTTCGTTCAGGCATGGCTATTCTATTCGCACATTTATTTATTTATTTGCTCCGCTCCGTTTCGTGTCACCGCTATATTATTATACATTTTTAACGCTCGTATGTACCTGCAGCCTCATCGTGGACGACGTGGACTCGCACTCGATTCTGAGCGACGGCTCCGACCTGGACGGGCTGTCGCGCGAGAGCAGCTCGCAGAACTCGGCGTCGCAGACGCCGCTGGACAGCCCCGGCGGGCCGCGGGAGAGGATCAAGCAGATCCAGGTGGAGGCCGAGACCAGGCGGGGCGAGTTCGCCAGGCTGCTGGAGGAGCACGCGCAGGTGGTGCGCAAGCTGAAGATGATGGAGGCGGAGGAGCAGCTGTCGGCGACGACGACGGCGACGGCGACCGGGAACGCGGCGGTGATCGGCGGCGCGCACGCGTGATTTTACGACCTCATCATCGCCGACGACGTCGCCGGGACGACACCGAGGGTGACACCGAGGGTCGGGACCACCGCGCCGACGACCGTCGTACGACCGACCACCACCGCCTCACCGCGTTTCCCCCTCGTCCGCCTCGACCGCGAAATCCCAGCCGGACGGGCCACCGTCGTCCGTCGCGATTCGCAGACGAGACGCGGATGATCGAAGCGAACATCTTCGCTTTGGACGCTTTGGATTTATTAACTCTCGGACGCACCCCGGATCCGGCCTACGAGATATTCAAGGGACACACAGAATATAAACGTTTGTAGGGAGGTAACGGGTGCAGCCAAGAGTTAACTGCGGGGGAAGAGAGAAATCTGGACTCGAGAGGACTTCTCTTACTATTTTTTCCTTTTCTCTATACATTTATGTAGTTTCGTTCCGCTCTCTGATTTCCGCTTCGGATTAATTCAATTTACGCCGCTTTGATTTACTTGAAATAAAGACTGAAATTAAATTGGAGATAAACCTGATGTAAAAATAAACTATAAGAGTTTAAATTTCACATTGTTTATTAATTTATGGCAACTGAATGGAGCAATCGTTATCTTGCATGTTCATGGAAATTCAAATTAAGGGCTTAATATATTAGGTTGTAGTGCGAAATTTGAAACGAACTTTCCGAACAACCTAATATGTAGGCTTATTTTTCACAAAGTTTTTATATATTATGATAAACGCGCATTTATTATTGCGATACGCGATTATATTATAAGTACGTAGCTTCTCGCAATTTCATTTGTGATTTGAATGAAGTATACCGTTTGAAAAAATTCGAGAAATGCGCCATTCGAGCGTATAATTTCACCAACGTATATACGTAACACATTCATGAATTCGAAGCGAAGCCTTTCTGTACGTCATCCGATTTCGCGTGAATCGAATTAAAGCGAGCCCGCAATTGGCAAAGATCGAAGGGTAATCAGCCTCCCACGACGGGGATCGTCCTTATTTAACCCTTGTTTGCAACAAAGTCTGAATTAAAAAAAAAAATACTACTAGACACGACAATAATGAGGAACACTTTTAATGGGGAACGTGCGCGAAAGCCGCGGTTGCGTTTTGTTCACAACGCGTGGAACAGGGAAACTCCCGCCCGTTCGAACTAGCTCAGCAGCAACGGCTGGCCTAAGCGTAGTACAAATTTTGCAGTGAAGTCTTAATAAAAGAAAAAAAAATGAAAAAAAGATGTGCGAGTGGGCCGAGAGAAAGAAAGAGAGAGAAAGAGTTTCCGATGTAATCAACGGGGATCCGACGCGTCGACGGCGAGAGAGAGAAAGAAAGAGAGAGAGAGAGACACAATTCGCGCCGTCGCGATCGTTTCGCGGAGGAAACGCAGGTGCTAGAGTGGACATGGTGTCGTATACACACGAACACACGTAGCCTACTCTCGAGACACAACGGGGTGTACAAGCTTCTACGTTTTATATAGTGTTGTAGAATTGAGTGTTCCATATAAGTGTAAGCTAGTTTTGTAATATCGTAAATATACGTGTACGATAAAGGCGGATTCTGCGGCCGGTCTGACGGAGGAACGCGGCTCTTTTGTACATAGATTTCTTTTTATCACACATACGCATAACGAGGCCCGGTCGTACCGATCGATTATTGTCACCAATTAGTCCCGATTATACAGCGACTTTCTGTACCTCTTTCTGTGCCGCAGTCCCGGCCACGTTTACGTGGACAAAATTGCGGAATTATTATTTAAATGTAAAAGTCACGTCTCCTTTCTTGAATAATATTTCAAAGATTTCTTTTTAAATCGCAATAATTAAATTGTCAATAAAAGATTACAAAAATGTTAAACAATATCGATGTCGAATTAGTAAAAGAATTACTTGTGAAAAATATAACACGTTAAATTAATTTAAAAAATATTGACGATAAATTTTATAATTAAATTGTAATTTAAATTATAAGAGGAAAGAGGGACACAAAACGTTAGCTCGAAATTAATTAATGAAGATTATCGGTACGATCGGACTTGGATACTTTACGAAGCTCGAGAGAGGAATTACTAGAGCTAAAGGAGAAGACGCGCCGGAAGTGATGCTACTTAATTTCGTCATTTTACTCTTAACATTAAGGGGTTTGTATAAAATGTGGGCTGCTGTGAGCCTCGACGACACTCTCTGCTAATTTTCTACACGTGCTGCGTCAGACCCGCATCCAGATGACATAGGTATTATTAGGCATTTATAGACTTATATATACATATACTTAAAGAGAGACACATAAGTAGACCTGTGTTAAATAATATAGCCCTAGTGTAAAGATGTCTGTTATTGCACATTGCGCCAGCCTACGCGAGTCCGGCAATCAGGACATCTCCTCCTCGCCTTTAATTCGTAAGACGTCAGAAGATAAATCGTCAATTCGAACTGAATTGTCAATCGTTCTCTCGCTTCTCTCGCCAACTGAAATAACGATCGCTCACACATTGGGTATTTTTCCAGAGTATGATTGCATAGAAAAAATAAGCGAATAAATCTGCATAAAACTTATTTTCGGAGATGTGGTTGAAAACATAGAAAACGCGCTGTACCCATTTTAATAGAAATTATAGTACCTAATATACGTGAATAATTTGGTAATATTCTAGTCTTTCTTGAAAATAGACGCGATAGAGAAATTTCAGGAAAGATATCCTGATCGCCGTTATCATCGACTGGCGCATTGTGCAAAACCAAGAAGACAGTCCTAATACGTAAGGAATAGACAGGAATGATTTTAGCTGCTCAGAAACGTAAGATGCTTTAAAGGAAATTTTGCGACTGAAAGTGATACTGCGAGGCAATAAATTTCTCCAACGTACTCGGGATGAAGACTGTGCGTGGATTAGCGCGTGGGAACGAATGCGAAACGAAAAATCTGCATTATTTTTTTGCCGCTGCGAGATTCCTACGGACGTTTACTATTACGTTAAGAGATACTACAGATACGTATAAAAAAAAAAAACCTATATTGTCACCATACAGTAGTTTTTACTTATACTATTATATTCGTACGACTGCATGTTATAGAGGCGGCTGTATATGATATATACATTTATCAAGTTTGTAACGAAACGCTGTGAAAAGAACGCGATTTTGATTTCGCGTGAGTAAAAAAAAAATTGCGAGCGAGAAAAACCGCGGCTCGAAGTTAGCTCGAATATTTTAGCTCGGTTCCGCTTTCTATCGCTGCAATGGGAAAAAAAAAATATGAGCTGCTTCTCGGAGACTCAAGAAAAATGCAATGTAATATTATATCACGCCGAGTTAATGTTAACGTAATCGAGATTTATATATGTAAATTTTCGATGTAATCGTAACGTGTGAGATACGCGACGACACGCTGTTGAGTTTTATTATTAAGAGAAAACCGCTGCTTGACTAATTATTTATATAGCCTCATGTATGCGAAATAATAATGTATGTAAAATGATGGTTGCTACTGGAAAAAATATACATATATTTTATTGAGTTGAGACAATGAAACGTATAGTTGCACTTTCTTTCGCAGTAACAACTTCTATTTCTCAAGCGCGCAAAATTTTGTCGCTGGTTAATATAAATATGTTATCACATTTTTTACAAAATACTCTTGATGTATTATCGACTTCTATTATTTGGTATAACATATAACACCTTATGCGTAAATATTACACAGTGCCATTTGTTTAACTCAAATCTATTATCTACAATAATGAGTCTACGGATACAATGAAAAAAATGTACATGTGAAGAATATAAAAGTAATACACTCCACGCAATAGATAGAGATGTCTCGACGACGTGAATCGGACAGAACTTATGATTACTTAAATAGTTCTGAAATATGTGACATAGAAGTATTTTTTTAGCAAACTTATGCACTATTAGTATGACTTTTCTAAACAGATGATACATTTTTATTATACAACTGCATATCGAATTCAATTTCATTAAAAGACACGTCATATATCACATTCGAGAAATTAAAATTCTGATCTCCAATTATAAATAACGATTGTAAATAATAATAATAAGCGTCTTTTGTCATTTCGTAAAAGAGATATGCAATCACAATTCTGTTTTACGTCTCTGTCGCTCGGTGAGACGACAATAGCATTATTCTATGGCTTAGCTTTACATTGTGATCCCTCAAATATCTTATAAAGTCTGCCTGCTTTTCCAGCAGTTCCTCCAAATTCCTCCCTCTCTGACGATACCCGATTTCCCCCATTCCGGAGTAGGAATCCTGTGTAAAGGGCGACAGCCATTCGTCGCGAGTGACGTCGGGCGATGGACGTAATCGATTGAATCTCATAACTCTCTCTATATGTGGAAAACAAATATTGGCAAATCGCAATAAAAGACGATCAACTTCGATATTTTTAGTGTTATATTACATAAAGTATACACTCTAAATGTTTTAATCTTCAAATAAAACATTTTCTCTGAGAAAAGTTTTAATGAAATCTCAAACTTGTTTTTAATGTTACTTATATTTCGTTTTACATAAATTCTTTTGTATGTTTTTAATTTAATAGCCCAAAAAAATTATTTTTCCACAAAAGATCTTTTTCTATCTAATTAATTCTGTCTAGATATATTCTCTCCTCGCAATATACTTACTGATATAATTAATGTAAGCCGGCACGATTATCACGAGTTCCAAAGCAGTTAGGAGGAAAATATAGTTGAGCGGCGTGAACCACTCTGACTTCCTGCAATATTGCTCGTAGTCGACTTTATGCGTGTGATGTAGAATCACAGCTAGCAACAAGTAGCATGTGTTCCACAGCGACGTGATGAAGAGGGGCGTCCTTATAAGTTGATACGTCGACTGATAGAAATCTAGATACCCATTAATACGCAAACTGTGGTGTCTCGCCTTGACAACGTGGTCTATCGCCATGACTATTAGCCAGTAGGCACAGTGGAGGTACAAGTATATAAAATACGTGTCGCATTTGTTCTGTTCCTCCGGCCAAATCGACACAAACACAATCCCACAGATCTCCAAGCAGACCTACGATACAAAAAGTTGCTCCAATGTGTATTCAGTCCGAACCTTTAAATATCCTAAAAGCCTAAAGACACAACACAGCGGGGCGAGATATACCTACACCAAGTAAAAGTGGAATCGACACGATTGACACAGTGTTCAATGGCTGAAAATTGTCTTCCTCCTGAGAGCTCAAGATTGGCTGAAAGTACCCCTCGTCTTCCATTTTAATAGGTTGATCGAATGACACTCATGAAGTATTGTACATCCTAAACAAATTGCCATAATAGTTAAAGTCTAGTACTTTCTTAAGTACGACAGCTAAATATGTAAAATACAAACAAAAATTATACACGTGGGAAATAACATCTATTAACATTTACAAACAGTGGACATTTTTACAAACGAGAAATCTGTAGCTTTGGAACTCTGCATGCTTCCACAAGATGAAAGTCGAAGGAGCAAAGAGGGTAAAATAGACAGAGGAGAAATTAAGACGAGATTGGTGCTAATCAACAGTTTCACAAGCGTTTCACTTCAAGTTTTCCAATCTAGCGATAAAAGACAGGACTCAAAGATATTAAGAAGAGAGATTAATCGAAAGGAAAAATTACAAGAGGCAACACTTCTACCTGGAGAACAAACCAAGTCTTTTAGATCCTTCTTATCGATATATTTCTCTGCGCATCATTTGTCTCTCATTGATACATCCTAGGATGAGTCAGCGTGAGAGGAAGTGATGAAATGAACGGCTAAGAATATAATCCACGTAATCTACACCGTATGTATGTTATATAAAAAAAAAATGACAGGGACGTTTCCGACCAAGTCAACACCGCTCGTTGCCAATCGCAATTGACGCAAATACCGTCTCCACGTGTCCACGGCTTGAAATGCAATGTAAAAACTCGCTAATCGAATTTGGCGTCGACGTGACAGCCGTCGCGCAAAATGCGATCCCCAAACGTTCCCCGACAATCGCGCAAATGGAGGAGCAAAGTCGCACTGCACACGCAGCAACGTCAACACGGGCAGTCGCGTACACACTTCGAAGTGAATATTTTAATGCCCGTAATGAGAAGGAAGAAAAATAGTGACTCGATCAATTAAAAGAACTTGGGAATACAGCCTTCACCACATACACATATATACACACACACACGCGTACAAGTAACGAAGAAATTAGGAAATTTATGTAACATTCACCCCCCTCGAATCGGGCACCTCAAATCGTGCCTAAGCACGAGTCTGCGGCATCAGTCATATGGTCGAGGGTAGGATGGAGGTTAGGTGTCAAGTTTTAAGACTAGGATCTCTAGGGTACTCACGGAAGCGACGGGAAAGTTGCGATCGCTCGTCTCTAGGTTAGGATTAGGTTATGTTTACGTCCGCGGCGTCGGGCTGGCGGCGGACGATAGCTGAGAGCCCGTAACGAGAAAAGAAGAAAAAAATAGTGACTCGATCAATGAAAAGAACTTGGGAATACAGCCATCAGCACATACGCATATATGCACACACGTATAAATAACGAAGAAATTAGGAAATTAATGTAACATGCACCCTTCTCCCCATCCTCTCGCGAGCACCTTAAATCGTGCCCAAGCACGAGTCGTCGGCAACATTCATACGGTCGAGCGTAGGATGGAGGTTAAGTTTCAAGTTTTAAGACTAGGATCTCTTGGATACTCACGGAAAGCGATGGGAAAGTTGCGATTGCTGGTCTCTATAGGTTAGGGTTAGGTTATGTTTACGTCCGCGGCGTCGGGCTGGCGGCGGATGATAGCTGAGAGCTCGCGTATCTTATCGACTGTAACGTGCAGCACATCCCGGAATCACTTCGAATACATAAATCGCGATAACGTCTCGTCTCGTCTCGTCTCGTACCGTCACACTTTCGTCCGCTCGAATGACGCCGAATTTTGATCAAAGCGCGACCGCGCAGTACATACATATGGCCGACGGCCGTCGTTCCTTCGAGCAGTGACTCTCAACCGGAGTCTTACCGAGATGTCGGAGCGTATAATAAAAAAATTGTTGTGGACCGGAAATTTTTATTTACCACATTTCTGCTCAATTTTGGCACAAGAATTCTTTACTTGTTTTAATGATACGCACAAGTTACAGTTGCAAAATTAATAATTTATATTTGTTTCTCTACCTATATCAAAAGTTCCTTAAGATATATATGCTCAAAATAATAAAATAAATAACAATTATACTAATAAAATACAAAATTCACTGTAAAAGCCTGTATTAGCATCATTATATTTGATAACTCTATATAGTTGTGCAGAAATAGATACTATTTTGTTGTTTTTCCATATTTTGTCTATTATATAAATGAAAGAAATCATTTTAAAAAAATTGTATAAATTGTATAATTTGGCTATAGGATAATGCGACGGTTTTATAGTTCGTTCACCGTGAATACCACATTTCTGTATACGTGTAATCTCTCGTTAATCAGACCGCCGGTTGCGAAAATATACACAGGAAGCAGCGAATGATGTTTCACGCGGTCGCGGTATAAATCTCGACGTACGTTTCCATTTCTACGATCTGACTATACACGTAAAAAAAGTATCGATAAAATTACCGGACGTTTGTTGATATTCCGAATCAATGAGTTTCATCATACATTTTGTTGTTGGTTTATATTGTCCATCACTGCTTGCTAAGGGGCGGAAAAAATCATAAGCTACATTCAGAGAACGACAATAAACAAGACATAACACGTCAAGAGTGCTGCCACAATAATGTATGATTTTTAAATCATAATCAACAATATTACTGTGCCTAAGCCTTAATTATTTTACAAAAAATAAAATAAATCATTATTGTTATTTTTCATATTTGCCATATTTATTTTCTGTAGTAAAAACGACTAATTCCAGATAGCACAGAGTTGAAAAAGATCTCAGAATTTTTCTAAAAATTCTGAAAAAGAATTCTTAATTTTTACACCTGAAAATGAACTCAGAATTAACGATATACGACTGAATATTAATGAATTCTTTTTGAACTCTGTATGCCATCCGGGATCCTATTTGCATATTTATCAAATAACGACCGAAAGGAATCTAAAATTTAATCTACATCACTTTCGAAAGAAGGAAATGTAATCGGCACAAAAATAAAGTATAGTTGAAAACATTATAATTATTAATCTTATTATTACAAGGAAATAATTTCAAGTTGCAAAAGAGTGGAGTTGCATGATCGATGTGGCCGTGAGAACAAATAACGATCCAGGCGGAGAGGGGACCCATATACAACCTACATACAATCACATATTTTTAGGCCAACGCAAATCTCTCAAAATTCTCAGTTATACTCTGTCACGTAAATGTAAAAATGCCAAAACGATCGATCTACTTGCAATCGTCGGACAATCTTTATCGGAGAGCTCGACGCGATCTCGAATTTCTGTGCAATTACTGGGACCGTTTGCTCACGCCGAATCAAAGCTACGATATACGTCTGCCGGAATTACTGCGCGCTAATCACTTAATGAGACACATATCAAGTCTGTCTCTCCCGTCAAACCAAGGACTGCGAGTCAACGTGAGCTTTACTATTCTTGATGATGGCAATCGCTTAGAACCGGAGGAAACGTATCGGCTGTAATTTCATATATATACTTTTTTCCCCCTCTTCTCCAGAGACTTGTCTCTAAATAAAAATTACTTTTTCGAGAGGAAAGTTACGAGAGGAAAATCTCTTTAAATAAAGACATTTTATTATAATTAATATAACCGTGAATAGAAGCATTTCTTCATTTTCTTTAAATTCTTCATTTTTTCCCCTTTAAATTCGCTTGTTCAGCACTTTAATAATGTATATTTTTATTCACGCGCACAGGCGTAACGCGTCGCCTTATTACACCGAATCTCGTAACAGATTCCGCCGATCGTCGTACCACTGCAGTAACGCAGTCGGATATAACGATCTGAGAAATTACATAAGGCAGATAAACGAAAATTACGCAACGATCGAGAGGGAACTGCAGTTAAGGGCCAGAATATTAGCACCCCTCATCGAACGCAATAGATTCGCGGGATGTCAGAATGCATTTTACACTCAGGTTTCGCACCTTTCAATACCGAAATAAAAATTTCTTTTCACAAAATGAAATCCAGACCATGTCAATTTACTATATTCTCGATACGCAGCGCGCGGCGACGTACAATTGGAATAAATTTCCTGCCGGAAATCGAGCATCATGTTCCGCGAGAGTTTCCCCATGGTTACAAGAGCGACGTGCCAATCCGCGAGAAAGAGACAATCGTCAAACTTGCACGTTATTCGGACACGAATGCTGCCTTGCTGACAGAATGAATGACGTAGACGGTTGCTCGTTAAGTCGGCAATCAGCGAGACAGAAAGAAAATTCGCCCGAGGTAATAACACGAAACGTTATTATCTTTTTAATTAATGTACATCCTATAATAATAGAAAACTTAATATAATTATGTAGAGCTGGTATGTGATGTTTTGAATATTTAGTATTTCGATGTAATATAGTGATGCAATCCTTATTGCATTTGTGGGCTTTCCAACAATTTTTTTCATCCCACAGTAATTGATTTACTAACTTGCAAAACGACGCAATTAACGATGTTTTTTTCAACAGTTTAACGACTCACCGAGAACCGCCAAGGAATGCTCCCCACAAACTTCCGCCTTCTGCGCGACAGTCCAGAAGCTGCAACAGAACAACATTAACGTACGTTAATCAGATCCGTGTAATTAGATATTTTAAGTTACTCTCACGATGGTACAGTAAGTATCACTCTTAAGTGCAGCTTCGGTGAATGAAAGAGTTACTTGAGAATGAGTCACTTCTATCTCGTAAGCTTACGCGACTTGTGCTCTACTTTGTGCTGCAGTGTTATATGATGAGTGACAAATTGTGATATTAGCGTCCGCGCCACCAAAATCAATAGCAAATTGAGAGTATAATTTCGATCCCATGTCATTTACTAATACGACGTTTCCGAATTGCGCGAAGTCGGTTTTCCGAAGGAATAAGTAAACTGCACTTGATAACATCCTCGTGCGCTGTACCATCGATGTTTCTTTCAACAAACATTACTGCGCACATAACTCGTACAAGCTGTACAACGCGTATTTCTACAATTTTTATAAATTAAAGTTAATTAATTATCCGATTTAGAAACATCGAATTTTATTGCAACTATTGCACATTGATTGATCATTGTAACGTTTGCAAATAACGCTGTATATTATTTCTGAGAAACGTCTAATTTCGCAGATAAATATATTGAGTAAACCGTAGCAACCTGCTGACAGGAAAATGTTAACAGTCCCAAAATAGTGATTGGCATGAAGTATAAAACAATCGATTCGTAAAATGTCCGGTCGTGTCTGTTATTTCAACTTTAAAATCCAGTAGGTTTTCTTTCCTTGAGTCACACCAATATTTCGACGGATAATATGCGTATTCGTACGATGTGTAGAAACAAAATATCGTTTTCTTATTTCAACCTCAAAATGCAGCAGTCTTCTCCTGGTTGGGCGCGCACCAACATTCCGACGGATAGTATGCGCATTCGTACGACGTGTAGAAAGAAAATACCGCTTTCTTTTCATGTAAAATAAATGTTTGGAAATCGTCACAATATTTGCGTTATTTTGCGACTAGATGGGAGAGTTTATGGCGCAGCGCGTAACTCTTTTATTTGTTTATTTGGAGATTCCGTCTTTAGCGATTTCCAAGTTCCGCTATAAAATGAGCCAATTGGTCCCGTATGCGCTCCGAAGTACGGAATTAAAACAGAAAAAGTGCGGATTTACTCATCCTGTCGCACAATAACTTCGGCTCGCGGTAACATCCGGTGAGATCTAACGTTATCCAGGCTTTGCAGAACCGCGCCGGAACTGCGCCGGTCCGAAACGACAACGGTTATACGATGATCAGGCAGCGTATAAGCTCGAAAGAGTCGATGGAAGCGTGCCAGGGTGTCAGTAAAATCATCAGCGACGCGACGACTTACACCCATCCGGCGGAATCGAGGCCCGTCAAGCCCGACGGCGGCGTCGCGATAAATAACGGCGATAAACGATCGATCGAATCGCAGCCGGTCGGCTGTCAGGGAAATGTCCTGCCGCGGGCCGCCGAGTCAAGCGCCGTGACTGATCAAAACGCAGCGGGACAAGGACGCGCGGGTAGCAAACGTAAACTCGACGATCTGGAAGATGAAGCGTTATTAGCGGCCAAACTTGACGTGGAAGCCGGCGGCCGGCAGGAGCGGTCGGAAACGACCGAGATGATCAAGTCGCGAGTCAAGGATACGCCAACGACGTTCGCTCCAGACGGGAGAGCTGTTAGCAATAAGGGCTGCAGGATCAGGAACAGCAGGATACCTACGGAAGGAAAACCGTTCTGGAAAAGGCACGTGTCCGCGCCGAAATACGCGAGTTTCCTGAGGATGTTTCGCAAGGAGGAGACAGAGAATCGACTCCGCGGCAATTCCTCGTCTCGGAGGAACGACGGGGAAAAATCGCAACATCGAAGGAGACTTTCTACAGAAAGGTATAATCCTGAGATAAAATGTAATGCTAACGGAAAGAAAGAAAGAGTTAAAGGAGTTCCGAGGATTGAAGAGATTACTTTTAGCCGATCTTCTTTTTGATTATATTGGATTTGGAATGTTAAGTCTTTTAAATTGAAACTGTAAGAGCATTTGCAAGAATGTTAACGTGTACAATATAATGCAATAGTACTTGCAAAGAATATGGTAATTTAATTGCTTCAGTGTTAGAAATCAAGTATTTTTATTTATAAAATCAAACAGATTTCTTTCAAATTCAAGAAGGTATTAAAAAAAAAACATATTGTCCCGATAAGACATGAGGTTTATAAAAATATATTTTTATACCTCTGATGCGTTTTTATCTTTTCTTTATTATATGTATAAAAAGTTCTTTGAAATTTTTGAAATATTTTATTATAATCTCATGAATAATTATAAGGGGCCGTTCATTAATTACGTGAGTATTATAGGGGGGGAGAGGTCAGCGAAATCTATATGTGCTCACATGGGGGAGGGAGGGGGTGTCAGAGGACACGTAAGTTTTCGCTAGAGTCCCTAACGGAAATCTGGCCAGCTTACAACACTGAGGACCACTGATGAATAGTTTCCACATAATAGATTTTCTCGTTTATTTTTGGTTTATAAGTTTCATTCCTTTAATTTAGATTTTATGTTTTGTTCGTTTTTCAACAAAAGTTGAATAAAATTATGAAATATTAATATTTTAAGATGTGAAATATATACTTTAATATTTTTTATTAAATCTCTAAAAAATATGATATAAACACATGTTTATGCGTTTTTTGTTTATATATTAAACGTATCTAAAAACTCATGTGAGATCCGGGAGGGGGAGAGGTAATCAAAATACTCACGGAGACTCACGTAGGGGGAGGTCGGGGGTCTAAATTACCGAAAATAACACTCACGTATATTAATAATGAACAGCCCCTAAGTAGTCTACTTGATTATAATAGACAGTTTTCTTGATTTAATAATAGTTTCAGCACTGAATGCGACAATCGAGCGAATTTGCGAAACGAAAGAAGAACACCAACCCCGAGAAGCACGGTGCACACGACGTACAATCCTGCAATACAATCAGCCACTGATCCTATTTTAGATTCCAGCGGTCTCACGATACAGCTCCTGAGGTATATTTATGGTCTACTTATTTACTTGTCTATATATTTGATTTTAAGAGTGCTTTCTATTCTACTTCCCTTCCAAGACTTAAAGATAGAAGAGTAATAAAGATATCACTCAAGAACTGGTAATGATGAAAAAAAATTAGATTGGATAATAAGAGTATGAGACATATTTTCAATTATATCATTTCTAACATGCGAGATTAACAATACAATGCGTTTTTAATTAACAATGCGAAATTAGAATCGAGGAAAATATAACATTTTTTAAATAAGCCAATAAATTAAAGTTATTTATTTTTTTTTAAATCGTTTTTTGGAATCTTATTTAAGATAATGATTACTTATAACAGGCTGGCCGTTTTATTATACGTCCCCACGTTGATGCCGGCGTTGAATTCGTTAATCGCGCAGCAGAATCAGCAAACGTCCGCGTCGACGTCCTCTGCTATAGAAGGATCCAACGATCTGTTAATGCAAATCTTCCGTCTGCTCAACGAGCAACAAACCATTCCCAATTTGCCGCTCGTATCGATCGGATCCGAGAGAGTTTCTACGGCTTTAACCGCGGAGACGAACGGCGAAAGTTCGCGGTCACTTTCCGAGGAGAAACAAGAGACTACCTCGATCGCTTTGGAAGAATCTGACCCTGTTTCGGAGCAAGGATCTATCTTCGCCGGTAAGAGCGGCTGGAAATCGAGCAGCCACGTAGAGCAGCAAAACGGAAAAAACAGAAAGTGGCGACTGACGTCGATGTTGACCGACTCCGTGAGATTGGACAGGAACGTCTTCACGGCGGAGGACTTCCGGAAATTCGAGGAATTTTTGAAGGCCGAGAAGAGGCGTCCGGAAGATGTCCGATTGCTGTCCACGAAAAGCAAAAACGAGATCGTCATGAAAGAGTACTTCCGGAACTGGTTGCATCGGTTGCTGCGGCAATTGAACTCGGCAAACGGTAATCTGTCCGTGCAGAACAGCGAGGAGAGAGGACGTCCCGAGGGATCTTCAAGGACCGTAGAATCTTCCTTGGAAGAGGTAGGGCGGCGCAATAGAGGCCGTTTGATAGCCGACGAATCGCCGGGCTCCTCGAGAGACGACGTTAATACCTTTTCGGAGCGCGAGGAAGAGGATTCCGACGATCAGAAGTCGTTTACTTCCGCCACGAGCACGAACTCCTCGAGATCGCTGCAGTTTAAGCAGGACGACGCGATTGGCGCGGAAAAGGAAGAGAAATTGCCGCGAAGTGAACATTCGCAGGACTGATATAATAAATTTTCGACGATAAACGAGCGCGTATAAATATCGAAACGACGGGCTAATAAAATCGTATAATCGACGTAGCTTCGCCGTCGAGACGAAACGAGCGTTTCTTTTTTCGCTTTGCATCGGAGGATCGCTCGTAAAGGAGCCTCTTGAAAGTCACTCGGAAACTGTTGGACTGTTGTCAGGATTTGATGTAAGCTCGCGGGCCATGTGGCTGGTATACGCGAGGACGCTTGCGCGAGCGGTCGAACACGTGGTGAACGCCGCGCGAAGCCGAGCTTTCCCGCGGCGCGTCGCTCACCCGAGAGCTTGCAGTCGCGCGTGTTATCGCTACCGGGACGCTTCCCCTCGATCGGCATGTGATCCGTCTCTCTTTCTATCTCTCTTTCGTATTTACTTTACCCTTGTGTGTGGGTGCTTGAAGCAACAAACGTCGAGCGATTAACGCGAGCCAGGCTTGGAAAGAATCGCTAAAACAAACGGTATAGATAACATATTCGTTCTCACATTTCTCGTCTTCTATATGTAATCACGAATAGCAGTTGATAAAAACTGCTGAGAATCGTCGAAAAACGCCGTTCTCGTCTATGCAAATAGTTCCCACTGGAGAGTTCCATTGGAAAATTTCGAGAGGAATCATCCTGTCTCGCGATGAACAGCGAAGAGAAGATAGCCTAGCTCTCCCGCGATGTGCGCGCGAACGCAGAGTCATGACTGAGAAGATCGAGATTTTCAGTTGACGCGTCTCAGATTCTCACGCCGACATCCCGATCGCACGCGAGTCGAGATGAGCAAGGACAGCAGCAGCGAGGGAAAGTCGCAGGACGCTTCCACGCCGGACGCTCCGGCGGACGCGCCGGCGAAAGATTCGAACGCGGATCTCTACGAGAATCGCGGGCAAAAGAAGCTCATCCGCGTAGTCACCGTGATGGCCTACCTGTTCTCAGTGAGTTTCGTGGGTATTCTTCTGAGCGCCTATTACATATTCCTGTGGGAGCCGCCGAATCCGAGGCTCGTGCAGCGAGAACGGCTGCGAGCGGATCCGCAGATGCAGTTCCTGATCGCGTCGCCCGCGGAGGAAACGACGGAAGACAGCAGCTTCCTCCTCCAGACCGAGGTCAAGCCGTTTCTGAGTCCCAGAATAATGAACGACAACGATGATTCCGCCGTCGATCCCCAAGTCAAAATAAATCTCGAGAAGAAACGAAGACTAAACGCGCTGTTGCTGAAGCTGTGGCACTCGCTCGTGGACGCCGGGCGCGCTCAGAAGCGAAATTCGTCGCAGGTGACAACGAATTCCGGCGAATTCAACAATTCGTTCGTGGAAAGGGAGCTTAACTCGATGTTGGATCGCGCGGAAAATACGATCTCGCGATACGGCGAGTCGCGTGGGAACACATTCGAAGAAAAGACTTACAGTGATAACGCTGATGTACCTGTAGAACTCGCGGATTCTGCAAGTACGCTGGACGTTGAAAGCACGTCTTCAACATCGAGGCTCACGACTATTCCTGAAACGAGCCAGACACGCCACGATAGAGATTATATCGCCAACGTCAATCCGATTATCGAAAAAAAGAAACAATATAACAGAAAGAAATTCGATGCCGTCAGTTCGTACCTTATTCGCGGATTAAGCTACGCGACGACAAACAGCGACATTACGATTGGCAGCGATCGACGCGTTTCCGGAGACGACGATTCTTCCAAAGTGACCCGGGGATTCCTGAGGACCGACAGGAAAGAATTGATGAAACAAAACGAGACCGACGATCGCCGGTTGATCAATAGCAATCGAGAAAATGATTCAGACGACGTGCAAACAAACGTTATACTGAAGGAATGTGTAAACTGTAATGTTAGGAACTCCAGAGAAAATTATTCCAACGAGTCCTCCTCAAACAACCAAGTCCGACAGATCGCGCGTGACGGAGTATCGATCGACCCGCCGCCGTCTCGCGACTCGGGATTCACCGACGATCCGGGATTCCAACAGACGCCGGATGACCTGACCGTCGTAAAATCACGGCCACGCATCACCACGGGAACGAGAAATTCCGAAGGTGAGAGAATTTCGCGCGCGGATCTGCCAGGCCTCTCCTTTACGGCGCGTGGGATAAACAGGGCCGCGCGAAACGTGACTGTGTGATTATACAATGAGCGTTACGTCATCCGCGGTTTTCCTTAAACCCTGCTGGAATCGTAACGTTTCTGTATGTTCACAAACCACAAAGCGGGGCAACCCCGTTTTCAGTAATCTAACACGTATTTTTAGTAGCAAATAAACGCGACCGTACGCCTCAAAATTAAATTAATAAGCGTGATATGAAATAAATGAAACCTTAAGTAATTATATAATTTGTGTTTGCTCTATTAATTTCGAAATTCGAGATGAACGATTATACGAATCGATGCTTTTGCGTCTGTCGGAACATCTGTCGCAGTTTATTTCCTCGCTAGTCTCGTCAAAGTACCTGTTGTTTGCTCGACTGAACAAACATGCAAAGTATTTAGTTATTCATTGTCTGAAATTCCCGAATTCACACGAAATTAATTGATCTTTATTGAATGCTCCTTCGAATCTATCTATTTAATATTATCTTATCTATTTAATATTATAATATTATTTAATATAATCTATTTAATATTATTTAATTTCTTACAACTAATTACATATTTTATATTTCTATTCTTAATAATTATTTATTCAGCTGTGTTTTTTTAGCTATTCACCGCGTTGTAATATAATATATATAGAAGAATATATTATATACATAAAACATTAAAAGAAATTTAATTTAAATGTTTAAAGATAAATATTTACATTTCTTTTCCATGGCAAGTAAATGATATTATATTTATTTCATTGAAAAGTAGAAATTTTAATAAGACAAGTATACGTCCAATTGAAAAGTAATTTTCTTTCTTAACTAGAAAAAGAAAGGATTCTTAACAAACACAGACGGAGAGCAATGATTAAAGCCTTAGAAATAAATCGATGGATCGGTATACGATGATTATCCGCGTTGTCACTGAGTAATAAGTGAAACAGGGTCAGCTCAATATCTATTATATGGCTTCTGCGACGTTACATCACATTCCAGATCCGATAACTTCTGAATATATTATAATTATCAAATGGCTACACTGTTAAATCTATAGTGTCAGACTGAACCTTATTTAAGTCGTCACTGCTCCTACTTAATAAACAGTTATTTTTAAATAAAACAATGGAATTTAACCTAAATTTGGGTTAAATTTGAACTGTTTTAAATTATTTAACTCCATTGTTTTAATAGAAAAGAACTATTTATTAAATAAGAGCAGTGGCGACTTAAATAAGGTTCAGTTTGACACTATAGATTTAACAGTGTACACTTGCGACAAGTAAACCATGAATTTCTTCTTATGAAGAAACTAAAACAAAAATTCAATTTCGCGAATAATTGATCAAATCGAAATCATATGTAAATTCTAATTGTAAGTGTTGGTTATAAGGATTGAACTAATCCTTATTTGAAAAAAATTATATATATATATATATATATATATATATATATATATATATAAAATAAGAAACTATCATGATGAGTCATAGA
The DNA here is from genome assembly GCF_000956235.1 of Wasmannia auropunctata. Taxonomy (NCBI): domain Eukaryota; kingdom Metazoa; phylum Arthropoda; class Insecta; order Hymenoptera; family Formicidae; genus Wasmannia; species Wasmannia auropunctata. The sequence continues at coordinate 3,259,655 of NW_012026987.1, forward strand.
TAAAAATTTATAATGTAAACTTTTTTAATAAGTAATTTTAGACTAGAAATTAAAAAAAATGTCTTATTAAAATCTTTGAAGTATAAACAGACTTAAAGATCTCAGTTTTGTACAAATATTGGGTATTTCGAAGACTCAAAGGATCTCTCTTTTCGCGATATTTAACGGAGTAAAATATTTCTTTTGGTATTTGTGTCAGAGACACTTTATATAATTTAACGATCAAATTTTCCAGCCGCTTTCAAGGTTTCCGCCTGTTTTCTTGGATATACGAAACTTATACCAAGAAATCGAATAGTGCACCTTGTTTGCCGAAGAAAAGATCGAGGGGCTGCGTTGTGACGTTCTATTAAAACAAAGGCGCGCCACCTTTTATAGGATAAGTAAAGCGACAAAGTTGCGTCGATCCATTCTCGAAACGAAATTGCTTAGTAGTCCAGACAGCCCGCCCGTCTTTATTCAACTCTCGTTACATTTAATCCCATTTCGAGAGACTTGTGTGCTATGTCTTGCCGATAAAATATTCCACTCGTCTCTTCCCTAATTTTTATCCGTGTATATATATTTTCGGAACAGTTCTTCTAATCAGTAAACGTTCAGAAAGACGATTCTTTTACAATGTAAATTTCGCTAATTTTACATAAACTTTCTACGATGAAAAAAATATGCCTACAATGCATCTTTTTAACTTTTATCTAAAGTTTTAATTATACTTGTAGATCGATCGAGCATTTAGAAAAAAATATGCAAATAGACGTAGGAGAATAATGTAAAAGAATTTAATTTACAAAAAGTCTAATATCTTTTTTTTTTCAAATTAAATCCATTTATTCATATATTATTATTCCATGTTATGCAGAACAATGCAATTCCCTTTTGTGTCTTTTACGTCAATCAATATTTTTATATTTCTATTTTCTTTAGTTACGTTTCTTGAAATTTGTGGAATAATCTTAAAGATCAAACGCCACTAAGCAAAGAGCTTTCAAATAATACACACTCGTTCAAATTGTATAAAACATAAATAACTCGCGAGAATACAAATCTTGAAAGAGCGAACTTCCGAAGAGGGAAAACGGCAAGAAAGATTCGTAGTTTTCTTATGCATAGAAAATAAATTAGATATCAAAAGAAATCGAGGATTCGCAGTTTTCTTATGTATAGGAAATAAATTTTATATCAAAAGGAATCTCGATTCTTTTTATATATATTTTATTTACTATACATAAGAAAACTGCAAATCCTTCTTGCGGTTTCCCGTTTCAGGAGAAACGCGGAAAACATTTATCGAAGATATGTTATAGGAATATATACATCTATTTTTTATTTTTCGAAAAATTGAAAATTATTGACCAAATCTATCACGTGTGACAATTCAATACATCGCTGTCATTTTAAAAAGAGAAACTATAAAAAGAGATACGATTAAATGGAGCAGATCTTCGCAGGTGTAACGGCCTAGCTCGTGTATCTTCGTAAGTTTTATCAGCCCCCGGCTGGCGCGTGAGAAGCGAAAAGCTCTCGACTGGTCAAGGTCCCGGAGCTTGCGCACTGGTGCGCTGCTTCCCCGTGCATCCATACACCGAGATGGGTGTGCTTTTTTTCGTACTGAGCGACGATACGGGGCGAGATACGGCCATCCGCGAAAGAGAGAGAGCCGGCACACAGAAATAGCCAGCGGTAAACGCGCGTGTTTAGTTCCGTGGTGAAGACGGAAGAGCCGAAAGCTCTCGTGGCCTATCGATCCCGAAACGCCGTGAGTCCGAGCCTCCTCCGCGCAATCCGGAGCTTGCGAGTGGAAAAGCGTCTCTCGGCGAGGCACGCCCTGTCGCGTCTACTCACACTCGCGATGTGATTGAACGGTATATTATTCGAACAAAGGCGATCTTTGTAACGGAATCTGCGAAAGCGCAAGGGCGCGCGAGCCGAGCGTCCCGGGAGCATGTGATGCTGCTGGAAATAAACGCGCGTCGTTTGCGGATGCGTCGTTTAACGTCGAGGTACGCCCACTTGGAAATATGCCGCGAAAAGGAGCCACTAAATTCGAGAAAGTAATTAAGCTTGCGTCGGCTGTATGCGATTATATACGCGTGTTGATATATTCACTAAAGAATATTCAAGTCAAATAATGCAATTCTTAAGAATTCATTTCTAAGTTAGGATTAAAATTTATTCACCGATCTATTTCTTGCGAAAATAAATTCATTCAATAGACAATTACGACTTGGTTACAAATTAACAACATTTAGAAACGCTGTACGTTTTCGAGTTTCGACTGCAATTTTTCCCGGAAAAAAAATATTTGCGGCTCACTGCGCAAGCTAAACTATTCCAACGCTTCCTCATCACGACGTCACGAATGTGGGTCGTTTGCTTTTCAGCACTTGGAAAAAGCCTGTGTACGTTGCACGACTTCCCCTCGAGCTTCTCGTGTGGGAGGTCCCTCCGCGGGATGACGTGCGTCTCATCGGTTGAGACGTTAATTTAATTTTCGCGGAAATCGAGGATGCAATTACCACGAAAAATGAGCGCTCACAACGTGATGGCGAGCATCGGTCGCACCCTGGGTAATCGCGAGAGCAAACCGGCGGCACCCAACGAGGTCCGTTTCGCTGGAGACGAGCGGAAAGATAAGCTCTACGAGCCGAAGCACAAGCAGAAGGTGATACGCGTACTGACGGTGGTCGCGTACGTCATATTTGTCAGTATGGCTGCTATACTGCTCTCCTTGTATTACACCTTCGTTTGGAACCCTAAGGATCAGGCAATTAGGAGGGTGAAAACAACCGACAAGCCGGAGTGCGAGAAGCTCTCGTCTCCTTCCCTCGACTCCCTCACGATTCCGCCGATATCCAATGGTAAAGGCGTTGACAAGTTAAACCGCTGCAATGCGAACCTTCATTGAGAATTCCACGCTAATGATTAAGAAATCATAGAGAATTATATTTCTAATATTGAGGCACATTTCGATTGCAGAAGACACTTTTGCAATCGAAAATATATTCCGAAAGCTCTGAGATTTTATACAACAGAAATATTAAATTTTGAAAACTCTCTGCGCTATATGAATAAATTTCATGTGTGAAAGTATAAATGTCTCGTAAATTTAATCTTATGAAATAACATTATTAAATAAAGAAATATTTCGTACTATTCAAACTCAAAAAAATTACGCTATAATAATAACGAGATAAAGAAATTGTCTTGCAAAAACATCAGGTTTTATAAGACATTTGGAATAATTAAATTGAGCATAAAATTCATTTTTGCAATTTGCTACAAATTATGAAAATTTTGCTGCAATTATTTTTATTTAACAATATCCTTTTTTCACAGAGACGCAGATCGAAAGGATGACCGCGAGGTCTACGACGACAGATAATAAACAGCTGGAACAAATTGATTTATCGACCACTCAAAAACGTATTCCGGAAGTCTTCACGGAAATTGCGGACGTCGAGGAAACGTCTGTAGAGCCTACGTCAATATCGACAGCGCGGGATTATCATAATATCACTAGCATTACGAGCGAAGACGACGAGAGCGTTACATAAGTAAATATCAGACTTTTCACACCTCGTGTTGAAAGTAATAAGGTGCAAGGAAACCAAGCTAATAAATAAATAATAAAAGTAATCGCTAATAGAGTATCAAAACCTATTAGTACGTATAGGGAAGCAATGCTTTCAGTTCTTTATGGACAGAAAACGTTAGAAGTTGTATTGACCTGAATTTGCCAAACGAGAAACCTTATTAGAGATTAGAACTACTCTTCGAACAGATAAACACTAGGAACATTAGAATAATTTAAGTATCTAATTGTCTATAAAATTACGTGGACGACATTCGCGAAGATACGAGAGAAGAAATTAACAATAATAAATAATAGAATTATAGATATATATTCCAATCGCAGTTGGATTTTTCATCTCTTTTATAAATTAAATGAAACAAATTTTATATCTTCATTCTGTGTAATAAGACGATTAAATTACAAATGTAATTTTACGTGAAGGATCATTTGTTCAGATTCTTTCCACAAAGTTCCTTAGTATTATATTGACATAGGAAGATACTCGAGAATATTTTTGTAATTACTAGTATTGGAAATAGAAGTATGCGCAGTAACTATAATAGTAGAGATTCATTGTAATTCTAACGAGTTCATATTACATTATCGCGATTAAAAAATTCAGCCGACAGATATTTTATGTAAGTTGTTTTATATGATTAAAATAAAGGTCCCCTATATTAAAGTAATTATCTTACATTTTATTTACAAAATAATTACTTTTTTCATTTACAATAATAACGCAGTATAAAATTACGTTGCAATAATTAATTTACTTATAATTTTATCCCTTCGTATCATACACGAATGTAGGAAAAGAATTCGAGTCTCAGCATCTAATCGTGTGTACTTTAGATTCCGATTCTATCATCGCGACGGCTTTATTCTCACCTACTATTTGAGCGAGCGTTATGGCGTCGAATTTATTGTAAATGACGGTCACCGACATATTGAGCTCCGTGCCGGAACGTGGATTCTGATACAGATTGTCCATCAGATTACACATTTCGCTGTAGAAGTGCGGATAAGTGGGCAGCTGGTAGAATATAAGGTGGCGGATACCCTTTATCCTCGTCCTGCGCCAGAAGTGCCAGCGTTCCGTGTAGAGGAGGAAATGCGCGTCGCTGTGAAAGAACATGTCCCTCGCGCGGGCGACCTTCCGGTCCTCGGTGTACTCGCTGATCATCGCGAAGCTCATCTTCTCCTTCATCATGCGATTCCGCAGGTACACGAAGTCGAAGTAGCACGGCACGTAGATCAACGTGTGATTGTATATCGGGTCCGAGTATCGCGGTAATATCTCCTTCAGGAAGAAATCCAGCCGGCTGTCGATTGCCTGACAAAGATCGGAGGCCTCAAATTTGTAAAACACCTGTGGAACTTTGATGGTCACATTGCGAATCGCGGCCGGCTCGTTAGAATTCAGAGAATTGTCTTTCGCCACTTTCGCCTGGCCGGCGTAGTTGAAGCACTTCCTGAGCAGCAGCGTGTTTATGTACGGTGTTTCGATGCTGGAGAAAATCAACGTTTGCCTGTAATACTTGGTCCAGCCGTTCACGCACCAGCTTCTGAGACGCGAGTAATCGATATCGTGGGATTTCTTGGGCTGCAGATGCATGTAATCCAACACTTGATACAGATGATCCCAGTTCTGCATGAGAACCACGTCGATCTGGTCCATGATGAGCAGCTCTACGGACGACAGAAAATCGTAGTCCCTCACCGCCTCGCCCTCTGCGCCTACCACTCTCCTGAGGCCCAACGGCGAGCCGATTATAATATCGGAAGAATAGAAATTTGTATATAATTTGAGCGTCTTCTTGGTAAGCGCCATGCCTATCTTGAACTTGTCGTTGATATTTCCCTGCATGGTCAGTTTGTAATCTTCCGGTTTAGGATTCCTCTTGGGCATCGCTAGCTCGTTTCCCGTGAAATCCTCCATGAATCGCAGCTTGTTGATAACAGAGCCGCCTTTGTCCTCCCCGAATAAAATCGAGATGAACATCTCGACTATCTTCAGGCAAGAGTGCTTGAATGGCACTATTATGAGTACCTTGGGTCTCACTAAACCCTGATCCTTGTACTCGTCCGGTACCTCTCCCATGCCGCTGCGATTGGACTTCCCTAACTTTGCACTATGGTGCAATATTTTCGTTCGGGTCTTCAGCACGTGATTGATTGCGTGCAGGCAATAAACGAATCGTATCTCGTCAGCGTTGGCAAACGTTCTTCCAGGATAATGCAAATCTTGATAATTATTTATCACCGAAAATAGTTCCTTTTGAAGGGCAGTCAAAGGTGCAGAATCTTTATCTACAGTATCTTTTATGTTATTATAATTAGCTTTAATCAAGTTATTCTGAATCTGCGACTTCACATGCAATTTGTTCCAGTCGACGTTCTCAATCAAAGTTGGAACCTTACCGTAATTCGTATACTGTTTCTCTTCATCGTCCAGAAGCTTTTTGACTCTCACTGCCTTCTCGTTCGAATCGACAGCTGGTTTTGGAATCTGGCATATCAGATTTCCTAGCGTGGGCCATGATAACGTCGTGGTCTCGGTAATCGGTGGCGTTGCAGAAACCGCTTTATACAGTTCATCGTCCATATCGTTGCGCAAATGCAGAGAGAATGGATCTCTCAAATGACCGATGTCCTCCTGGGCAGTCTCAGCATCTTCATAGTCATCCTCCCTCGTGCTAATCGTAATCTCTTTATTTTGATCGGAAGATTCGTCATCAGCTTCAGATTCCTCGCTCTTTTCCTCCTCAATGTTTCTCTTTTCCATTCTCTTCATTTCCTTCTTCTTCCTCTTCCCTTCCTTGTCTATTTTATTCTTATTCTGTGCATCAGAATCTTCGTTTTCACTTTCCGAACTTGTCACAATTGGCTTCCTCAGTTTCTCCACTAAATTTTTGTGTTTATAGCCAGATAACTTGGACAGATAAAGCAGCCAAGGATCGACTTCCTCCTCTTCAGAACTGTCGGACTCCACGAGTCGCTGACGCGTTTTCTCCTCCTCCACTATTCGCCTGCGAGCTTCAATTTCCTCATTCTTTGCATCACGCTCCTTAACATAAGAGGCTTTCCTTAAGTCGAATTTTTCCTTCTTCGGCTTTGATCGTTTTTGTGCGTTGCGTTCGTCGAATTTCCTCTTTTTGCCACGGAATCGCTTTCCCATCGGAGCCATCGGGACGGTGTTATCACTCTGATCTACACAAGGCTATTGCTAGTGAAATAATAGAGAAAGAAAAAAAGGTAAATACTTGTACGATCAAGATTAATTTGAAGGTTATCGGCTTGATAATACTTGCATCTTATCTTTTTCGTTGTAAACATTTTAATAAATATACCGTTGATCTACTTTAGCTAACATGTGATAAAGAATGACACAATAACCAATTTATAACCTAAATAATCTAATGTAAATTTTCCCATCAGTTATTACTAAAGGATAACAAGTTGTAGCATATCAATTTAAATAAATCAAATTTTTAATAAACCCACCTTTAAAAATGCTCGCTCAAATAGCCAATTATTTCATACACATACTTCTCTTTCCATATACATAATAATCTCACGTGTACATAACCTCATCTCCACATGCAGGACTCACACGCATAGTAACACAAGCATGTCGCCAGTCGCACCAACACTTACGTAGCCATTTATTCCGAGAGGAACGCACGCCATTCTGACGATTCGATGCGCCGATTACGAAATTGAAGACGCGAGATGAATTTTTGTCTTATTCTTGTAAATAAAAACATAAAGCAATTTCTTTACAGAAATTTCGAGCAGGGTTAATTCCGGATTTTTCTTATCTCATCTTATTTAGAACAGAATTTGTTTAAATTATTATACACCGTAAAAATTTAATCATTCGGGAATGATTGATATACGGTTAGGAAACAAATTATTCATCCGTATCGGATTAATTTATATCATTATCGTAAATTCGAGTAAGAAGACGTCAATAATCACAAGCAAATTCGATTAATTGACGCAGCTTTCGTCGCTGGAAAGAAACCAAAAGACTTACCATCGAAGCAGCGTTCGGTTCACCGCCAAGAATTAGGGGTCCGCGCGTCTTTCTGGAACGAGTCCCGCGAAGCATCGCACGAAAACGGCATTCCTCAGGTCGCTCGACGTAATTAACTACTATTGGCACTTGCGCTTCAACTCCAACACGAACGCGGACGCGGAGCCGAGTAAGCGCGATTCCGTCGACACAATTCACAATCCAGAATCGCGGACGAACGAGACTCAAACGACGATACGCGCGCGACATTCGCGGGACTGATCCGTCGAGCGAGGAGAAACCGGAAAAGATTCCTGACTCGATTTCCAGATGGCGCAATGGCGGCGAAATCACGTTTAACGCCGACAGTTCAAATCGTATCGCGCGACGCGACGTTTAGCCTCAAATTGGAAAATTCCGCTTTCGATGACCGTACGAAAGAAAACGGAAGAATTAGAATTGAACACTGAACGAAAAAGAAAATTATTTTTCGCGAGTCTGAACGACTGATATTATAAAAAATCAAGAAGATTGATTACAATTTTTTTGGATATTTTTTCTCTGCACTTGCATGTAAATGTCGAATATACAAAAGGTGTCTCCTTTAACAAATCTCAAGTTTTTAATATTAGATCGTTAATGATTATATTTTTGATTCGCTCTTTGCGAGAATTAAAATAAATAGTTACGAAAAATAGATAAAAGTACAAAAACTGTAAAGACGATTGATCTGATTTTGGAAGCTATGTAGAATTAAATATCTGAGTATACAAATTACGCCGAATCATGGAAAGAAATACTTTTTAATTCATGTTAACGAAATAAAAATTGGTTTCGTTAAGGGCGATTAAAATTAATTAATTAATTGCTCAGCTAACTAAACCTTCTTCGACCGGTTGAGATTATAACCATTAAGTAGGACGCGCGCAATCTAGAAAGAGACGGGAGGTCAGCTAAATTGAAGTCAATCGGCGCGTTGGCGAAACCCGCACTTGACTTCATACAGCGTCACGTAGCTGCGTCTAACAATTATCTACCTCATAATTATATACCTCCGGCGAATTCAATTCCGCTCGAATCTCACGGGCGAATTCATCGTCACGAGATGAGAAGCTTGGCGGGTTTTCCGACAGGAGAGGGTAAGAGAAACAAAGAGAGAAAGAGGGAGAGAGAGAGAGAGGAAGAGAACGAAAACTTACTTCCATTCGAAAGCGGAATTTATTCGCGGAAAACGCGCGAAATCTTTTGGCATCGCCGCCGTTCATCACGCCGTTGGTCGACGACGAGCGACAACATCGCTCGTGCTCGGGTAGGAAAGGGAGCAGCGCGGGAGGGCAGCAGAGGAAAAGAGCGGGCGAAATTAATTGACCCTTCGTTCGCCCGCTTGTTTACAAAATATCCGGTCCCTAACAGAGCTCGCGCGCGAGCCGCGGAGTCGAGGCGGGTGACTGCCAACTTCAGCGCTGCCGCGCATCGCGACGATATTGCACGCATCGCACACCGCGGCCCTCAGTGCCGTGTGAAGGGAGCGCGGTGTATCCCGGCGATGCGCGCGATCGCATAAAATGCGTGAAACGCTCTCGATGTTACGACAGTTCGATAGACCGTGGCTTCTATAAATTCTGAAAAACGAATATACGCTAAGTTAACTTCAAAGTTTCATACAGTCTTTTTTTTTTTTCCAAACGAAAGTTTTATCTCGAATCTCGCAAGCGCGCGTCGATCTTGCGCGGGGCGCCGGCGAATCTCGGCTTGACCCTGGCAGCGCGGAGCTGCCGCCACCACCGTTCGGTGAGCGCACTACACTGCACTACACACGAGCAGCAGTTTCGTACCGTACGTACGGTTTCGTAGTAGTATTTCGGGCGCTCTTAGCTGCGTTCGTGCCGTCGTGCGAGACGGAGAGGAACGAAGAGAGAGAGAGAGAGTGAGAAAGGAAGAGTGCTCAAGCAGGCGGCCGGCGAAGAGACGTTTACGGTCACGGGTTCACGGTGATCCTCCGCACGGTTTCCCGGCGTGGCTCTGCCAATCGTGGCCGACGGCAGCCGGCCCCGCCGGCGGAGCTCGGTTCGCGCGCGTCAAGTCGCCCGCGGACGGGCGCACGGGCGGCGAGGCGGGGAGCCACACGCGAGGAGCGACGGCGAGGGAGTCGGGGACGGTGGCGATCGTACGACGGCGACGCACGCACCACCACGCACGGACGGTCGGTCGGCCGGACGTTCTGTCAAACGGTCGCGCGACGACGGTCGGTGGTCGACGACGCGTCCACGACCGTGGTGTGACGGCGGCCAAGAAACGAGGGCGGCCTACGAGCGATATCTCCCTACGTGTCTGATGAGCTCCACTGACGTCGCGCCGCTGCTGCTGCTGCTGGTGGTAAGATGGCTGTGCAGCTGGACGGAGGAGGGAAGGAGGACCTGAAAACACAATTCGTCACGCGGGAGGGCACCTACAAGCTGATGACCCTGTCGGAGTACTCGAGACCGAACCGAGTCGGCTACACCAGCAGCCAGGGCAGCGCGTCCGTCCGGGTGTCCTTCGTCACGCTGCCGGACCCAGCGGACCCCACGGGCGCGCAGGGCCTCGGCGACCGAATGTGCTTCAACTTCGGCAAGGAGCTCTACGTCTACGTCTATCGCGGCGTCAAGAAGGTGAGGCGCGACCGCGCTCCGAGCGCGACGGCCGTGACGACGGCGACGCGTCCGCGGGAATTACCCGATCCGCGAGCCGTCGTCGCGACCTAACCTCGCAAACTCCGTCGGGACCTCCATCTTTGCGGTTGAAACTTGCGGTTTCGCCGTGCCTGCGTTCTCTTCTCCTCGCGACGACGAGCGCGACGTCGAGAGCTTCCTCTGGGGTCGACTCGTGTCGAATCGTCGCTGGTTTTCTTTCTTCCCCCCCCCCTCTTTTTTTTTCCTCGTGAAGAAGCGATCTGACGGCGAACATTCGCGCTGACGTTTCTCGGAAGAAGCATGTCGAATAATCGCATAAATAGTATCGCAGATAATATTACTATCTAAATTCTTAGTATTCACAGATTGAATCATTGATTTATGTATCAGAAGTAAAAAAAAAAAAAAAACCAACGGAATTAATTTCTTAAGATTTCTCTGAAGAATCATAAACTCTCACAAACATCTGAAATCTTTTCTAAGAAGGTTTCAAAATAAAGAAATGATTTAAGTAACTCATCGCATGCATAACTTTTTCGAGTATTTTGTTCGCACAGTTTGTTTCGTCGCTAGAAAGTAAATTATTTGTTGACCGAAAGGATTTGATTGAAGAAACCTGTCTTGACGAGCTGTTAAAATGTTTCAGGCTGTAGACTTGAACAAACCGGTGGACAAAAAGCTATATAAGGGAACTAATCCGACCTGCCACAATTTTAATCAAACAACAGCGACAGCCGATAGCGCTCCACTGCTGGTGGGATTTTCCACGGGGCAGATACAGCTGATCGATCCGATAAAGAAGGACAGCTCTCAACTCAGCAAATTGTATAATGAAGACGTACGTAGAAGCAAAAATCTGACATAAAAAATCTCTATCCGCAAGTATTCTAGCATTGCTAGCTTGAGAACCCCGAGGAGGACTTCTCTTCATTACGTCTCCGCTTGGAGAGAATGACTTCTGGCTGTATTATCTGCGCGAGCTAGCTTACGTGGAGATAAATAATCTCATAGTGCAAACAGTATTCTCTATGCAGCTAGTATCGCTGTAGTTTTCTGGCAATGTGTGTACAATAGCTGTCAACACTTATCCGCTCTTGATGATATGTCCGTGTTATCTTATTGAAACATGATAAACTGGAAAATAAATGCTGGATGCCTCGTGCCGTCCGCCGCATCCTGCGATGACGGTGCTTAATATTTAGCAGCACATTATCCGGGCTGTTCTATTGTCGGTGGTCCCGCGCACTAATGCAATTATATCTCAATCAAATAATTAAGCTCAACAAGCAACATTACATAACTTTTCGCTGTCTTCTTGCGGCAGGCAATTCCCCTTGCGGGGACAATTGTGTCGCCTATTTTAAATACATTTCGACCTCAATGAATGTCTAATGATTCATTATTGTTGCATACCATCGTGTTTAAGACACATGCATTCTTAATACTGTCCAGTTTATTTCAGTTATTTTCAAACTACAATCAGTGTTATTTTCCTTTTATCTTTGTTCATCAATCGTAACACTGAGATTACAGAACAAAAATTTATTTCTTCAGCTTTGTATCGCCAGAGATAGAGAGAAGCGCTATTTATTTTAAGCGAATTATTTTTATATCGAACTTTTTTTTTATAAATGGATAATTTCGCGTGCAAGATAAGATTAATAAATTAAAAAAAATTTCTCACGGCGCTATTAATTTTGCTTCATTTTTGACGTGGGAATATGTTTTTAATAAGGAACATTCACATTTCAGAGGCTGATCGACAAGAGCAAGGTGACATGTATAAAGTGGGTTCCCGGCTCGAACAACCTGTTTCTGGTCTCTCATAGCTCCGGTCAGCTGTATCTCTATAACGAAGAGCTGCTCTGCGGCACCACCGCGCCGCACTATCAGTCATTCAAGTCGGGTGACGGATACGCCATATATACCTGCAAAACTAAATCCACCAGGAACCCGCTGTATCGGTGGGTGATCGGCGCGGAGGGGTGTTGTATAAATGAGTTCGCCTTTAGTCCGTGCGGCACGAACTTGGCCGTGGTGTCGCAGGATGGATTCCTGCGTGTTTTTCAATACAACACCATGGAGCTGGTCGGCTCGGCGAGGAGCTACTTCGGTGGCTTTTTGTGCGTGTGCTGGTCGCCGGACGGACGTTACGTGGTGGTGGGTGGCGAGGACGATCTGGTGACCATTTGGAGCTTCCACGAGAAGCGGGTCGTGGCGCGGGGGCAGGGCCATCACAGTTGGGTGAGCGTGGTCGCCTTCGATCCGTACACGACGTCCTACGGCGATCACGATCCCGACTTCAGCGGTTCGGACGACGAGACGACGATGCCGCACAACAATCACAATCACTTCCACGAGAAGTCGCACCGTCTGTCCACGACCTCGCAGAGCGGCGGCGTTCACTCGAATCGCAACTCCTGCGGCTCCGAGTTGAGAATGTCCGGTGGCACGTGCTACAGGTTAGGCAGTGTATCGCAGGACACCCAGCTGTGCCTGTGGGACATCACGGAGGACGTGCTGAGGCAACCGGTGTGCGCCAAGCAGAGGCCATCTGCGGCGTGCAGCACCAGCGGCGGCACCCTCTCGTCCTCGGGCACGTTCAACAGTGGCAACGGGGCGGCGACAACGGTGAATCACCATTCAAACTCGAATGCTAAACATAATAACTCGAATAATGTAAACTTCAAGGAGAACGCGAGTGGTAATAACGAGACTAGTAACAATAGCACTAGCACGAACGCCGCGGTGGCGACTGTGAATTCGCTGACGCAGAGGCTAGCGGGTCTTGGCTTCGGCGAGCGTAAGGGTGATAATCACAAGAGAAACTTTAGCCTCACTATGCGTGGCGGCGGGACCGGTGCGACGGCGACGACGACGGCCAACAACAGCACGACGACGGTCGTGCAGAACAATGGTGGCGACAAGACGAGCACCGGTAACTCGACGAGTACGACGAGTAGTAGTCTGAACAACAGTGTCGGTGGGAGTTTAGTAGGTGGGACGGGAAGTAAAAAGGTTAGTTCCGTGATGGACGATCCCATGAGGTTGATAGGGACCGCCTGGTGTCCCAGGTTCGACGAGTGCCCGGTCCTCGAGCCGCTGGTGTGCAAGAAGCTGGCGCACGAGAGACTGACTGAATTAGTGTTTAGGGAAGATTGCTTCGTGACGGCGTGTCAGGATGGATACGTGTACACGTGGGCGAGGCCCGGCCACATGGTAGGTCCTCTCACGATAAGCAGCACCCTGCACAGGCCATCACACCATCATAGCAACAACCCCTACACTAGTAATATCAATTCCATGCGATGTAACGACCTCTGATGTAACCCGTTATTTCCAAATCGTTATTTAGCGAGTCCATTGAGTAGAGTCTGTTGGTCGGAAGTTCCGAGAATTCTGTACATATATACGTAGAGTTATAGAATCTAAAAACGATGTTATCAAAAAAAAAGTGGCACAGGAAAATCTTGTAATGTTTTCGGATAGTCTTCGTCTTCCTTCCCGCTTGCCGTGGTGACGTCTTGAAGACAAATGATTGTTCTGGTTTGCGGAAGTATTAGAACAACATTGACGAATTCGGTATTACCTTGCCGGGTGTTTGATATGACGATCGCGTTGCTGTCATTTAAGTTTTACATATTACAATCAGTATATTTAATCTTAGAGAGAGAGAAAGAGAGAGAGTATCCCTATTCAAGTCTACGACCTTAGGGTGTATAATTGCGTTTGAATTCTATTAGTATTGGGAGGTGCCATTCGTAGAGAAAGCATTGTGAGGATTTTTTTTTAGTATTTTTCTCTAAGTTTATATTGTGTATATAATTACAGAAGAACATGGACGGACGATACTATGAGTGAACGAGTTTGTAGTTTAAAATGTATCTATTATCGGGCCCCTTGGACTTCACAGGGCGTCTTTTTTTTAATAGATATTTTTTAATCTTTTTTTTGTTGAATGTTTTAAAATCTTTGTACGTATAATGATGAACACCTTTCGATGAATCTTGCCTTTTACTCGGGACATTCCACTAGATCAGATAAATTCGCAATGTTTTTGAATACAGATCTATTACCTGAAATGAGTGCATGAAGATAGACATTTCAAATTAAGTAGTGTAGAGCGCGCACATACATTATGGTATTTGTTTTTTTTCGGATGCATTAATATATAGTTTTGATTAATGTTATTCTTTTGCGAGGAACGGAGGAGCTTTAATTTATATCTTCTATTTAGATGTTATCAATTCCATAATACCTGATTAGTGCATGCGCTGCAAATGAAAGAAAAAAATAAAACCACTCACGGTATGTGCTTAAAGTTCATTCATAGTATAGGCTGTCGTTGATATCTATGCCTAATGATAATGTCTGGTCAAGATATATTCTCGCGATGAATTATTGCAGAATTACGCGAGCTATGTAGGATAGAGATCGAATATTGATATATTTATGTTTTTTTTTTGGTTTGCATCCTCGAGAGCAATGTTGTTTGAGCCCCATGAGGTCTCGTGACAGGGCAGGCCCCTTTATCGAAGAACAAAAAACCTCTTCTTTCTATCTTCTGTAAAGTGTTATTTAGCTTTAGCCGACCATTGATAGAGAAGTTCAACGGAAGAGAAAAAAGAATAGAATTATCTAGCCAAAAAAAAAAACTCTGTCGTCACTCACAGACTTACGAGATGCGAGAACGTTTAATCCTTTGTTGAAAACGATGAATTTTGCCTTGTTGTACAATAAAGCGAAAATTTGAATGAACAATCGCTGCTTGCTTCCCGCTTGTTGAAATTTTGTTGAATCAAGTGCAATGCAGAAGCTCCAGGGAGAAAAAAAAACCCGGCCGGGGATAAGTCTTTTGTGCGACACACGTACATATGCATACGCAATACATACATATGTATGGTGACACATGTAAGACGATGTTTATTTACAGTCTGCTAAAAACATCGCATGTCTTTTTTCTGTTTTTTTTTCTTTTTTAACATTATGTATACAGTAATAGGTCCCGACATTAGGACTCGAATAGTGTTTTCCTGGGCGTTTTGCATAGAGCATTTGTATCACGAGAATATCCCACACTCTCACCTTTTCATTTAACGGCCTTGACCAAAAGTATCGGGCGGGGGGGAAGGGGGCAGCCTCATTAAATTGCGATCAGTTAAGCCTAACCGGTGTTTTGCGAATTGGAATTACAAATAACCGTAACGCAATTACTTTTACTCGAGTGTTTGAAAAACGTTCTAATCGCTGCCGTTGATTTACTATATCATGCTGAACGGAATGCCGGATGTAATATATCAACAATTTAATGAACGCGAGTCTTTCACGCTTTTGGCCAACGCTGCAAATATGTATACCTAACTAATTGCGCGAGTAGTTTCGCGGTTGAAGCTCATTATTCAACGTGCGTTGCTTCTTTTTTTTATAGCGCGATACTTATAATTTTTTTTTCTCAATAGCGCGTCTCTTATAATTTTTAATCGGACGATATATGCTTGCGCTTATTTCTCAAGGCCGATGAAGCATTAATTCCTTTTTCTCACTTTTGATTGATCGGAAAGATTAATGTTCTGTACCACGCTTTGGCTGATGCAAGAGAATATCGTGGATGAGACTTCCCTGAGTTATCGCATGGTACGTATGACTTATCATTTTCCGTTCTATTTTGCTTTATTTACCGCTTGATCGGACTTGTCATGGAAGTAGAAATAGTGTTACACGCTCGAAATCATTTTACACACCGTTTCTTGCCGAGATGTACGCTCTCGGCGGCGCTTCTGAATTTTATATATACCACGAATTGCACTATATATCTCTCTGCTCTCACGCACTCTCTTTCTCTTGCCAGATTCGCATTATTCCCGAAAAGTTTTCGAAAAGACGGAAAAGAGAATTATACGTGTAATACGGACCATTCAGATTTTTCACAAGCTACAGTTTAATTTCATTTGAATGACGATATGAATTTCTGATCTTAATGAAAAAAAAAAAAGACAAATTATTTATCTCAGTCAGAATATAAATTTCTAAATCAGAAGTTGAATTATTGAGATTCTTTCACCTATCATGAATTATCCGCCGAAAAGAATCATCTCGCTCGAGATGATAAAAGATGCGCAAACTTCTTGGGAATAGCGCGTGTTTCTGTTAGATGACTTAGACGAGTCAGAATCGCGTTACTCGTGTCGCCGTGTATCAACGATGTGGTTCGCGTTGTCTCTAATTTCAGCCAGGGATCAGTCAGGTCGGCGGCACCGCTCTCCACGTGGTCAGCCCGGTGGAAGGCGGCGGTACCATAGTATAGCCGGAGCCGGACACCGACGCCGATCCGCCACGGGGTCACCAGGGACCGCAGGGATCGTCGCGGGCGTCCGAGGCGCAGCTCCAGCAGGCGTACGCACGCCGACGTCACCTATACTACGTCTGGCCGAGCGAGAGCTACTCCGGTACGGTTTGAGCGAGCAGCGCGGGCTCGAATTCGTCGTCGTCATCGTCGAAGAAGCGGACGAATTGAAATGGAAATCCGTGGGGGATTGGGTCCGCCGCCGCGAGATTGGACGTTTAATCTCGGATATCGGACCTCAAAATTCGCGCGGCTCGTCCTCTGGCTTCTCTCAATATCGACATGTTCTTGAACAGAGCTGTCATCGATTAACATGTACCTATTGTCTATTATTTAAATGTACTATTTATGTATCTTTGAAAAAAGGGCTGAAGGAAGAAATTGATTAATTTAATCATTTATACATATCGCAGCAAAAGTCACAGAAAAAAAAATTAAATTTGATAAAAAATTACAAATCAGTAATTTGGATTGCATAGTTTGATAGTTTTAGTTTTAATAACGTTTTTGAACACGGAAGAAAATCTCTTTTAATTTAAGATTGTTCATCGAAAGGATTGATTGTGGAAAGGCGCGGGAGAGTTTAGGGATACCGAAACTAATGTCCGATCTCGAGGATTAGATTTGACGGCCAGAGTGTTCGCAAGGTGGATCCCTCCATGAATTTCTTTCGATTCGCCTACGCGTTGCAGTTCGCGCGCGCGGTTTGACGCTTAAAGGACACACACACATACACACATACATACAGCGCTTTCGTTTTGGTATAAGCCGCTCTTCCGGTGCATATCATTTTCCTCTTCCTCCTTTCCTTTCCTCGACAGCGTCCCGGCGGCGTTACGCGACCTCCCTTTCCCGGGGAGACCCGCGAGATCGGAAGCAATCTGTGTATACATGTACATATACGTACACGTGTGTATGCCCGATAATCGTGACAGATGCGTTGTATCATTCCAAATAATAAAAAAAAAAGTTTCGCGGTAATGTGTGCGTCTCTCTCAGTTGGTAGGGACACGCGGGTCCCACACGGCGCATAGAAACGCCTTTTCGTGTATTTATTATTTGAAGCGTTGAAATTTATATAGACCTAAGCCACGGAGAGTTCTAGGACAGAATGGATAGTCTAAACGTATATTCTAATAGGCCATATGTAAGTAACTCGCTCTAACTTTTGCTCATTTTGCGATGCCATAGATCGAATTGCCCGAGAATAACACGAGACACATTCATTAGGAACGACAATTCTAACATTTTACACGGTTCCCTCGTTCCGTTCGCTTGGACAGCCGTATAGTTAGTTGTAGCCGGAGAACATTCCTCGGATGGAAGTGTCAGTTCACTCTGTTAGCCCTTTCGTTAAAGATTGTGACTTGGGTCTCTATCACTCTCAGTGCTTCATTTCGTATTACTTCGAAGGAGGATATTCCGCAAGGCGATACTAGCTTTTAATTTACATATAAATACGTATAGGACTTACATTTGCATTGCATCACGAAGTACGCGATGTTAATTTACGATTGTTGTAGACCAGCTGTCCGGTTTCGTCGGGCAGCTCGTTTCGTCGATTCGCAGCTTCGATCACGAGCATTCCTGCGCGTTTCAGAGATTAAGTATCTATCGTTATCACATTTTCGGGCTTTTACACGACGGGGCTTTTAATAATTTATACCTGGGCGGTAATTCATCGCAGCACTGTTTATTCGAATTTTATTCACCTGATGAAAAATTTGAAAAATTTTGCAAAAGGAGGCTGCGGGTGAACCATCGGAAACTCGCCTTTCGTTGAGATGGACTCTATATGTACGAAAAATCGATAACGCTCTCTAAAAGGCTGTATAAATTCCATACGCGCGTCTACGAAGTACAAAAAGGAAATTGACACAAAGAATATTTTTTCTATGCACTCCCTTTTTCCCAGAAAAATGAGGTGCCGCATTTAGCTTCCCTAAAAAAAAAAAAAAAGTGTAAAAAGGTTTCCGTCTGTAGTGCCTGCAGCTTCTACATGTCATCGCGTCAAGCCCGAATTCTTTAATGTTCAACGACACCGCCGTTCCGTGACATACAACGTACGCACCAGAAAATTCTACTCGGGACACTGATAATATTGCACCGATAAGAGGGCCGACTCGATTAGAACTTTCCGTTTCGGTATTCTCTCGCTATCGTACGGTCGGTTTACATTTTTTGCCTCGACACGACGAGACGGACGTATTATTGTATCCTAGCAAGCTCGTTAAAGGTATGCTGTGATATGTGTGCTACTACATACATGACGACACCTGACTCAACGATCCAAACGATCAAGATCACTTCCAAAGATCACTCACGCCGTGCACCGAGTCGGACTCGCGGACGGCACGTGACCGCTGATTAGTTTCTTACTTACTATAGGCAACACAAACGAAGCCGGCCTGCGACACATCAGACCTACTATTTCATCTAACGATTCTGCGAGGAAAGGGACGGATGAACTTGAACGAATCGAAACGGAGAGATCCGCGTCCGATCGTATCTAATCTCTCGGAGAGATCTTCGATCTCTCGTTATCTCTTTCTGTATATATACATATATATATATTGATCGAACGACGTAATCGAACTACGTAGAAACACAGAGTTATGTAATACATCTTAATGTCGAGTTATAAAAAAAAAATCAATTCTTTGTTGTTATCTCTTATCTCGTTCGCCGAGAGGATCAAAGTATAAAAACGCAGGAGAGGCTTCAATAGTCCCCGGGATGAAAATTAATTTGCTTCGTAAGGAACTTGCCGATTCCTTCGAGTTCATCCTTCCCTCGCGGGGAAGACCGCGATCTATACAAAGTTCCTATTTCGTAAGCTAAACGGCGAGGTATTCCGCGATCGACGATGGATCCCCCGGTGGGGGGGAGGGGGGAATGCGTCTTCGGTCCTCCTTTGCACAGGACGGACGAAAGGCTCGCCGATCAACGAGGCTGTATGAGTTTTCGGAAATTTCTGCATGGTGGACGCGTGCGTGAAGGGACGGATTGTAACGATGTGTGTTCGTGAAGCGAACTTGGCGGGCTCGCGATTTCGTATCTTAATTCCGACGGATACGGGTTTTCTCACACGACGGAGTCTGCGGGCGCTTCTAATAATAGATACGAGATATCTCTGTGTTTAATTGATTCCAGACGCGATCGGCGGAGCCCGCGTTTCGACGATCCCGCGGATTTCTCTCGCGGAATTTCCCGCAACGACGTTCTCTCGCTATCATGTAAAGAGTCGGGGAAAACTTTTCCCTCGCCCCGAGCGGCGCATCGAGACGAAAATAACGCAAATAATCGCGACACTGTAAATCACGTTAATGAGTCGCGCCGTTCTGTATTAAGTCACGCAGGTGACACTCGCGAACGATTTAATAACGACTTCGCCGTCCAAAGTGCCGCTAACAGGAGCGACACGTACGTGGTTCATTACTATAAAGTCGGTGAATCGCGTCCAAAACGATCGTTTCGGAGAACCCTGTAACACACGTATTGTTCCATTAAATATGGAAAACGACGCGCTGTTAAAACATCCCGTGGCAACAGAAATTTTTCTTCGCGCATTGAAACCGTTATTTTTGCCGAACGAAATGGCGCTTAGAAATGGAGCGAATTGTGGACGGCGCGTCGAGAGCGATACGATAATTCCCTGAATATTACCTTCGATTAGGGGCATCTTTTGGGCGGCGAAAGAACGCCTGTTTGATTTACTTTGGACCCGGATCAACCGGGCGTCATTTCGCGGCTTGGAAATAGGAGGACAGATGTTCCCATATATTTTAGCACACGACACTTCCTTCCGCTTTCACGCCTGCGGGATGATTCCCTCGGTTGTTCCCGCATCTCACGAGATTATCGAATTATGTACAAACAACGTAAACGACATTTACATAGCACAGCCGGTCGACGCAAAATCACTGCGCCGTTATCGTCCGCAATTTCTCGTTGGGAGACGACGAAGGAATGTAAAAAAAAAAAAAGGAAGAGACAAAAATCTCCCGATCGCTTAATTCGGGATATTACGCATGTACGATAGGCGGCGACTAGCGGTCCAGCTGATTGTAACATCATCCAACGCACCGACGAGTAAAAACCGACGAGTCTAGGCATCTCTCCGGCAGTTTTTTATGAGACCTTTCCACGCAAAGAGCTTTATGGCATCGCGTCTGTACTGTAACTTCTCGGCGCATTTCTCTTTGTTTGTTTATAAGCGTGTACATTCTTTGTAATTGTAAATGAAAAAAAGACATTTCATTGTTAAATGCCTGTACTTCTTACCCTGCATTCGGTTATTTTCTGCCTCCCCCCTACCCCTACAATACGTTTTTCTCGTCCGGTACGATCATATGCGAATTAATTGAATCTTTGTTCAGAGTCCACTAAAAAAATTCAAAAATCAGCAATGCGACGGTACAGAGTATCCTATCCTATTTTTGTCTCGTTAATTTTGAGTTTATTATTAAATTTCGATGAGATGTGGAAAAGAGAAAATTGACAAAAAGTTTTTATTTTCTTGTATATCACGAAAAGAACTCGGTAAAACTCAAAATTAGGTATTGGGATATTTGGGATAGGTTTTTCTGTACTAAAAAAAAGCGAGTAACGTTAGATAAGAATATTTGTAATTCTACTGTATATAAATCCTTTGAATTCTACAGTCGTCAACTGCGTCCGAAGTTGGCCTGTTGTAAAATCCTGCGCAGTCTTTTCTTATCGAGAAGATAGAAATTTTCCTGGCGATACAGCTCCGCAAAATGTCTCGCGACACGTTTTAACCTAATCGGAAAATTCATCATGTCGAAGAAGCTGCAGATAGTGCGAGTGGACAACGATCTCGTGCAGAAAGCGAATTTGCTGATCGGCAACAACATCATCGGCCGCGGCGCCGCGACAGGAGTGAGTTGCGTAACTGACTTTTTTTTTTGCAAAGAATTATTACTTCATCAAGACGTCATGCAAAATGTCGTTCCAAACGAACGAGCAACTCCTCTTGCGGCAAATAATCTTGCAACTGGAACGCGCTGGTCGAAAATGACTGAAATTCCCGTGAAGTTCTATTGATTCGATTGAAATTCGTTTGAATTCTATCAATCCGAATTCAAGCAGACAGACAGAGAGAGAGAGAGAGAGAGAGAGAGAGAGAGAGAGAGAGAGTTGAGAGAGACAGACATTAAATATATTACTCTCGCATTTCTGTCTCGGGTTGCGGTTGGCGTTGACGTATGCGAACGGATAAGCTGACGCGTCAAGATTATCCACGCGCAATCGTTTCGTCGGATGATTCATGCCCACGCTCGGGAGATTGGAAGTTTTGCCGCATCGACGTTAGCGGAAAATGTACACACGGAGACATAAATGCGTTCATCGTGCGTATTATTGATGCCCGCATCGGACTAAAGATTAAAGATTGAAATTGGATTGAAATTTGACTTGTTAGAAGAATAGGAGAAAATCAATCTCAAGTTCAGTAAACTTTCCTTCGGTTAATTAAACGTCAATCTAATCTCAATCTCAATCTTCCGACACGAGAGTCATATGTTTATAAGAGTGCATTATTACTGTGGGTAATTTGAGAGAAAAAAAAAACGACATGTTGCCTTGAAGCAAATCGAAATGATATTTCGCAGTTTGATGCATATAATATAGGTATACATTATTAATGTTTGAAAAATAACACAATAATAATAATAATAATATTGCATAATAATATAACAATTTTGTAATGATATACCAATAATTATATAACATCAAAACGTCATAATAATGTAATAATGTACTTCAAACAATCATCAGTTATTGTGCGCATTTATACGTCCATTTCTACCAATGTGATTTAAATTCAGAGATCTCGGTTTAATATACTTACTGTTTATTTTATTTTGATTCTCTTAGAATTAGAAAAGAAAGTAAGTTAAACCGGGATTAAGGTTGAATCTACATCGATAGGAAATAGACATTAGATAAAAGGTACGCGCGCGGGTACGTGCATATAAGTATACGCTAAATACACCTCGCGGGCATCGCGGGCACGCGAGTGCGATTTCACGCGGTAAAAGGCCAAGGCGCGTTTATGATCCCGTCTGTACATACATACATACGTGCGAACGTCACGTGCGCCCCGATGATAGCCATATATAATGGCGCGCATCTGACTGCGTCACCGCTGTAAAAAATGCTTTATCAGTCCTCATCGAGAACTTCATCGCGCGGCCCGGAAACGCCGAGCGCGAGTCGTCGGGGAGCGCGATAACTCGAGTACAGCGAGTCACAGACGACAAATATGTGACGTAGAATTTTTGCCGATAAAAAGAAATTGAAGTTATCGCGCCCGCAAACGCGCATTATGGCATTTGTTACAGTTAGTAGAACAGACAGCTAATAATAAATTGCAGAGATAATGCGCGCGGACGCGCGCGCGCGCGGGACGTAATAATCCCGCCTCGAGAACATTTGGCGTCGGGCGCGGTTGATAATGTCGGCGCTCTTTAATTATCCCCGGATACACTCCGGATAAACCTTACCTACCAATTCTTCGCGTCGCGTTTCGTCGACGACTCGCTCGACCGTCGGGGCGGCGCGGTTGGATTTCGGAGCGTTTCGAATTTATTTACGCGTTGAATCATCAGCGGTGATCGTGTCTCTCTCTCTCTCTCTGCGATTTGTGTTGTATACCGTAATTCAAACATATATTATACATGCCTTCGAACGTTTCTGATCGATTAAATATTACGCGAATACGATAAATGAACCGAGTCGCGGCAAGTGGAAAGGAGAAAAACGCGAGTCGGAACGGCTGTCGGTCGCCTAAAGCACGAACGACGACGCGCGCGATTTTCTCACTCGTTGATGCAGGTCGCCTCGTCGATGACGTCTTGATTAATTGAAGGACCGATTCTCTCGCCCGGCGAAACTTAATGATCCTTACCGTTATCGCAGTGCAACGACGGCCAGGTGCTCAAGCACGCCGTGACCATCAATCTGTCGCCGAATGATGAAATGACGATTACCCCGGTAAGGTCTTCCCCCGTTACGCCTCTCCACTTAGCTTATCGCTTGGCGTATCATCGGCACTCTGATAACAATATACTTATCCGCGCTAATCTCTGTGATAATTCGGTTGACAATATACGTAACGATAGCGAATTAAGTGACTTGTGACTCAATATACATATGTCGGTAGAATGAAGGGGTTATTACGTATTTACGTGACGTGTCAGTGGTTGCCAATTTATTTATTTACTCTCTATCGTCGCAATGTGTTGTAGCTGACGGCATCAGTTTTCTATAGGGGCCATTTTTTCCAGCATTAGGTGGCACCGTGTTACATGAAATCGGCTGGATGCACGCGATGGCGGTCCCTTGAATTGGGAAGCAGCGTGCCGATAAAGCCGGGCGACGTTTGCTCGCTGCTGCCCGACAAATGTTGGTTCAAGATCATCTCGATGCCCGACACGATGCAGGAAGGTGATCAGACGTTGAAGAGAAAGGTAAGGATGTCGTCCAAAGGTCGACTTCCAAGGAGAATGTTGTGTACGAATGGGTTTTCTCTCTTATTAACAGCTTTCCGTGTTTCAGGTCGATCAGGAAGATTCGAATGACGAAGCGGAAAGTAAGAAGGCCTGCTTATTGTCGAGCATGGAAGCGGCCGTCTCTCCTGTCAAGCCTACGAACGACGTTCCTCGGGATGAGGAGCCGCCGAGCCAGCCGAAGGAATGTCCCGTTAATGGAAATGGGGAACACGGGGACGCAGCTGCTCCAGTCTTGCAGACCAATCCCGCAAGGTTTCACTTGAATTGCATTCACACAGAAATGTCTTGACAACGAGTGAATAGTTGTTCACCGTGTTCCTCTTCGTGCGTCTTTCAGCTCTCCGCAGGGAAACGACATGCCCGCGACGAGTTCCAAGATGTCGACAGATTCTCAGGATGAGCGCCCTCCGCCCGTTGAGCGCGAGAGTAGCAGAAAGCGGAAAGCAAAGAACATCAACGTGATGAGTAAAGCCGCAACGAACGGCGATCCGGGCAAGAGGATCAAGTGGGACTGCGGCGCGCACTTCAGCGATCAGATTGAAGCGGATCCTGACGATCCTAAGTCGCCGGTTGCCGCGCCTCAAGATCAAGCCAGTGCGTCGAATCCCGATCGAGTCCCCAGAGAAAAGTGCATGTACGGTGGTCGATGTTATCGGTAGGTTGAACCAACGCCCTCGCGTGTAGTTCAGTTTCTTTATCAAGGTATTATTTCGTCGAAGTACGACATAGAGTTTTGGTTCAAAAACAACGAAACACACCTTCAAACCCGCAGGAAGAATCCAAATCACAAGAACAACTACAGTCACCCGAACGATTCCGATTACGACGAGGTCGACGACCGGCAGGAGTGTCCGTACGGCATGAAGTGCTACCGTAAGAATCCGCAGCACAAGACGCAGTTCAAGCACACGGCCGCGCCGCGCCGCCGTCGAAGAGCCGCCACTCCCGTGCGCCCGGTGGTCGTCGACACGTCCGAGACGGATGCGTCGTCCGCGGAGGAGTCCGTTGACGAGTCCGACTACGAGCCGTCCGTGTATACCGAGAGTTCGGACGACTGGGACGACAGGAGCGAATTGGACGACGGTACTACCGGCTGACGACAGAGCTCCATCGATCTTTCCGATATGCCAAAAGTGGATGCCATACATTTTTCGAAAAGATCAAATTATTGATACGTCCGAAATACAGATCTATTTTGTTATGGAATATTTATTTTTGTACACGGATTTAAAATATTGTGCCTTGTATATTCTATTCGTTTTATTTAGAGAGAGAGAGATATATATAAAAACGTTAATAATATATCACAATCGACGTTGCTTTTTTACATGTTGGAAAATATGAATATATTAATCTGATGCGTATATACTGAAAATACAATACACCTTGAGTTTAAATAACGTTTAAATTTGTATGTTATAGAATCTTATATAACATTTGAGAATTAACAGCTTGAAATAATTATATACTATTTAAAAACTACACACAATTTCTTTATCAATTAATTTTAATTAAATCGTCAATTATATTAAATGCCTTTATCTCGCATCAGATTGATAAGTCTATAAAGACTAAAAAATAATTATAGTCTATATTAAGTAATGCACTGTCATATATTATATATATATTTTTTAAAATGCCTGATAGCCCTCATCGTCCTCGGTGGCGTATTTCTCAGCCGCCGCGATGGCCACGTCGGCCAGCATGTGCTTCGGTATTTCGGATCCCCGCACTTTGATAGTGTAACACGCATTTTCCATCTTGGTCAGGCTGTGCTTGAGCGTGACGATCTTCTTGTTCACCTCGTTGCTGTGCACCACGCTGGTGTAGCCCAGGAAGGCTATGTATATCTTTCGGACAAAGTCACACGTTTGGTAGCAACTGCTCACGTCGCCTATCGCCAAGTTGTTGATGCACTTTCGCATCAGCTCTCCGGTGAGGTCGGCTATTCCCAGGATATAGTCCGTCGGCGTGACCATGACTCGCATCTCCCTGGCAGTGCTCTGCTCCGGCGAGTCGGTCGGAGACGGGGTTGTGCGATACATCAGCGCTCTTTCCAAGGAGGTCCAATTCTGCATACCGCCGTTCTGCAGATACTCGTGGAATGTGAGCGCCTCCACGTACTCCTCCAGACCGGCGCGATAGGCCCTGTGGAACTGATAGGCGTCCTGACCGTCCAACTCGGTCGCGATATTTCGGAACAGCTTCTGCGCTAGGTTTTCCAGCCGCGCCTTGGCCGTGTCCAGCACGGCGTTACGTTTACTCTCCTTGTCGATGGTGTGCAACAGAAAGATGATTCTCTTGCTCTCGATGCCCACATCCCGATTCAGCTTGAAGATTCTCTCGTAACGATCGTGCTTGTCGTCCAGCTCGGCCGCGTAAGCGCGAAACTGCTGTACCACGCGACTGTTCTCGTTTATGTCCTCCACCACTTCCTTGCCTTTGTCGCCAAGATTGACTTTGTCCTTGTCTGCCTTATCATGGTGCTTGCGATTCCTCCTACCTGCTGCAAGTAACATCAATGTGAGAACACAAAAAAAAAACTATCTAGTAACCTATGATAAAATTGCACTATTTGAAAAAGTAGATACATATGTATACATGTCAAGTACAGCAAAATCAAGCTGCGATAAATACTAAAGAAAACTTTTTACCAAATTTCAAGCATTGTACGTATCTAGTTCATGATATACATACGTATAAACGTACAAAAATAAAGCACTGAAATATAACGTAAATATAAATATCATTAGTTTAAACACAATTCTTTTATAATTTTTAATTTGGAAGAGAGAGGGGGGGGGGAGTTTATGGATTGTCGCACAGCAATGATATAACCCACTTTCTGCAGAGCTCGAAGACAGTGATTCGAAGAGATCTCTCAATCACTTGAAATTAATCACCCTCAAAGCTCTCTCTTCTCAAAAGCGGATTTATACCATCGACGCCGCAAACTTCCGAGTGTAGGCTCATCTGCAGCTGTCAAGCGGCCTCTCCGTACTCACGTGGAATCGACATTTATTGACAACGGGGGCGGAAACGAGGGCGATTCGCGGCGTCACGATGAAGCGACTCACCTCTTCCCTGCGACATCGCGATTCCTCTTGACGATCGCCCTTGATTAATTTGTTAGTCTTCGCTAACGGTATCCAGCGTGCGTGAATTGGTACGCGGACTGTTTACACGCGACGTGACGCTACAGCAGCAGACATTGAGCTTGACACTGGCAGAGAGAGCGGGAGAGAGGCCACGCCGGCTTTTTGGATGGGACCGACAATCCCCTCCGTACATTAGCGCCCCACGTCCACGTTTTCAAAAAAGGAACTACGTACATACCACGTCGATCTTATAACATTGCCGATCAAATCATAGCATTAAAACGTGGTTCGTGTCCGTGCTAATCGTGTATTATACATATACAGCGCCGTACGGCGTGCCACCCGTCGTACAGCGCGTTTTCTCGAGAGCACATACAAACACGATTTCGATAAGAAAACATTATATGATATACACGCAGAAAAACGATTAGCCAATGAAGCTAAAATACAGCTATGGCAGTTAAGATGTGTCGATGAAATAGGGACAGCTAATGTTGTTGCTGTCGAAGTTCAATTTATTAGTTATTAAAATGTAAATGCTACAGCAAAAAATATTTGCTACTAAAATCAAATGATATTTAGCCGAATCTACTTTGCTATTTTATCTTCACAATAGAGTAATAATATTTCCAGTATACTGCAACTTATATACTGCAAAATATAAATGCTAAATGCGCTGTATGGATGTGCATATATGGCAGTGTCACATTGCAAAAACAATTACAAATCAAATTTTTGCGCGTAGCTATAAACTTAACTCTCTGTGCTAAATGTGTGCATGATAAGACATTTAGGTACGCATGCCATTTTTTTAGCTGCCTGTACTAATATATATTAGCAGTTTTTAATTTCAGTTAATAAATTTTTTTGTCACAGTGAATGTTTTTTATCTGTATAATAGCCAGAACTTAGCAATGACACTAAGGCGATAGCTCTTATAGCTAAGTTTGATTCGCAGTTATTGAAATTTAGCTGCTATTATTAAGTCATTTTTTTGCGTGATGTACAAAACATTTAATTTTTCAATTTTTATTGTATATAAGTATATATAAAATTGCGATCTTTTATCCTAAAAATGTACGGATAATTATATAATTAAAAAAATGCTTTGAAATAATTTTGACTCATAGCTTGGCGCGATCATTTCTTTTTCGAGTTATTCTGCCGTCGCAAAATCGTGTGCGATTATCGTTGAAAATTTTATACGAAATATCAGCCATCATAATTTACCGTGCTTCTTCAGGAGTACTTTTTGTGCGTAAAAATACTACTGAAATGTAGTAGTGCCATTGCTACATTTTAATAGTATTATTCATTGCTACATTCAATAGTATTTTTACTCCATTAATAGTTTATTTTTACGCGTGGTATGTATGAAATAAAAGAATCTAAAAGCAGAAATAAGTCATCGGACGACGATGCTCGACGGATCATCCATCATCAGGTAATTTTTACTTTTCATTGTATAATTCTTTTCGGAAGTTACGTAATATTTTAAATATAATCATCATTGCATTATCATGAGATTTATTAATCTACAAAGCTTTCTTTTAAAATTTGCGTACTCTATTCGTAAATATATTGGATTACAATTCACGGTAATAATTTACTCATTAAAGAATATCCAAAATGCAATAAATAAATTATTTAGAGTTTATTTCAGAATATGTAAACTACAATTAAGTTTTGTTTTGTTTAGTTTTCGGATATCTTTAGATATCATCCCTTCCAACACGGAGAGAATTATTCCTTTTAAAATTTACCCTGAAAATCATGTTAATTGTGAGATAATATAGTATTTAGCTAAATTTAAAAAAAAATTCTCTCCGTGTAGGGTACTCGACCTTGTCGTGGTGGAAGGGCTCAGTACCCCGAGGACTTAAAAATTAATTATATTATACTAGTTAATAATTAATTATAAGTCTAAGACGGGAAGCTAACTGAGTACCCATTGCTACTCAGTGAGAAATGATCGCCAATTCGATACAGCTGGCGAATTGAAGGTCATTTTTCACTGGGTTCCCAGATAGCACAGATAATGAGAAAAGGACTCAGTTATATGTCACTAATTCTGAGTTCATTTTCAGATTCAAAAAAAATTCTTTTTCTAAAACGGACTGAATATATATTAATGAATTCTTTTGGTTTGTTCTATCTCTGTATAAATTATCTGGAATTACCGTCGCCGATTATATAAACGGTTCGTTGCGTCGGTTATATACATTATTGCAAAATTAAATAATTTAAATTTGTTGTATATTGTAATATTGGAAATTTGTACAAAGAGTCGCGCGATTCGTAAATTTTTCGCGGATAAAGGTGTAACTATGACTCTCCCGACTCGCGGGATTCCAAAACTCTTATGAGTTTCGTTGCGCCTTCAGAGTCGAGCTCTCCCTCCGGTTATCCGATCACTCACGACGTTTGGATTCGGGCATTGTGTCTGGGCTTATCCTGGACTGTTTACAATAGACCAAACCCAGCTGGAGCAGGGGTAAGGCCAATA
>NW_012026987.1:3289420-3290847 GCF_000956235.1 Wasmannia auropunctata
CTTGCAATGAAGGTAGATCAGGTGTCCTGGCTTTACGAAGTCCAGTGCGCCGGGCTGGTCAATGTTGTTTGGAGCCATAACTCCTAGCGGCCGTCATTGGCGGTCGCGTTGTATTGGTGCTCGAGGGTGTCTGGGCAGTCGTGTTTGTGAAGATGCCGTAGTTGGGAGAGTCTTGTGAAAGTCATAGTTACTCTCTTTTTCGCGTATCCTAACATTTAACTCGGGTCGCGTTAAAAGTCGCGCCACGCAGTGACTCTTATTCGATGGACTAAGAGTCCATCGAATGAGATGTCTTAAGGTTGTTCTGTCTCAATTGTTGAATTTTATGTTTGTTTGTTACAGTATCGCCAACCCAATCCTGAGAGAAGGAGGAGGCCTGGGAGAGGCATCGGGCATCGGCGTCAAAAACCTTAGGGTAAATATAATTTTTTATTCATATAAAATAATGTGAAATGTTAATTATTTTAAGCACATCTTGCAAATAAATTTTATGTTTGTTTGTTACAGTATCGCCTACTTAATTCTGAGAGGAGGAGGAGGCCTGGGAGAAGCATCGGGCATCAGCGTCAAAAACCTTAGGGTAAATATAATTTTTTATTTACATAAAATAATGTGAAATGTTAATGATTTGAAGCACATCTTGCAAATGAATTTTATGTTTGTTTGTTACAGTATCGCCTACCCAATTCTGAGAGGAGGAGGAGGTCTGGGAGAGACATCGGGCATCGGCGGAGCAACCTTGGGGTAAATATAATTTTTTATCCATATAAAATAATAGTTTTTTTGCATTTACATCATTTAATTTTAGTAAAAATAGTTAAAAAGACTTAAATGTTTTATAAAATCTTATTCTTATATAATTTTTTATTAGAAAATAGATTACATTAAAGTAAATATTCATTAATAAAATGAATTAAAAATTCCGCGATAAGAATTATCTTTTGAAATTTAAGCACATCTTTCATTTGAATTTTATGTTTGTTTGTTACAGTATCGTCGTAGCTACGTGGCAGAATAACTCCGCCCGTTGCGCATCGGACCGGTGAGTCAAAAAATTTTTTTTATTGAGGTAACGAATCTACGATTAATTATGTTGAATGTAGAGAAAATGTCTCAGTACATGTCGAATAACAACAATAAATTATTTTACAAAGTAATTAAATCTCGTAGATTCGTTGCCTTAAAATGGATGGACTAAATTTGATTACGGCAAATAATTAATCTTGGTATTATCTATTTATCTATGTATATTGTGCGACTGTGCTTGAGGAAATACTCGCACAATTAGCACGCACAGAGCTCGCAAAGCAGAGCTCATCATATCGATGCACTGCGCATTTTGTAGAATTTACTTTTTAGTAATTTAGTAAAATTTAATATTTCAAGTTTTAATTCAATTTGTGAAAAAATATTTTATCAAAATATAA
>NW_012026987.1:3291202-3292222 GCF_000956235.1 Wasmannia auropunctata
ATTTTTCAATACGATCGACTAGCATAATTCGAACGTTATCTTTTGGCGATGATACGCCGATAATGAAAGGAGTTTGTCTCCTTTCCTCTCTGGTCAAAATATGACCGGACTATGGCCAGGAACAACGAAAGGTAGGTCCAATCTGGCCTGAAGAAAGAAGAAAGAAGATACTACAAAGGTAAGTGGTCAATTGGCCACAATGATTGAGTAAGTTACGCTATTTTATTAAATTTATTATTATAAGTATAAGGACAATTTTTCTGAATTTTCAGATTTTCTACATTTCGGGTGGGCTATATCTTGGGTGGGTTTCTCGCTGGATTAACCAGCACATAGGATTTGACCCCTAAAAAATTTAATCCTTAAAAAATTTCTTAATAAATTGCATATCGCGTCGCGGTTTTAATATTTTAAATTGAAATACGCGTAGGTAGGCAAATTATTAGGAAAAAATATGGATAGGTAGGAATACAACACTGTTAAATCTATAGTGTCAAACTAAACCTTGTTTAAGTCGCCACTGCTCTTACTTAATAAATAGTTCTTTTTTATTAAAACAATGGAGTTAAATAATTTAAAACAGTTCAAATTTAACCCAAATTTGGATTAAATTCTATTGTTTTATTTAAAAGTAACTATATTGTTTTAGTTAAAAATAATCATTTATTAAGAAGAAGCTGCAGTAGCGACTTAAATAAGGTTCAATTTGACACAATGATTTAACAGTGCACATTTCAGAGGACCGCCGATTAAAGTCGACGGGGGTGGTGGAGGGCCTCTACATGTTGATTTGATTTTAAATAAAATAATACTGAATAAAATTTTTGTTCAAATTTAAAATAAAATCTAATTTATAATTATGAAAATATCAAGTATAGCCAAAATAATGTTAACTCGGTAAAAAAAAAACAACTTTATAGAAAGATAAGATAGTGTTCATATATTTCGCAAATTTTTTAGTATATAATATATATTTTCTATTTTCTTATAAAATAAATTGTACGTTATAAATTGTAGTAA
>NW_012026987.1:3292242-3319321 GCF_000956235.1 Wasmannia auropunctata
GTGCTCTTCCGATCTCATTTCAGAGGACCGTCGATTAAAGTCGACGGGGGTGGTGGAGGGCCTCTACATGTTGATTTGATTTTAAATAAAATAATATCAAATAAAATTTTTGTTCAAATTTAAAATAAAATCTAATTCATAATTAGGAAAATATCAAGCTAATTTAGCGACTAAATAGGAGTTAATATCTACACAAGTTCCATTAGATTGTACTAAAGAGGCTGCGAGAATTTCAATATCAAAGCTAGCGCATCCCATGAGTTTTCTTCGAAACGACTACGGTGAAAAAATCGGGCCAGGCGCGATTAATTTACGACTAAACACGAGTTAATTTCTACGCTAGTCCCATTCGATTGTGCTGAACAAGCTTCGAGATTTTCAATATCAAAAATAGGGCATCCTATGACTTTACTCCGAAACGGCAGCGGTGAAAAAATCAAAGTCACCGCGATTAATTTACGACTAAACAGGAGTTAATTTCTACGCTAGTCCCATTTGATTGTGCTGAACAGGCTTCGAGATTTTCAATATCAAAAATAGAGCATCCTATGAATTTACTCAACGCGCGCGAAGCGCCTGTTATGTACTAGTGTCATAAAAGATAGATGTGTACGATAATTTAATAAATTTATTATTGTCATTTTTTATTCGTGGATACAGCACAGACTCGAACCACGTCCATTTTATTATCTTTATAATTTTATCGATAATGTTAGAAAGTGAATGTAGCTACGTAGTAGATACACAAAAATGGATGTACTAACGCTAGTATACGGTGGATTCTGACGGTCTCACGTAAAAGGCCGGGATGGCCGCTCTCATGCTTCTGTCTGGTGGTGCCTTTATGTGAACTAAACTTGCACGTTGAACTACATAACCATGGATATTTTCGACGGATAACACAGTCTCTGCGGTCTTCGATTTTGTTTCGTGTTACATATATACATACATTACATTTGTTTGGTTCTATTCCGTGCTACATTGCACAGAATATTGCGTATGTATTATAAAAATAATAATAAAAAGTATTGAAATAATATATAAGTCTAAAAAAGATATTAAAAACGAAAGAGTCAAGTTTCGGTATTCCATGTGATGCCATTTATAATTGCGAATTTAACTGAAGAATATTTAAGTGAAATTCGTCTTGAGACAACAAAATAAGTTGGAGATGAATTATTAGTTGAAATGTTTTACGTCGCAAGTCAAAAAAGAACGAAAAGGTATGACCACCAATCAAAATTTTATTAAAAAAATATATATGTAAAAGAATGCAGATTACCTTTAAATTTGTTGAAGAACGCAATTTTGCTGCCTCGCCCGTTCGTACTTATTAGACAAACGACTTGCCTAATTTTATTAATTTTTTTAATTTGTTTACTTTTTTTTACACAAATGTTTACGAATTACTGGGATATTACAAGCGCGTAACGTTTATTTCTTTATATGTATTTTTCAGCAGATTACTATAACTAAAAACTTAACATAAATACGGAATATTCCAAATTTATATCTATTTGCAATTTATATGCGTACGCATAATAAATACACACAAACACATACACAGACACACTTATTATAATCCACTTAAAAAAATTAAAAACTTTATAAAAGTAGAATTTAAAAACATGTTTTTTAAATTAAAGTTAAATTTAAAACTACCTTTTTAAATTTGTTTGTAAAACTTAATAAACTATTAAAAATAAATTATTCTTAATTGAAAATCGAGAAAGCTTTTTCGAAAAATTAAAATTAAAAAGTTTTGTAAACCTTAATTGGAAAGATATTACATCTAATTTAAAAACTTTCATATTAATTTTATATTAATTTAAAAAGCGTATCAGCTTTATATGTTTTTCTTAATAGTGGAAAAAGATTTAAATAAAAAACGCGATGCTAAAATGCGTGAATGTAATTTTGTCCAAGCGTCGCAACTATTTGTGAGATTTCAAGCGATTCGAGGTAGTTTTAGCAATTTAGCAAGTTAGTTTTTGTATTAGCTCCTTCTGTTCAAACATTCTCGCAGGAGAGCATCGCGTAAAGTTTCAAAAAGGTTCCTGAAACTTTCTGGAAGTTGGCGAAACCTATTGTTACCGAATGCTAAGAATCAGAATTTTTTACTTTACTAAATTGAGCGTGCATGAAAATCGAAAGCCGTATAACTTCCGTAATCGGAATTTAATACGGAGATTTAAGTTCCTTAAATTTTAAAATGTGAATATATAGTTTCTTTTATGTATCATAACAACCTGTTGTATATTTCTATTCATTTTCCTAAAATCATTTCCTATAGACGAAGAAAAAATAAGAGTACATATATATTTGTGCAATATTAATATCGTCACATTCTGCCAATTAACTTTTATGTATCGCTATTGCATTCGGCTTTTCTCCTTCGGAAAATCAATCGATTAGGATTGTTCTTGTTGTTCCGGATCCTGGACGTTTATATCAAGTTTCACGAGAATCGGGGACTGGAGGCCCCTTTTCAAACTTTCCCTGGAGCATCCTTTACGTCTTATTTGTCGGCAATATTTGGTAGCAAACAGGCGAGTGTAACTTAGAGTCTATCGACCGCAAATACCGAATGGACGATGGCCGGAGAGAGAGCAGGATTCACAGGATGCGGGGCCGGGGAGGCCGTGCGGACCGCATACAGCGTCCGTGCAGAATTCACAGGGGTTGAAGGACGAGGGGAACGGTTTGGAATTAATCAGTACCGGTCTTCGGTAAATAACCGTAACGAGGATCCCTCGGTCAACTCGGCGAGCTCTCTAAGAATTCGACGAAAGACTACAACACACGCCGTGGACGAACGATAATGAAGCTCGAGGCTTTTCCGATAGCGTTCGAGAGTACACTCGGTAATTTATCTGGCAGGAGTGGATTGCTACTCTTTCGCGAATACGCTTGCGATAGATGAAGGACAGAACTGTTGGGCACTTAATTCTTTCTACAACTTTCAATAAAAAAAATATAGATATAAATTAAATTTAATTAATAAAAACGTATTCCACGAAATATTTCGTATTTCCCTAATTTTCAAAGAACTCCTAATTTCGGGAACTAATTTTATAATTATCCCAGTTATCTCCTGTTTCCCTTTCATCTGTATGTGCTCATTAACTATTCTCTTATTCAAAATCGGAACCATTCAAAATCGATACCATACGATAGAATACGGATTTCCTTTATATTTTTATCGATAAAATTCCGAGAGTTAGTTCACAAAGCGGATGGAGATTGAAATAATATCGATTACATGTAAATGTTTTGCGATATGTTACATCGGGAATATATTTGATATTAATTATTAACCATTCGGCTAATTGGCAAAATGTAAATGGATAGGTGATTATATGCGTATTGTTTGTCTGCCTCTAGTATTATTAATATATCCTGTAATAGAATAACAAGTTTAATAAAATTATGTTTTATGTTACGCCCGATTCTCTCGGCGCGCTGCGCAACAACAAGAGAAACGCTAAACCCTTTAAACTGAATAAATAATTCTTTCTTATGTATTTTAGAGTTAACTGTCAGATAAAGGAATTTCGGAGATTGTAAAAACTGATTAGAAATGATACGAGAAATTATATATGGGATACAGGAATAATTCAAATTGGTGGCAAATGACAAATTTGTCAGGGATAATAAGCCGCCTTTAGAAATAATAAATTACCTAGCAACGATAAACCATTTGAAGATAATACACACGATTATAATTATTTGTTAAAACATTAATAATTTATCGTTATTAACATATTAATTTAGCATTACCATTAATAATTTCCGATATAGATAATGAATTTCCAATACGTTTTTGCAACTATACATATTATGCCACGTACGCGTTCTATTTTGCACCGAGTGGGTATTATAGTTGCAGTGGTCAAACTGTCAGAGAGGCTTACGTGTCTCGTGATTCGTTATTTCGCGCAGTTCCTCGCCGAACAGTTTCCCTCGTCCTCTCGAGGGAGGACTCGCCGTCTCGCCCGGTTTCGACTATCGAGACTCTGGGATTTTTCCGCACGTGACACTTGCAGACCGCCGTAGGATCCCGTAATCCCCGGGATAAGAGAAATTAGGAGAGCCGCGTCCCCTTTCGCGTAACAGGATCGAGCGAGGAGCAAATTACAGCGGTCATCCCGTAAATCCGGCATCGAGATTTTCGAAGAGGATCTTCGCCGCCGAACGACAGGCCGCGTTCGCCGCCGCGCCGGCGGGCTCGCTCGCTAATTGCTCGCTTCGCAACGCGGTGAGAGATTGATAAACCGCCGACGGCTACAAATTAGCGTTTTTGAGGCGCGCAACGCGCCTCCGCGTATTATATGCATTATCTTTAGCCGGTTTCGAGGCGAAACTTCGCCGACTTCCTCCCGCCGGTGATTTATGTCCGCGCCGTTTAACAAAGTTTTTATTCGCGGCCGGCCGTTGTAAAGATGATTTATATACGCACAGCCCCGCGGGATCTTGCGGGATTTCGCTTCGACGTGGAAACGCTCGCATTTGATGACGCCTTTCTGGCAATCGTATGTAGAATAGGAATGCGTTTTTTTTTTTTAGAATATCATGAATACCTACCGTTCTCTATAAACTTCCTGCGTATAAGAGCTTTACTCTCTTTTGACGAAATATTCCCTCGAAATGTGACAAGTTTCATCAAACATACAAAGCGTATAAAATCCAAAAAGTATTTAGTCTATTTTTCGGAAAAATATCACCAACTGCCACTTTTTCTCGCGCTGGAAATACCCCGCTCTTTAACGCCGAGAGATGAATTTCAAGCGGCGGCGCACTCGCGCTTTTCGCGAGAGCGACTCGCGGCGAGATGGAAGTTAAACGGAGAATTTCGTGCATGTAAATGTACCAGGCATTCGTGACTGGTTGCTGACTGAGTTTGTGCGCGCAAACTTAAACGTAAGCGGCCAAACGTGAAATCATAAAAGTTTCAACTCAAGGTGGATGTAACGGCGGCGCCGAGGCGACATCCGAGGGTGTGCCAGATACATATATATACATATATACAATGCCGTGGTATATTTTAACCCCGTAATCGCTCGTAGGATTAAACTCTCACCCAAACCTTCCCAATTCGTTGTTTGAGTTTGGTCCCGATCCTCCGCGCGACTTATTCCACTAATTCCTTCGGAGAAGCCTGTCCGCTGTCACGTGCGATTCGGAGCGTTCGCCGCAGGGCGATCCTGATCCCATTAATCCCTCGGATAAATCATCGAACGGACGAAGATTTTTCGTTTTCAATTTTTACTTTTATACAGAATTTATTTTGACAAACAGAATCGTGAATCGTCAGCGCGCGATTCTGAATGTAAAATAATACGTAAATGGGAGGGACTGTTTTTTTGACGTATATATACTTTAAAATTGGAGGTTTTTCGAATAAATTGAAATCGAATATGCGCGTTGATTTTTATACGACTGGAGAAACACCGCAATTGCTTTCCCGTATTTTTTCCGATTCCCATCAGAGTCGCATCATGCCGGTACTAAATGCACAGTGTTATTTTTATCAGGCGGTTAAAGCTCTCGATAGCAAATAGCCGCGTTTAAGCCGAACGCGCGCTGAGAATATGGATTTGTGTCGTGTTGCCGCCGGTTATATGGAAACTACTGCGCTTTTATCCACCGCGCAATTTTTATCCACCATCGTTCGGCAGTGCGGGGAGAGGGGGGGGGGTGGAAGGGAAAGGGCGCATAAACGCAAATCGACAATAGTGGGGCACAGGGGGGGTAGTGCACGCGAATGGCAGACGGTGCACTTTGCATCTCGAATGGCCAATTACGTGCTTCAGCTTGAAATACGCCACATTAAAGCGCTATACTCGAGCGAAGAGAACAAAATTTACGTATCGTAACTCACTGTCGTTCGTCAGACGCAAAGGATTCACCAAATGCTCCCTCCGATACCATTAACATAATATATCGCTATTAATCCTTTCATTACTTAAAACATTTTAACTAAAAAAAAAAATCGTTATAAGCCACTGGAAAATTTAGCATTAAGATAAAAATAACGTGGTTAATCTTTTTTAATTATTTAAATGACTGAAAGACTTAATCTTACTAATTGTAAGATTTAATCTTACTAATTCGAAAAAACTTACTGCAATTCTAAAAATTGTTTTATTTTAATTCTTTTGAATTATTTGAAACTGAGATTCAATCTTGCTAATTCGAATTTCCTACGCAATTCCGGGATCTCTGATACTTTATTTTAATTTTTTTAGTTTCTAAGAAAAAAATTAGTTAAAAAAACGCGATTTGAAACGCGAAACGATCTGAGAGAGGAAACTCATCAGTATAATGTTTCACGCTGTTATGTCGTCGTTATGAATAACTCAAAGCGGCGATCCCGTGCATTTAACAGCGAAATGAACCGTCAAGACATCACGGCGAGAAATTAAAAGGACTGAAGAATTTTTACACATTCAAAGAAGAGCCCAGCTTCGCCCTGTTGAAATCGGCGTGAAAGGAGGCTGTGGAAAGATGCCGTTAGTTTCTCGCTGCGACGGCATTTATGCTTTATGCGATTTACTTCGTGATGCCGCCTCTCTCGCGTCCCTCGTTGCGCTTTCCCTCGCAGGATAACGCGCGCCACGTCGTCGCCGCTCTCGCAGGAAGAAAACGTGGATTGCCCCATAAAAGCGGCAAGACTGGAGGACCTTTTGAATAAGTGGATCAGCTCGCGCGCGCTTGTGTAAAATAAACGTCGGATTCCCCGCGCAATCTGCTTTTCAATTCGCGCAACTAATATCACTCTGAAAAATTCGGCATCGAATTTTTCGACGGGAAATTATAACTTTGGTATAGAATTTAGGAAAACTAGATTGCAGTGGATAACGCAGAGAGGTCGGATCGCACTACGAGATAAAATATATCAAACATGATTTCGGAATTTCACGTAAATTCCCGGTACAAATAGAAATATATAAATTATACATGCATGAATATTGCGTAATTTTTTAATACAAGTTCCAATCACACATTTCTGCTTCGTGATAATGAGACAATTTTTCGTTCACTCTGCATTTTATCTGACTGCTTCGTTTGAAACATTTATGTTAATACGGTTCTCCGAGAAAAAAAATATATAGATCTCATACCTGACAAAGATGGCGATGATTCGTTGGCGATAATAAAACACAGGATAGAAAGGGTTGTAACACGAAAAAGTGTTTTATTTATATACAATATTTACAAAGGCGTAGTGTGAATCAAGTGGCTATATAAATGACTTTGGTACGCTTGAACGCGTGCAAAACGTGGCACAAGCGTGTGACTCCTCTCTCTTTCTCTTTCTCTCCCTCGTCTCCCTGCCTCCCAGCCTGCATCAGCCATGGTCCAGGGGCCTCCTATACCCTGTTGAACGATGGTCGACGACCCGGAAGTTAGGCGATGCAGCAGACGTCTGGATCTTCTCGTCCATCCGTCTAGACTGTCGTCCGCCCACTTCTCTTAATGTCCCAGCCGGCGTTTGACCCTTAAATGCAGCTCTCCTGAATGCTCCTGCTGATCGTCTCCGAGTGCGGCCTTTGGAGACTGTAGAATGTAGTCTGAATAGACGGAGACGAAAATAAAGTGAGGAAACTCGAAAGAGTAAACGACTTCGGGAGAAGAAGTCGATTGACTGTAGAAAATAAAATTATCGTCGCAAAAGCGAAGAATCTCGCTGATCAAAAAGCAGAGTCGGCAAACAATATAAGATTTGCATTTCCGTGGTTATCTTATACAAAAATTTACAACAAAATTATTCGTCTGTTAATTGTTTACCGTTGCTAAAGTAACTGCTTGTAAAAGTTTCATTTTGAATTTACACCGAGAAAAGCCGCGGCGAAGCTTTCATACACCGTGATACCCGTCGCCGATACGACATCATTGCCGGGTTAAATCGAATTTGGAAGATATTTGTCTAGAGTTTAAAGTTGGAAGACCTGTCTCTCCCGGTGGAGGTATACGGTATCACTTAGAAAAATGTAGAAGCTACGACCGGGAATTGAATTCGATCTATCCGCGGGAAACTTCTCTTATTCGCCAGACCAGCATAGAATTTTTATAGCGGGTGCTCCCCCTTCCTTTCTCTCTCTCTCTCTCTCTCTCTCTCTCTTTCTCACGATATTTTTATAATATTAGAATATGCATATCTCCATCGCACGAGCGATGGATCTCACGAATTTTCGACGCGGTGACTGAAAGCCAAAATTGAAAAATACGCTTCGGAGTAAATAAACTTTATTATAGTCGTGTCACTGTAAGATCAGTTTAGATTCCTCGAAATTTTTCGTACAGGAGTCATATTTTTCCGTAATATAGAGTTTATATAAGAAATTATTGTAGTACTGAAATTTCCGTAAGAGAAAAGCGCACTCTGCGACTTGTAGCGTCATAATGCATCGCGCGGAAAACATCGACAACATCGCGGATACCTTCCGAGATATTTTCGCGTATTTCGACACGATTATTATGCCCATCCGTTATCCGGAATAAGTGTGTCAGGCGCAAAGGAAACGTTCTCATTCGCTAAATCTGACCTGCAAGAAAACGGCGATAAGCGAAATCGTAAAGCAGACCGGATCGAATTCGAAAGTGGTTTTCTATGTTAGGGGCTATCGGGGAGCCATGTGCAGGTATACGCATTCGCCGAATAGAACGCTTTAGATCAGAGGTTCCCAAATTCCGCGGGGCTCTCCTTGAATATTTTAAAGATCTCTTAAAGATATTTTAAACGTCTTGTTCCATCTTTCAAGAAAATGTCGCGGTAGATCTATAGAACTGATACATACTAAAGCACGAAATTTTTCAGTTTAATATAATTCGATGTTTTTATATAGTATATTACAAGATTTGATTGCGCTTAAAATTTAACAAAATGCATGGTTTTCTTTCGTTTTGTCCACTCAAATTAGTAGATAAAAGAATAATAAAAGAAACTCTAGATAATCTACGTTTATGTATATATTTTTATCGTATTAACTTCTTGTCCTCCCCCTCCCAAAAAAAATCTCTATTTAACTTAGAGGCGTTCCACTTTTACGTTTCTCCCAAGGGGGCAGTTTTGCCGAGGGGAGGTCCGCAGTTTGGGAACCAATGCCTTAGATGAAATCGGATTACTCACGTTCGGCGATGCTCTCGGATAATCTGAATCTTCTAGGACGTCGTGGGACATCTCGCGTCCTTCCAGCTGACGTGGTCTTCGTGGCAGGGACCCGTAACGAGGAAGCTTTCTATCTGGAAGAAGTCCCAGGACGGACTTAGCGTCACTCGTATAATCGGTTTGAAGTAAGCCCGCGGATTTCGCAAAGTATTTTGAACTTCTCTCGCCGGCAACTTTAGTGGGCGAGCTTTCGCGCTCCTTTCTCTCCGTGGACGGCATTCCCCCGATCGTTTCTTACTATTTTGTTTGCCGAAGCCGAAAGTTCGCCGCTCGCGAAGGGGGATTGAGGAGCGCTTGGATACATCGCGTCGCTCCGCATGTTGCGGGAGGAAAATCGAGAAACCGCCCGAGAACTCTGGGTGATCATTAATAAAAAATAAATGACGAAGCATGTTTTAATCTTCCAAATAATCTGCCTTTGCTATTTGATCGGCGAATATCA
Organism: Wasmannia auropunctata; assembly: GCF_000956235.1. NCBI lineage: Eukaryota > Metazoa > Arthropoda > Insecta > Hymenoptera > Formicidae > Wasmannia > Wasmannia auropunctata. The sequence continues at coordinate 3,301,857 of NW_012026987.1, forward strand.
CGTTCGAAACTGGCACTGTTATTAAATTACTTTTGTTCAACTACTTTTAAACTTTATGGAACGTTGAATAATTATCGAGTTTTAATTTCAACGAAGTATTATTAGCAAAGTGTGGGAAGGTGTGTGTGTGTGTGTGTGTGTGTGTAGTGTATTTCATAATTATCGAGTTTTAGATTCGGTAAAGTAGATTTGAGGAGAGGGTGCTTGAATGCGTATAACGGGAACTCATTTGCCAAGATATCTCACGAAATCATTTTAAAGTACGGATTAAGTGTGCTCAGCCTTAAAGCATATTTGAGTACTTGTTAAATATTAATTAAATCGCAACAAAACGTTCCATAGATCTGAATTTCCGCGGAGGAAACGAGACCGACCTAGAATCGAAAAACCGCTGCTCTACCTCTTTCTACGATTTTTTTATCGCATATAGATTACCATATGTGTTCCGCGCATTTATATATGTATATGCATGCATTCCCATGCGTTCCGCGTGTATGCATCTGTCGATACGGTACGCTAGAACCGCTCGCATATTGTGAGTGCAATTTCCTTGAGAGTACCACTAACGCATGCTACCCGGTCTAAGGCGGAACGCGATATTCTTAAAATCCTCGTACAAATGCGCCAGTTCCATCAGTCTAAGTAGAAATTCGCTGAATGGGATGGCCGGTTATGCCCGAACGATATGCCTCCGGTCCCTCCTTAAAGGGACGCGCTTGTAAGAGTTGAATGTTAAATCTCAGCCCGATTCGAACTTTCGTCCTCTGATACAGTAAATTTTCTCGCGATATTTCGAAAACGTCTTACTAACGATAAAAACAGACAAGGTTTAAAAAAGCTGACGAGAATTTATTTCCACGATATTATAAAACGCTTTTAACGCTCACGGCTGGATTAAATAATCTACTTTAAGAGTCGATACGTTCGAGAGATCAAAAAAGAATGAAAAGAAATCCAAATATTCTCTTAAAGTTCATAATTTAACCTTTAAACCACTATATCGGTCTCACAAACCGCTATTAAAACGTTTATACTTGTCAACCATTTTCTTATTTGTCACCATTTAAATATATTTTATTTCTATTGTATACGAGATTTTTTTTGTTAACCTTCACATTAAAATATAGTTTTCTTTTTTCCCATCACAAATATTTAGAAAACATACATTTTTATTATAATTAACTTATAAAATTAGCGAAAGCATAATAGCGGTCTGTCAGACATTGTGGTTAGTGTGATTTTTTTAGGCGTGGTGGTTTAAAGGTTAAATCATTTCGAAACACTTGTTTTAATTATTTCTTATCTGTCTTTATGGAAACTCGTCAAATTTTTAAGCGGTTTAATACTCATTAAGCAAGCCTACCAGTTAGATGGTTGGTCAAGGCCGTCGTGGGTATGAGATCCGGATTGCCGTCTTCCTCCTCGCCCTTCCCCGCGAAAGTCGCGATGCTAGGCTGCTGCGGCGGCTTCGGCTTCGCCGGGGTGGCCGCGTGCCTCCTCCAGAGTGCCATTAGCACACCGGTCACGATTAATCCCAGACCGGTCGCCGTGCCACCAAGTCCAATCAAAATCGGTGACATGTCGGTCGAGGACGTCGATTCGCCTGTGAATGAAATTTCTACTAGTTCCTTCCCTCATCCATAAATAACCGTATGACGGCTGGCAATCTTTTTCCCAGCGATTCCCTACATACGGATCGCGTAAACCTAGACGCGTTTTATATAAAGCCGTATATATTCCTAAACCGTATATCAGTGTATTAATACAGAAAATGTCCACTCTGCTTGTTTATTACGGACGTTGTTATTATTGTTGCAGCCACTGCACTATTGTCTACCTTCTTGAAGATAGCATTCTATTGTCAGAATCATAATGTAATTTGTATTCTGGCTGTTTTTTTTTTAATGCTGGCTGCAGCTGTTCCTTCAAGAAGGAATTTCTAATAATTAAGTGTAAAAATAAGGACGCGAAGACATGAGATATCAACGTTTTGCACTTTCGTTGTAATATAAAATTGATCATAATTTTTTCTTACTTCAATCATAATCAATCTTAATTCTTATTAGGAATTCTAAAACTCCTTAAAAAATCAGAGCATTACTAACAGTAAGTTAATCATATCGAAACTCTGCAGAGAATGCAGTGCTTAATAACAGTTTTGTTTCATTAATATTACAGTTCGATTGCTGCTGATAAATTATTATTTCTTGTACTATTTCAAATATTATTAAAAAAATGTATATTCGTAATCTTAATCGTTATTTGAATAAATAACCAACATGTCTACATATCATAATAAAATTATTATTATCACGGAGAGAATTTTTTTTTTAATTTACCCTGCAAATAATGTTAATTGTGGGACAATATTTTACAGTAAAATTTATTGTAGTGCACAGTAAAATTTGTTTAAATACTATATTGTCCCACAATTAACATGATTTTCAGGGTAAATTAAAAAAAAATTCTCTCTGTGTATTCTTCGACATATATACTCTTATCAAAGTTATCTTCTAATTCTAATTGCCTTTCTCTTTTGAACTATATCTGTCTATCAATCCATTCATTTGACGAGGACGTATTTCCCTATCGCGTTCCACGACAAATCGCTACGTTCGCGCGCGGCGTACGCTTAAGATTTCGCGCAGTGGCTGCGGTCAGCCACGGATCAGACGCGACCGGGCGTTCCAATTTACCTGTCCGACATCCCCCGGCGGACTCCTCCACCCCCCCCCGCCCGCGCGCGCGCGTCGGCACGAGCGTAATCTGTTTCCAATTAAGGCGCGGCGCCCGTAGTCGATCGTTCTCGAACTTCGTGGCAGGTTGCATTACGGTGGTCTAACGCTGCGGCTGATTTGTGAGTCGCTCGTTCCACGCGGCGGCGGAGGCGAGGGAGGTAGGACGGCAGAGAGCTCTGCAGCAGCGGATTAGGAATAGCTCCGGCTCTGCGGGAACGACGCGCGCCCGACACCCCGCAGTCGTTTCCGCGCCGTCGTTAATCATTCGGCTTAAACCGCGACGCGGATAAGTGTAAGCGCGTACATCGGGCGTCCTGAAGTTACCGCTTCTCCCCTTCGACCGTGCCGTTCCCGACGCGGCTGGCTCTTCTGGCTAAAAATCTAACTGACGGCGGGTATCTCGATTCCGGAAACGGTCGAAAGTAAGATTTTTGTAGGATAATCGCATCGTATGAAGGTCGCACGAGGGTAAGATGAACTTTCTGTAATTACGGAGATATTGCACTTCCGTGAGATTTTATCCAAGACTCCTTGTACGCGATAAAAACGCGAAAATTTCAGGAATTCTCGCCGCAATCGTAATTCAAAAGTTTATAAGTGTCCTAATTTAGCGCACTTCGCGGCAACTGAAATCTTATATTAAGATTCTGTTAAAGTTCACCTGTGAAATTAACCGAAGATTGTAGATATCACACGCTTGCAGTCGGAGGATTACGTGGAGTAGTTGGAGAGGAGCTACCGCTAATCTTCGCAACCATAAATTTTTTAGTCAAAATTTTCTTCCGCAATCTTCAAATTTCCATCGCCAGACGTCTCGATTAATTAAATCTCGAGTTACATTTCTGTCCCGAAAAATTAGATACAAGAGTTACGACGTGACTCCAACATTAATTGTAAAACGCTAAAGTTACAATCTATTTCTTTTAATCGTTCGCAGTGCAAAAGCCATCGCGACATTTTCGCTAATGAAACTTTGACCGTAAGGCGATCGGAGATACGAGAGAGGAATACTCTTTTCCGGGGCACTCGACATAAATTGCGAGTGTCGTACCAAGAGCCTGTAATTCGATCACCTTGTAAACAGGTGTAGGTATCCACTAAAGTTGCGCGTCGCGTCGGCACGAGACGGAGCAAACAACCGGCCAGCTAATTTGTTTCCAATTAACAATCAAGTTTCAGTTAAATGCTAATTAACAAAGCACAAAGCGCATCTATTCCCCCGCCATTGGTTGCCGAGGTGTAATTGAATACGAACGAAGCGACGAGGGGACAACGTTAAAGGACGTCGCACCGTCGACGCGAACGCGCTCTCCTCCTTTCCCTATCGTAAACGGAGGGACTGCTTCCCTTTGCTTTGCGTTAAAACGAGATACTGTGGTATGCGGCCTGCGTCTCGATTGCGCGTTTACTTCCTATTGATATAGTTTCGACGTTCCACTCGACAAGTTACGGAACAATGGCAAGTCACAAAGCAAGTGTTTAAATGAAACTCCTCTGTTCTGTTTATGCCGTGTATTGAAATATAATTAAAGCTAAAAATTTGATAAGCATAAAGGTATTCTTAAATTTGATCAGTATTAAAATTTGATAAGCATAAAAAGATATTCTTTTTCCAGAATTCAATATTCCTATAATTTCGAAATATCATTCGACTGTAGCTTTTAATCAGCAAAAATCTTGTTTCTTAAATATTCTTTCATAAATTTTATTCATTAGTTCTGCAATTGCAAGCGGAGCTCGTATCAATAAAACTCCAATTCCCATTTTAATTGATCGCCGCGATATTTAACGTTGAAAGTCAACGTCGCGGTGCGCCGACGATTGGCGCCGTTGAAATTTTCAGGCGGGAGAGACCCGTGATGTATTCCGATTCATATCAAAAGGGGATCGTACATAATTCAGGAGTTGCATTCGCGGGCTTATCCTTATCATATCTCCGCGGTCGAACGTTTTCTGGGATTAACGAAAGCGACGATCGTTTTCGATTAGCGAGAATCGCGCCTCGCAACGGTGACGGGGGTGTCGGGAAAATGGAGGAGAGCGGACGCGATGCGGACGTGGCGGAGAGCAGAATGCATAATAATGGCTCATAAATTTTGACGCTCATAAATTTTACGCGAGGGGCCGACCGCGCATGTTTCAGCGAAACCGGCAACGAGGCTAGAACCCGGGGGTTGACCTAGCGCGCGCGGCGAACTGTTCAACAGGGATCATTTGCATGTCGCCGCCAGCGTTTCCGGTCGAGATAACGTCACGGTCATCTAAATTGAAGGGCAAAACTTGATGCGCTCCTTCTCTCCAAAATACGCGAGCAGGAACAAGACGAAGAGCGGAGTCGAACGTAAATTTGTCAGCGCGTTATCGTCTGGGAATTTCTATGAACGAACAGCTCCATCGCAGTACGACACGTTCTTTTTTTGTATAACGTACATTCGGATGAAGATATGCGCGATGATTTTTTTTTGTATTATCGCGTTCAATTTTAGTAATTTTTTTAATACGTACGATTCTTTTGGCCTAATTTATTTCCATATTTATTTGTCGATATACACGTACGTTTAAAAATGTGCAAATGTATAGTGAATTTGTGTTAACCAATTCTACAGTAATTACATCTTTTTGCACCTTCTTTTCGTAGAAAAAAAGTGGACTACCGGGCATTCAGAATTTGCGAGTGCGCACCGTTTTATTAAACCACGTTCGTCCGGAATCTTTTGTAGTTAAACAAAGCGGAACTCTTCATCACGGTAATTTCTACAGTACACACTTTTTTATCGAGCACTTTTTTTTTTAACAATGCGGAAGTTTATACAGCGCGGAAGTCGCTGGAGTGCGGATCCCCCGCGCAATATGCGCTATTTTTACCACCATCGTATTTTTGCCCAAGTTCGAATAACAGGCGAACGTGGCCAGCTAGGCCGATCGATAAGCTGCGATTTGACGCGAACGTCAACTCGCCGGGGGTTTCGGAAAACGGAATAAAGAGCCGCGCGATGAAACGAGGAAAAAAGCTTTGGCTCCAGTGCGGGCTCGGGGGTATCGATTCTATGCACTCAGGATTATTTGCATCGCGATTGAAAGGATTAAGGAGAGCTACTCGGAAATTTCTCCGGAGTTGTTTTCCATACACTTTTTTTCAGCTATGTATGTATAATTTATGAATCTTTCGTCAATCGTACATAAACTAGGCAAAACCATGCATATAGAAAGACATTTACGTCTTATTCTAACGCTTTGCCGCACAAAGAAATTGTATTGATTACAATTTATTATAGGACACAGATATTTTCAATAATATATTTGAACGTTAAACATTATTTGACCTACTTTTGGAGTCATTCCAATTTTAATTCTGGGGAAAAGGATGAGGAGCGAATTAAAATAAAGTTCGCCGACATTAAAAACGGCAGATATTATTCTGCGAAATGCCGGCCTATTTTCGGAGAGATTGCGCGTCGTCAATTGCCAAACGCTCTAAAATCATCGCGCCACCACGGCGCGGCGCCCTTTTGCGGCGAGGCGCCCCAAGTGAGTTATCTCACCGCTACTTCGACGATCATCCTGATTGCACTTGGCGAAAACTTACCGGTGAATTTGGCGACCCCTTTCAGGACGACCTCTATGGCGTACGGCTCGCTCGAGCCCTTCGCGTTTACCGCGTAAAGGGCAACCTTCGCCGGCCTGAGCATCTGAAACTCCCAGAAAGGGAGAGATGATTCCAGACGCCGTTTGCCGACGATGGCGACGAATTTCTGCGGTAGACCACCGTCGTATCCCTCGACGCAGGATATCCTCACCCAGGAACCGTTTATGTTGTAGGTCGTGCAGTTCTGCAACGGGTAAGGTCTGCCTGCGAAGAAAATGTGGCTTTGGAGATCGCGAGAGAGGGTACGTGATATCGCCGATTAGCTAGGGTGATCGGTCTTCAAAGGAAATACGTGTCCATTTTTCAAATAGGATCCTTTTCATCTTGCTTCCTCTCACATTCTAGCTTTTTTTATAGATATTCTGCTTCGAACAAGTGCACATTAAACAGAAAAATGAAAGGACTGCTTCGAATGAAATGACATGAGAGTATAAGAAAATGATAATTAAAATTGTTTAACTTTTATCAATTACTTCTTAAAAAGTTACAGTTAATAATAATATTATAATGAATGCTACTATTAGCATTTAAAGAATTAAAATTTTTTCTTTAAATTTTTAATACAATTTTATTTAGAGAAAATATAAAAATATTGACAGAAATTCATTTTTTGCGACAATTTATATATCTCGTGGACACCAAGAGATATTCTATAATTTTTATTGATTTTTTTAAAATTTGGTATCATAACATGCATTGTTTTATTTTAAAAAATCAAAGCAACATCAATTAAATCGTCGGAAAATGTCGTCGATGTTATTTCGCGTATTCCACAAAAATTAATAAAAACATTTATTTGATCTAATATTTGTTAAAACGACTATTGACAATAATTTTGTAAACCGTGTTGTTGTCATGTAAAAATTTAACGGCTGTATAATATCTTACTGTTACTGTAATCTAAATATGCAATTTAATGCAATTAATTCTTTTCTTTAACGTAATTGTTTCTTCCTCAGGTAGGTTTCATGTATTTCATAGATTATATATTTCACGATTTTGTTGGATACTGCCATTCGTTTAAGCTTTATTTTAATGTTGCATACCAGTCTCTTTCTTTTTTTGTCTTTTTTTTACAAAAGCATTAAACTAAATAATTTCACAAATTAAATTCTAGCGATATGAGAAAAAAGTGACACAGATCGTTGCGCGGGACGCGCAAATTTCGTTTTATTGCCTGCTGAAAATTACGCCGCGACGCCGCTGCGCCGGTCCGTTTTCAGGGCAATAGAATTATGTGTATTATCGACTAGGCCGGTGGGTGCATTAACCAATTCCAAAACCAACGGTAATACATAAACGCGACCAAAAGATTCGATCGACCGCCATTAACGCATTCTTTTACGGTCTTTTCCTTCCTGAGAAAATTAGAATATTATTTACACTAATTTATTTCAAAAACAATTTTATTAAGTTTTTTTTCTATAAGAACGTTCATTTTAATAACCGCGTCATATTATTTCATTTTTTGCGCGATCTTTTCGCAAGAATATTAATGCACAGTTTATACGCGTTAATTAGTTTTAATTTACTTAATTATTAATAACGGAATTGGAATAAAATGTAATATAAGAATAATATTATTTAATATATAAGAATAAATTTAGCTCGCTGTGTAATCTCTCGGTTATGGTTTTTAATTAACAAAATTTCCGAGTGCATTTCAGTGAAAAAAAATGTGAGTATATGAAACATATTTCATGATACATTTTTACTCGATGTAAGAAAAGATTACAGTGCACAGCCAAGATTTTTCTCATTTTCTCGAAAATGGAGAATTGGAGATAAAATAACCGATTTTTCTCTCGCGCGAATTCTCGAAAAGCATCGCGTTTTCGATAGACGTCGCGCTGCTGCGAGAGCAACACGAAATCAACGTGGTGCCCCGGCGCGTATGCTCCTGGGCCATTATTGCAGCACGGCTTCGCTGCATTTGTTTTCGTCGCGCATCGCACAATTGCTTTTGCCATCGCTTTTGCCATCGCTAATCTCCCGGAAAGTGCAAAACGGAAGAAAATAGTCCGGAGGGGGCTAATAGCACCGTCGTTGCTCACAGACGGCGGCTGCGGATTAAAGCGCCGGTTAAAGCGTTTGTTTTTCGTCATCTGCTTTATTATCCGTGCTCATATCGCGTATAACTCGAGGCCGCCGTTCCGTTTCTCCGAGCGGGGAGAAAGACGATAATTCATAATTATCTCTCGTTTCCCTTAAATACAAAATTACGTCAATTTAGCGAAAATTTAATACGGCCTTTCACGGTACGCCGTTCCATTATCTTCACGCCGCGTATTTTTTCGACAAATTCGCAGCCAATTATTTTTCGGTGGAAATTCCATATAATATTACCAGCGACTGTATTTCATTTTCAACATCGTAACTCCCTCTATTATTATAAATTAAATTAAATTAAATTAAATTCTAGGTAAAATAATGTTTCCTTAAAAAAATATAATTTTATCCATTTAGTTTAAATAGATAAAATAAATAAATTATAAATTTGAAACTACAAATATATTTATCTATTTAGTTTAAAGCTTAATTGATTACAGGCTTATTTAATTATTATTTACACTGTATTATGTATGTCACGTATTCTTTTAGTTGGACCTCTGATATTTCTTATTAAAAGAAAAAAGCAACGGAATAACTGGAGCAGTCTTGTACAACCAGCTCAATTAAGACCACTCGCTACTTTATTAAAAGTTGTTGCTCGGAAAAATATTGAGACATTTTGGCAGTCGTTGTCTAGCACGACGTCAGCCGCGACACAGTATTTCTGGTTCATTCATTAAATCGGAATTTATGTACGGTTTACATTTAGAGTGCCTATCCTACCGTTGTTTACGTCTACAAATTCTCTGGCTCGTTTCAAATTCTACCATCCTAAGAATAGAAGGCGAAAGGAAGCGACGACGGTTCCGGGAGACGTCGCGCGTTTACAATAAATTTATGACCGCTGCAGCTGAGTGCACTCGCGACGAATCGAGGTCGACCTTATCACTTCGCTCCTTTGCACGTTACACACGCTACATCGCGATATCTTGCTATCCGTATGTTCCTTGTTTACGATTTCTCCCTTCGGGACCGGCTTATGAGAGAAGATGTATCGAGAAATAATGGCACTTGCGTTTACCGTCTCGCATTATCGTTCCCCTCGAATACTCATGTCACTGAAAATTACGTTGCTGCCTCGCATTTGACGAGAGATGTTCGCGAATTATCGCTCCTCTGATATCGCTAAAGAGCCCGTGAAGCAGACAGCAATCTCGATTAATTTTATTTGCCATTTTCCGTTGTTATTGATATGTATTTGCATTCAATTCACTAAACGAAAAATAAGATTACCTCTGAAAATTGTTGTGTCTTTGAACGTGCAAAGAAGAGAACAATCAGAAAAAAAATCAAAAATATTCTATCCATAAATTTTATAATATCGACAGATTATTTATATCGAAGCTGAAGGCCTCCGTAGTATATAATTAATATCGGGTCAATACTTTGCGCAGGATATTATATACCCCGGTAACATTTATTCGATATCGCGAAATTGTCAGCCGGTATCGGCGCGGGATGTCGCGCGCGAGAAAACTGCCGTCCGGTAATTACGTAAGAAGCGCATCGGGTCGGGCGCGTGAAATAAATTACGCGTCCAATTACCGCGGGCGGGCGGGCAGGCCGAAGCGGAGAAAGTATAGTCCCGGCGACGCTGCCGGGCCGCGACGCCCGGCGTCCCCCACCCCCTCCCCCGTGGACCAAATCGATCTGGTTGTCCATCTGACGACCGCGCGGCGACGTCGGGAGCGCGCGAGGGACCACCGCATCGGGGGCCGCGAAACGGACAGGACTTTCCCGGTCCGCGCGCCGACGATCCCAGGAAGCGGCACGACGCGACGGTCGGCGACGCGACAGGCGTTATACCTCGTAATGAACATATTCAATTACGGTTTTCATTAAATTCCCGCAAAAAAAGCGCGCGCAACGCGACGCGGGCGAATCTCAACGTGGCGTCTCTCTCTCGTCGTTGTGTAACGTCGCTTTTTCTCTCCCTCTTTTCTTTTCTCCTTCCTCTTCTTAATTCCCGCGACCGTTTCTCGCATCTCGTACGGGGATCCCCGGATTCCCGCGGTCTCTGCGCAAATGGCGTGTATGTTTATTGGCATTACAGCTTTTTAATCCCTTCGTTGGAACTGTGTATTAGCCGCCCGTGTCTCGTAAGGAGGACTTATAATAATAATGGATTAAGAAAAATACGACTCTCGACGGGAAGCTTCCTACGGAAAAAAGTTGACTTCGGACCGACTGAACAGTTCACGTTTCGCAGCTGTTATAAACTTGGGTGCGCAATCTGTATGTTTGCAAATACGCGATCGATAGTGTTGAATTTTCGAAAAGCTAAAAAGGCTGATTTATAAATATTATTCCCCGGAGCGATGCACAAGTTACTGTGGTCGGCTTATAATATGGTTCTGCGAGTATTACGTTACTTAATTGCAAAATTAATTAAAAGATGGCTTTAATTATGGTGCTATAAACTGTTAAATTATTCGGATACAATAATAGTTACGTCCCCGCTAATTATGGATTAACATTTGTACGCATAATAACAGTAATGTACTGGTGAATACGGAACGGTATAACAATTGATAATAAATAGCAATCAGGCGGAACACGTATCTCGAATAGATAATATTGTCGCGCTCTGGGGAGTCTGCTCGCCCCGGCTTTCATAAATAGTTAAATACGTTAAACATGCGCTGCTTCAGCTTTAAACAGCTCTTTCGCGACAAGGGGTAATGTGAAAAATAAACGATCTGCATTATTCAACTTTCATGGACGCACGGGTAATAATTAAAAATTATTATTCCCAGCAAAAAATGCGCCGACGTTTCAAACCGACGAATGAAAAGTTTATGCACGCAGCCTGTGGGAATTTCTCTGTTTCACTTACAATTAATTCTCAACTTGTGAAAAATGAAACTACAAATATAATTGAGAACTTGAATATTCCAGAATAAAAAGATCTTTTAACTATTTATATATAAATTTCGCATTTTCATATTTAATAAAATATAGAAATGTTTGTTTGAAAGAGGACAATGTTTTAACATCGTGAAACGTGGAGTTGTATGATCATCATAAGAAGATACATATTTGAACCAATAAACAATTTTCCAGCAACAGAAGCGGAAGCTGCGCTATTGCTAGTTGAGTATTTGTTGTGCGCTGACAACGGATAGTTTATGGATTCTGCAAATCTGCTTCGTTATTTTTTTTTTACACATCCTTCGCTTAATGGTATTGTGAGTTGTACAAACAAATATAAATTGAAACAAATCAGTTCTGACGTAAAAATTGAGTTTAGCGAAAAGCGAAAACAAATGCGATTTGCACTGATCGGCAACGTGTACCATTTAGTAATGCTCGATGTAATCAAATTATTAACAGTGTTTATCGAAATGCGTTTAAAGGATGTATTAGGGATCTCGCATATCCTGTAATTCGCAAACTGTAATCAGTCAATTGTGCTACAATTAACTGATTTATATGCCTTCCACGTCATTATTCGAAAAGGCCAGGTACGTTTCTTCGGGATTAACAATTAAGGCAGAAAAGAAGGGGGGGGGGAGGGAGGAGAATAAGCGGGTTTAACTCGTACGAACCTGCGGCGATGACCTGGTAGAGGCAGGGTTGCTTGGAGTGGCCGACGGAGTTGCTGGCCCAGCAGCCCAGGACCCCGTAATCCGTATCGGTTACCGGGGTGTAATTAAGCCTGCTGGTTATGCCCTCGTTGGTGAAGTTGGTGGACGGAACGTCGCTGAGGTCGCCGCTGCTGTTGAAGGTCCAATGGAAGGTCACGTTGGTGGGGCTGGCCTCGACCTCGCAAACTAAACTTATGGTCTCGTGCTTGAGGGCGCCGTGCACCTCCTCGGGCACGTTGTACGGCGGCGGGGTGGCGTTCTGGTGCCTCGAGCCCGAGTTCAGCTGCACGTACTTGCAAACGGGCGCGACTGCGGCATAACGTATGGATTTTGGCACCTTACTACGTATTCCGGTCAGGGTTCCGCGAGAACAATATGATCGAGGTACACATAACAAATGACAAGGAGGCAAGAGTGTAAAAGGGAATACAAAACGAGATGAGTAACAAAATGAATACCAAATTGGAAGCAAAATACAGCTAGGAGCTTCGGAAAAATAATAGATAACGTTACGGAAGTTAAAAATAATATAGAGAGTATATATGTGGTGAATTTTTTTGCATCAGATTTTTAAATCTATTAATTTTGCTAATATAGTTTGAATACAGGAAATGTTAATTTTAATATCTGGAAAATTTAAAAAATAATTCAAGAATTAATTTTGACAAGTAAATTTTTTAATAGAAAGAATATTGTATTTTTCAATTATTTCGATAATAGAATATTACTACATGAATCTATCGATTAGTAACTAAACATATACTTAGTTAAATGTTCATTACATATTCAAGAGTAGCATTTATAATATAATGAATTTAGCGTAATACATGGAATAATATGAGCTGTGCGCGTGTTCGGTTAACCAAAATACATTGCGAGGTAAGTTACCGCATAGTGCAAGCGGGCCCACAATTTATTAAACGATTTAATTATTATATACCGTATGTGCGAAATATATCGTGCCGAAACGTTCACCCCCCGGTTCACTGAACCGACGTACATTGTATATACATATCTCTATCTCCATTACTGTCCCGGAACGAAAACTATATATAACTGTACACGCTCGTATAAATGGCGCATGGTATATTTCAAATTTCTAGCTTTTTCGCCGAGCTTTTAAATCGACGCGCGCGCGCCAGGTAAGCCGGGTAAGAAGTTACGACTTGCGGCAACGTATTTGCCGCCATGCAAAACTATACATGCGCCGCATTTCGGTGTGCCAGGCGTGTGGGCTAAATTTCCGAAAAATATTCCGCGCGTCATCGCGCGCGCGCACCGCGCGGTAGTGAAACATGCGTCGCGGACAAGAAATTCAGCTTTGCGCGATTTCCTTGCATAAAACATTATATATTATACGCGGCTGCGGGGAGCCCGGTTCACCGACGAGAGATCGATAACTGTCCCCTTCTCCCCATCCCCCCCCCGGTGCGGGGGGGGAGCGGGGAATGGCTCTTCCGCGAACGTAAAACCGACCGTTTTATTTATACTTTCCGATACTGCAAAATCGGAGCGCAGGGATTTACGCGACGGCGCGGATATTCCGTGAAATATCGGCGACGTCGGCGAAGTGGTAGCGACCGCGATGTGGTCAGCCGCGAAGGTAAGAGCCGCGCGGGGGAAGGCGAGCGCGCTAAATCGCATCGATCGGCGTTTCGACCGCGTACCTTAACTTAACTCCTCGCCATTTTTGTTTCTTGAACCTTTCCTCGATATATCATGTACCCTCCAATCTTGAGTCTAGCCTTCTAAATTTTTTATTTTGCAAAAATAGAATCCTAAGCCCCCCCTCCCCCTCCCAACCCTCGAATAGCGACGAGAGAAACTGGCGGCGCAAAACCGCCAGTTCTACTAGCGGCGTTCCACATCGTGGCAAGTGCCATGCCACCGAGGCCATTAACCGGAAGCTTTCACGAGGGTTTCCACGTTCTCTCTCTCTCTCTAACTCTCATCGTGGAGCAAGAACGCGTAAAACATACTTACACATAACCTCAAGATTGACTACGTTGGACTTGGCGCGGCCCTCGACATTCGCGGCCATGCAGGTGTACCCTCCGGCGGACTCTCGAGTTATGCTCTGCAGCACCAGCGAGTGGTCCGAGAGCACCACGCCGGCGGTGACGTTGTGATGCAGCTCCTCCTTCTGGAATAAGCAAACGAGGAACGGGTATCTGAGCGTCAAAGAACTGCCATGTCACGCGCGCGTGGAAACAGCGCAAATCCACGTAACATGATTTAATGTTTGAATAACATTAATTAGAGTTACGTATACAATATTCTGCTGAACAACGCGATCTGCCTCTGGTTCAACCTGAGCCAATTTTAGAGCCAACTCGGGATCTATCTGGATCAGCCCGCAGCCCGAGTCTGACAAGTTTGAAAGGCACATCTGTGTTTTGCTCGAATAATTTAATACAAATCACGAATTATTTAGAGCAAACGTACGAGTCCGCTGATCCTGGACTCTATAGGAAGAAATTTAGAACGCGATCCCGTCGAATATTAATGCGCCAGAAATGTCCGCAAGATTATTGAATAGCAGACGAGGCATCGCTAATTCGTATCTCCGCGCGCGTTCCTCCGCGTCAAATTCGCGTGAGACCGAACCGCCGGGGCTCTCATTGTTGCCCGTCGCAAATAAACAAATTTGTCTTAGTCTTGGCATTCAGCGCCACTTCCGGTTCGGCGAAGATCGTGTGCCGTTGCTTCCAGGAGGAAACAACCGCGGCCCGCTGCGGGTTGTCGTCCGCTCGAGAAGGTCGGACAAAGGGAATTTACGATGTACACTTGTCCTCCCTCTATCTTCTCTCGTTCCTATTTCTTCTCCCGCATTTTCTCTCTATTTCTCTCTCTCTCTCTCTCTCTTTCTCTCTCTTCTCTCTTCTTTGTAGGACAATTTCGTCGGTACTTTCGTCCGGGCTTTATCGCTTTCCTTTCTCGTCTATCCACGCCCTTTCTCTTCATCTGTCTTTATCATCGCTTTCTTGCGATTCGCCGCTTTACCCTTCGTCTTTTTGTCTGAATCCTGTCGCGTGTAGGACATCGTAAAAGTTGCAAGTGCATTCTTGGCTGGCAACCCTAAGAATTTGGGACGCGATTCTTTCCCCGACAAAAATTGAGAGCAACACTTCTTTATAGTCTTGTGATTCCCGACATTAAATATTTTGTTAACGAGTTTACACGTTAAAATTATTCGTAAAAGGTAATTTATGAAATTAATTAAAAATGTTTATTTACAGAATTTTGTTTATCTGTTTGAAATATCGACAAGTTTCTTTTAACTTCCGATCGTTTACAAATTACTAATATCGCGATATGTTCGTGCGATCGTTATTCCTTTCGGAGTTTGTTTTTTCCTTTTACATTATTTATATACGATGCATCCGGAAAACCCCGCGTGTAATTTTTTAACCTTCTATTTTTAATCTTTCTAACTGCGTTCTTTCCCACACATACGGGATCGAGATGCAACTCGTTGTTGTTTCTCCAACATTCGAGGACGATAGCGCGATATCCGCTTTGCGCTTCTCCCCGGCGCGGATTTACATTGCGCGAGAGGAAAATTCCGCTCGGGCGGAAGAATCGGTGCGATTGCGATGCAAAATATTTGCACGCTTTAAATCACGAAGTCCAGATAACGCGCGCGTTTTTTCTCCCTCCTTCCCTGGGGCGCTAGTGAAAATACGAAGCAGGTACAATGAAAATTTCGCGACGTAATTTAATGTGAGAGTCTTGCTTATTTCGGACAGAATTTTCGGATAGCACGCATTTACGCGTGTAAAAAGATGCTTAAATACTTGAGCTTTACCGCAACCAACTTAAAATATTAAGCCACTTTTCCAAAATGCTAAACCATCCTAAAGTATTTATTATTCTTGTTAACGCAAACATTTGCAGAAGATACTTGTACCTTTGCAAACGTTTCAAAGATTAAAAGTTGATGCAAATATTTATGACTTAAGCCGGATTTAAGATAGATACACATAACGGTGAATAACAATCCTCCCCACGGGAAATATTTCCCTTCTATTAAAAAATCGATTGTCACGTAAAGCAGAAAAAGATTCACGGGTCTAAGCAAGATTTAACAGGATGGCAAAATACAGAATGTCGGTCCGTATTTGTCGAAATTAGTTCGGACTCCGGAAAAGGTTCGGGATGGTTCCGGTAATGTTTGCGGAGAATTAATCGTGCGCGAGGCTCGCGACTCCGGCGTATATGGATGAGATCGAACGAAAACCGGGCCGCGAACAATGTCGAGAGAAAGAGAGAGAGAGAGAGAGCGGATGTGCGCGGCGGCAACCGCGAGGGGAAGAGGTTTTCGCGCGCGTACGTCTCGGCCGCGCTTGTTTTAGATGAGTAACGAGCTCCGTATCTATTTCTCCTCGGCATTCTCCGCGGAAACTGGTACGTGCCGAGGCGCATCGGGCGCCTGCACAGCGGCGCGAGGCGTCGCTGCAGGATCGGGAAGCGATACGTCTTCGCGGGAGACAGTAGATATCGCCGTGCAACGCGCGCGGCGCGGCGGACGCAATGCGCATTCATGCGATTATGTCGATGTCTTTTAAAGCTTTGAGCGAGAAGCTGAGCTGTTTTTAAAAATATAGGCGACAATCGAGGAGTTCTCGATTTCGTGAATTATCGCGTGTGATTATGGCGAACGAAAAGAGTTGCTCTCAGGTCGATATAATTAGAGATTCGGAAGCACTAATGTAGATCGTGAGGTTTCAAGTCTAGAAAATGGAATCGGATTCAAGGACAACTGAGCGAGAGGAGATAACACTTTTTCCTATAAGATAAAAAAAGATGGTAATCTAGTCACTTATCTTGTATATATATTTCATAGTTACTTTAAAAAATCATACCTTCAGTGATGTCAGTACCTTGAACCACTCTTTTTTACAGTCGGGCATTCATATTTTTCGATGAATAATCCGCGATAAATAACGCGTTGTCAACGAACGCGAACTATTTCCATCTCGGAAACTCTCGTCGCGGCGCAAATGGAATTTCCTATTTCGACGACCACCGCACCAGGATGTGCGGCCGCCATCCTATGGGATTCGCGTGCAGAGAGGACTCTCTTTCTTTCTCCCTCCCTCCCTCCTTCTCTCTCTCTCTCTCTCTTCATCCTGCATGAGTTCTCGCGTAACACGACGTCGTCGTATTAGACGTTAAATATACGTAGCGCTGTGTCGGGGACCGGATGATACGAGCGCGTGCCTCGTTCCGGGACGAGCGCGGAATATATCCGCGTCACCGAGTATAATATACACGAGATCCTCCCCTCCTCCACCACCCCTGCCCACGGATGCGAGACAGGGGCGATAAGTTCCGTCCTCCACGTTCTCGCGACAGCGACTCCCTTTTCCTCCTCCCCCC
>NW_012026987.1:3319341-3368401 GCF_000956235.1 Wasmannia auropunctata
CCCCCCACGCGTTACGGGCACGTGCGTCTTATATCGCGTATATCCTACATCTCGTAGGGGCGAAGTTCCGCCATCCGTTCGAGTTATGCATAAGTAACGGCCAAATCCTCTTTTTAACTTCCGACTCGCGGCCCTCGCGCTTCGGCGAGACGAGGGAGGATATCCCCGCCTGTCGATGCAAGTCTATTCTTAAACGGAAAATTATGAGAGGGCGGAGGGAGATTCAAAGCGTGTACGGATTTCGACAAGTTGAGAGGATGAGATTGACACTTTAAAAGTCAGTTTAAACTTTACGATGTCACGAACGATGGAAATTATAACAATTCTGATAGCGCGAAGCTCGAAAGTGACTCGATGTGCCTGCAGGGCGTGCAACAGCCACGGAAAGAGTAAGCGCGAGCAGCGACAGTCAGAAATCGGAGCTGGTATATGTAACATTTTGGGAATAATTTATGTTTAAATACAAATAGCAAAAGATACGTCGAACGCGCAAGAAAATTGCTGTATTTTTCCGCGCGAGTGAATTTTCCACCGTGTTTTAGCCAGATGAGGCGGAGCCCGCCCGTATCGAATTATCGGTCCAACGTTGGACAAAGTCTCAAATTCCCAAAATACGCATGACGACGTTAATTGACGGCGATTCGATTTTCATTCGGTCGTCGCAAAACGCGAAATGCCGTCTCTATAATATGATATAATGATGTTATATCATGGCGCGCCATGTAACGCATGCCGCAACGCTAACATAATAATCATGTCCCGCCGATTTCGGATTTACGTTCCGCCCGATCGGATCCTTTACGCGGTATCCGTAACACAATGTAACGAAATTTCACGAAATATCAAATAAAGCGAGAGACGAAATAACCGATTTGCGACCCAATATCCAGCGGTATTAAGCAACGATGTTTTAAACAAAGAGTAAAATGTCTAAACGTTTAATAGCGGATCGTTAAATCGATTCTGCATTCCAGGATTTCTATTCGCGATCGTTATTCTCGATAAAAAAATTTTTTTTCCCCTCCCGTTTGCATAAACGGACGTTGCGCTGGAAAATATTCAACGGCAATATTATTGCTGCAAGTATCGAAAGCGCGCGGTCGGATACTGCCGCGTTTTTGTAGTAATGTAGTCAATAGCATTAAATTATACAAGAAACATTAAACAAACAGGCGAGTTATATCGCGATCATGCTTACGTGATTTCGCGCCCGGAAACAAAGCGAAATCGGCCAGTGCGGTTTCAAAGGCGCATTCAAATATTTGTTTGCAATTCCCCTTCCACTCTTTCGATTTCCAGACGAAATGGCAGCAACTGCGTGAACCCGATCCCGGCGAATGAATCGTCGCCGTTCGCCCGGATGATGCTTGTCTACCTGCACATTTCGGCCGCGTGCACGATTTCAGCTCGTGCGGAAAAAAAACGTCCCGCGTACGCAGCGGAAAAAATATTCTCGCCTGCAGGCCTCATCGAATTTTCTCCGTTTCTTCGTCGCCGCTTTTTTTTTCCGTGCGAGATAAAGAAGCTTTTGCCGCGCGAAAAAAAACGAGAGTTAAACAAGTTAAAGAAACAAAACAAAGTAGCATTCAATTTTTAATTACATTAATTTTATGTCTGATATCATTCTACAATTTGCTATAGGAAAAATAGAGAAGAAAACCGACAAATCATAGCGTTTAATAGCGAAAAATTTAAATGGCGAATTTTTATTTTTTATTTCGCTTTAAATATATCCTTTATACTTTCATTATAGCTCGAAAGTGTTTTGCACTTAATGATTACGACCGGGCGAATGATAAATAATTTAAGCCCTTGAGCACAAATGTAAAGCAAAAATCCGAACGAAATATGCGTCCCTCGCGTTCGAAACTCGATGTCGCGCGGTCAAACCCCAGGATTAATTGTGAATCTTTGATAAGGACACGGCTGGAGCGCGGGGTCTCGTCATCGCGAACGAGTCACCGCAATTTTCGCTCGACGAACGGATGCGTCGCGTGCATGCACACGCGCGCGCTTCATTCGTTGACAATAAAATTTTCGTCGCACGGACGTTTTTACGGATTGGTAAACCAACGGCGGCCGGCGATTCGGTGGGCAATTTATCGGTTCGGTTCGACGAGCAGAACGGGATGCGGACCGTCGAACGGGAGGTGTGACAACGGGGGTGCTCGTAAATTTACAATAATTTCGACGAGAGTGCACACCGACGCTCGCGCGGCGAGCGCACGAATGGTTGCAGACATTCCAAATTATCCTTGCTCTAAAATTCCATTCGAACGGCGGCGAACTTATTCGATTCGCCTTCCTCTTTCCCTCTCCCCCTCGTCGCCGCCGCCGAAAATTCGCCGCATCTCGCGGGATCGGGGGGGGAGGGGGCTCTTAAATCCTTCTCGCGAGAACTTGAACATCGATAATAATTTTGCCGAGCGGTAAAATGCAACGAAGTAAATCAAAGTTGGCGCTTGAAAGCGCCAATGGAGTGAAAAAAAAGGAGATACTAAAACATTCAGCTCTCTCTTTCAGCTCCATTCATATAATTATTTTCTTCATTTCCGGAAGAAAGTTCTCGAATAGTTTTTTATATTATAAAGTATTTCAACCGAGAGAGAAAGAAAGTGAAAAAGATGCAGGAGTATATCTTCCAAATGTCTTCGTTCCTTTTGTATATATGATAATACCGTTCAATTAAAAGTTCCTTTCCAGGATTCGCGATGAGGGAAAAGAAAATTTTCTTCTTGACGGCGTATACCGAATAATACCGAGTGCCACCTTCGATTTCCTCGGCGCGATTCGCCAAGACCGTTTATCCGAGACGTGCAACCTCACACTTCCCGTCGTCGTCGTCTCCGCTCTCGGCGTGCGGCGCCGGGCCGATAAATAATTCGCGAAATTTCACCCGGAATTCCCCGGAGTCGCGTTTACGGCATCCTGGCCTGCTCCCTCCCCCTCCCCCCCCACTGAGGAAAAATTTTCGCCCCCTCAGGCGGCGCGCACGCGACTATCCGAGGGAGAAAATCGTCCTGTAAGCGCGCGCGCGCACACGAGAGGAGCGACGATCCTCTTTCTCTTCCTTCTTTGTGTGCCATAAGGACCTTCGTTCTGCCTCTTACAAATTTAAAGAGGACAGTCAACGTTCTTTCTTTCGCGCCCGTCTTTTCGCTTAAATATGCAACAGCGTCGCGCTGCTGGAACCGAGACAAACGATCCGCGAAATTGTCCGAAGCAAAGAGTATGCAAGAGAAAGAGGATGGGGGGGGGGGAGGGCAGAGAAAAAGGGAAAAAGACGAGAAAATAACTCGCGGAACTATTTCCTATCCGAGATGTGTACATCCTTATTCTTTATGTTCCTCTTTACGTCGAAATAAATTACGTTATGTCCAAAGTGGCTGATTAAGATCTGTATAGGTATACAAAATGTGCATTAAATAATGTTATTTTTAAAATAACTTCTTTTCCTGGAAGTCTCTCCCTTAAGAGAAAACTCAGACATTTATGTTAATATTTATCAATCCCAGTCTTTCTTTAAAGTTAAGAAAACATCACGCGGCAAGTTTCTGTCGAATTTCCTTCTCTTTCACTTTACATACCTGCACTTTTATATTTATACGCAAGAAAAGTATATCTCTTTTTCTTACCTCTTCGAAACTGATATCGCAACAAGTCAATTAAAGTAATTGCTTCTTTTAACCTTATACGCTCAATGTTAGCTCGATCGGAATCGACAAAGGCGAGGAGTTTCGCCGCTGAAACTTTCCGCGTTGCAATCTGGCCGAGCAATTCCCAGAAAATATTTGCATGTCACTCGATTTGTATTATTTATTCGCAGGGTATGTAACAGCGAACGGGAGCCAATCGGTGCGATCCGACGGAAAGATATTACCGCGATTTTGTAAGTCTATTTGGAGCACTGGTTCGCCCGTCCGGCGAGGTCGCAAGTTTCGTAGTATTTCGTAGGTATTCTGTTTTATCGAGGATTAACTAACGACTGTGTTATGGAATCAAGCGCGCGATGCAGTTTTCACGGAACACGTCACGCAGCGTTTACGTGCGACATAACGTTTGCTTAATATCCTTGCAGAACGCCAAGGATGTTACGAGCGGACTGAGGAAACATTCGCAGGATTTCATGGTCTCGAGGGAGTGACAAAGAGACAGAGAGAAAGAGAGGGAGGGAGGGAGGAAAGGGAAGAGAGAGAGAGAGAGAGAGAGAGGGGGAGAGAGATGGGGAAAATGATGGAAGACATAATCTTGCTTAAGAGGATTAACTCCGATCCTTGAGTGACCGAAGATAAAGAGAATCTGCACGACGTGCTTTCGACGATCGCCTCCGCGGTGGAAAAAAAGAATAATATTGCTCGCGACGAACGACGAAGAAAGCGGAACTTTTCTCTCCGCTTAGACGTTTTGTACGGGCGCTTAAAGCGCCCCGCCGAAATAAGAGAGGAAATTACTCATCGACGTGTCGACGCGAATGATCGTTCGCGTGGAAACGACGCGCGAGACGGCGAAGACTGACGTAATCCTGCGCGGAGATACCCGGAGTTACACAAGTGCGAGGTTTTCCGAGGAGGATCGAGGCGTGTTTTCCTTCGCCGCTTCCTCGGAGACTAATCCGAGAGTGGATCGTCTCGCGCGTCGGGGCGCCTTCAAATCTGATTAATTGCGTCGCGCCGCCGCCACCGCGGCGAAGCCTCGCTTTGATCGTCGTGATTATGCCGAAGGGGGGGGGGGGCTAAGGATCTTTCCGCGTTAACTTCGGCAATTTCATTTCCTGGCAAATGGCAAGCTCCCGCATAAAAACATCGCTCTAACTTGTCGCAATCGAAAACGACCCTTCTTCGACATTTCAATTTCATGTAAGTGGCATTTTTCGTTCTAGCTTGATCAAATCAATAAGTGTGGAATTCGAAGGGATTGTTGAATTTTAATGGATAATTCGATGATATTTTCGCATTTGTTAAATTTCCGAAAAATCCATCCTTTTTACGGGACTGTCGATTAACGATCGGGTAATTACAGTCTGAACAACGATCCCCTTTTCAGCGTGTAATATATTTCGGATTTTTTAATATTTGTTTTTAATATTGCGAAAATGTCACTCATGTCTCCACGCGCAATCATTTCGGCGTTGCGCAATGATTCGCATAATCAATTTCGGCATTAATGCCGCATGCATCGAATAGCGCCCTAGGCGGATGAACCCGGTGCGCAATGTTAATGCCGGACGGAATAGGCGTACTAATTAGGGGATATTTCATTAGGACCCGCGTAAATAGCCAGTAAAATCGGTCGTCCCTGAAATTCCGCCCTGTGGCCGTTTGCAGCGGTTAAATACATACATGTATATATATATATATATATATATATATACATACACACACAAACGCGTGCCCGTTTACTACGCACCACACTTTTGTCTCTTTGAAGCTAATGGCATTGAAAGCTCGATGTTAATAATCGGAATTTCGAAAAGCTAGCGACAGGGGTCGGCGCGACGCGCCTGTTTTATAAATAATATTGTCTGGCGTTACAACGGCGCGATAATTAATCACGTACATAGCTAAAATTAAATGCCTGCAGGAAAAAGTAAGATTAAAATCCGTCACTTCGAAAAAAATTAATGTCTCACATATGGCGTCTTCTCGTTTACGATGATACGAGGGGAAAAAATTGTAGATTTTGTATTTTATAATGTAGCTACAGTTGTACATAAATATAAAAGTTCAGCTCCTCTTCTCGTTTTCACGCGTATGACTCATTTGACGGTACTTATACATTTTCACACTTGCATTAACGCTATATTTTCGATTTTAATAAAATGATCATTTTAAAATGATTCATTTGCGATATCGTCCATACTACCCCTCGGTAAGGATCTTTCAGAGCGAACATAACGGTATTACACGACGACGGGATGTATATTGCGCAATTTGGGGTAGGTTAAAGGGTCATGTTGGAAGTGTTCGACCAATGCCCTGCAGGCCAATTGCAACTAACCCAGATAACCTTCGATAACGATTCGACTGATTCCTCGTTTACGACCTATGTCTTCCTCGTTTACGATCTAAAATTATCCTTGTACAGATAATTATACGAGAATAGGTAAACGACAAATAGAGGAGAGATGGCCCATTAAAAGCCATTACTTCAATAATAGATTCTTAATTAATTCGTCTAATGTCATTTATGTTTCGCGCATCACACACGCAATTAGAATTCAGTCTATATTTATGTTGATACACGTACGTTAACTCGGCTCGCCGGCTGCGGAATATTTGCGCATCGTTCTCGGTTCATCGTTAAACGTTCGATTTACGGCGAGAACCACATACTGGTTCCGATTTGCAAAAAAAAAAAGAGGAGCGGTCGATGTAGCGCCTACCTCGTGGAACCAGGTCAGTTTGTGTGATCTGGGATTCGCCCTGACGTTGCACTCGAAGTAAACGTCGGAGCCCTCCTTGATGTTCTTCGGGTTCAGAGTGGAACCGATCTTGAGGCTGGCGATCGGCGCAACTGCAATCAGAATTGAAAATCGCATGCTGAATGTAAAGTGACAAGTATAATTCACCATTTGCGAAGTTTGTGCACTCGTACTTTCTTACGGTTCCAAGATATTAAATATATATCGTTATTATCTCTCATCTCCAAAAAGTTTACGCATGATCAATTATAATTATAAAAAATACAATATAAAATAATACATTATTTTATATTGTATTATTTTATTACACAATTATTATTAATATATTATTATTATTATATATAATATTATTATATATAATATTACACAATTATTATTAATATATTATTATTATTTTCCATATTATTATATAGAAAATAATTTTTCTGGTTAAACCAACATAGATTTCAACTTCCATTGAAGAGAACTGTATGTACATTTGTAGAAATTAATGTACAAATTTTCAAAATCTATTTCTACATTCGAGCGACAGCGACATGAATGATTCCGGACTTTGTGATATTTAGGCACGTCGGAATATTTAACATATCTCGCGCAATATTCGAGCGAGATTGCGAAAAAAAAGACCCAAGCGCCGCGGGTGTATCCAAGCGTGGCGTCATCGGTAATTTATAAACGTCGCTTTGACACAGTGTTATTTATGAACCGATAGATAGCAATGCACAGCGGAATAATATTGCGGATATTGACGGGCTGGAGTTTAATGAAATCTGCATTTTCGGCAGTGGAGTCAAAGCGGAAACGCGTCACGTTAGCCCGGAATTTTATCGCGCGTGATTTTCTCGTATAATGAAAATCGCGATTGATCACTACGTCAATTCTGGAATGGAACGGATGCGTGTGTGTAGCTCTGTGTAGAGTTAATTTGCGAATAATGATGATAATGATAAAGGGCGATGATTAGGGACCAGAATTTCATTTCGCTAACAATCGAATGCGCGTTTGTGCCAATAAAAGTGCATGAATTTTACATTTATGTAAAACTGACTAGCAGCTGCGCCGAAAGAAAAGTAAATATAAATGCATAAAAATTCTTATAAATTATTACTGTGCTATTGATAGAATTCATTATTAATTCCGTAATATATTAAGTAATTTTTATTTTAAGTAATTTTTATTATAAAGTCATTTTATCGGAGAAAGAATGTAAAACTTTCGCAATAACTCTTCAATCTGTTTTAATTAATTAATTACAATTACGCAAATATAATATATACGCCAATAAATTAGCGATATAAACGTGAATTATTCGACGCTTTCATTTAATATAAACGCACGAAATTTCTTTGAAGGCTTTCAAATTCATTACAGTTAGCTCATACAAAATTATACAATAAATTTTCAGAGCTAATTTAATAGCACGGTCGTGCGGATGTTGTTTGACCTTTTCATTTCATAATGCGCAGATGTGTAATGTTGTTAGTGGCTTTTAAAGCTAATTAATTATTGTCTTACGACGCGAATGGCACAACCGATAATTCCACTCGCGTGGCACGACAATGTTATACACAGCATCGCAAAATAGGATCCCGATGTTCAATGGAGAAGAAACAGCGGCGCAGAAGGCTCTTGAAATGGGATTACTGGTCCATAAGGCTGTTTAAATAATAAATCAAAGTGAACTAATTTAAAGCCCCCCCTCTAATGGCATGAGGGAAATGTAAACGAACACGACGGTGCTCAACGCGGAGAGCTCAGCTATTAATAATGACACTTTGATCAAAGCATTGAAGTTTCCGTCAGTGATATCTTCGGCGTTATCATAATTAGGTGGAATAATTATAACACGCGCGTATAGATTGTACGTGTACACGCTCCTGTTTATGAATTATTTAATTAACGGGCAGGTAATAACAAATTTTGTTAAGCGCGACGTGCAAATGAAATCTCTCCTCGTATTGTGTTCAGCTGCCTATTGCCGGAGAGAAAGCGGCCGTTGTTTCGGGATATACCCTTGTGTGTGCGACCGGAATATTTGTAACAATGCAATCGCGTATAACTACAATTACTAGCGTCGCGTATATACGGCGCATTGCCGTCGCGCCCGTAGCGTTGCGAGATAGTAATTGCATGTTGATTCAATCTATTCTCGTAACACACGTGGAAACGGCCAATGAGAATCGCGGGAGTGTTTCTCGATAAACAAAGTGGCATTGATTCCCATCGCATGACGATCGTTTTCGCGCGAAATCGGACGAACCAGCGCGAGGGGAGGGGGGGGGAGAAGGGAGGGAGGGGATACGCGCGCCTCCAGCTTTCTCTCGCAATATTTTTCTTCGATTTCTCCGTATAGCGTCGATTTCAAAGCAAAATGAGGAAAAAATTATTATTTCTTCCGAGTGAGTGCGAGCGACTTTTAATTAACGTGACTTTAATAAAAACGGGGGAGAGTTATATCGAATATCGTGAAAATCGGCGGTCTCTAGCGCAGCGTCCGCGCCCGAGAAAACAGAAAGCTCTCTTCCGCCGAGAGAAATCAGCGGGCGAGTACGAATAGTTCTTTCAGCTCCCTTTTCCGCCGTCTGAAATAATTGAAGAGAAACATGTCAGATGATTTTACTGGTTTGTATCAACCTCTTGATTGAACAGCAGCTTGAAACTGGAGATTGAAATGAAACACGTTGGAAAATTCAACGGGAGAAAATGTGAAACCGAAAAAAAAATATATATATATAATTAAATGGAGCTCACATTAAATAGAGATCACAACTTTTTTATATTCGTTCATTCTTCCGTCACAATTAACGAGATGAGGTGTCGTTAATCGTCACAGTTTACAATGCACGAAATAAATGGCACTGCAAAAAATTTTGTAGAATAAAACGATTATATGCTTGGTAGAGTGTAGAAACGAATATCACGTTAGAACGATAGAGAAGCGACCATCTATGCTCTTTGAAATAGTTTCCAATGTTAATTGCAATCGCGGCGGATTTCATTTCAACTCGTTTGTTCGCCCAGGATCTGAATTGGTTTCGCGTAGTTAGTTTCCACGCCGTCGCGAATCTTGCGCGCGGAAACGGAAGACGTGGGGAATAGAAATAAGTAGCGAAACGCGACGGGGGCGGGGAAGAAGGGGGAGGATCGTCGACGGAGCGGAAAACACGACTTATGACTGAACCTGCCCAATAAATTCGCGAGATATAATGCGACGGGCAATTACGCAATGGGGAAACCTTCATTTTACGTTTTGCGTCTGATGTGTACATGCGCTGTGGATACTGCACTTGTAAAATTGTCATATTTGTAAAAAAACAAAAATCCTCAAAAAGCTTAAAATAAATCAATGCAAGAGTAACCTGCGAATGCAGGAAAGTCAATATAATATTCTGAGAAATAAATACGATAAATGGGAAATGTCAATTTAAAATTTTATAATGAAAATCAACGCAATTCTGATTTTTATCGAATATAACAAGATTCAATGAATTTTGTATTTCTATCCCAAATTCAAGCGATATTGTAGATTAAATAGATAAATCGAACACACGTCCACACGTACACACTGTGTCCACACGCTGTAATTCTAAAAAAAAAAAAATTCTCACAAGCGAATTAGATTCGCGCGATAATCTACATTGACTGTTCCCCCGCGTGGAATTTACGGAATCGCGTCTTCGCACAGAATCTACGATCGCGTTGCGCGCGTGGGATTATAATAGAACCGCGCGGTATTGCGATATTCATATCGCGAGCTGCTGATTACGTCGGCAAACACGATCGTCGCGAGCTCGGAAATGCGGCTCTCGCGACTACGGTATGTAATCTCGAAATAAATCTTACATCGGCGCATATAGTGCGCGCGCGTCGCTTCCCCGGATTGTGCTGCTGCACGTTACGTTAGTAGTGCGCGTGCACGATATAAACGCGCGTGCATGCGGCGACACCACAATATGCAGCCGACGATGCAGCCGTGGCTGCATTCAGCCGCTCTGAAATTCGCGGAGTACGTGCAACCGCATCCGCAAGCCCTCTCTCGCGGGATGCTTCTTCGCACGTGCATTCGAACGCTTAAGCCACGTTTAATCCTTTTCGCTGGCGGTTCCTTACTTGTGAAAGAAATGCGTATTCCTTTTTATAGATTTTACAGATTTGCAGACACCTCACAGAAATTCCGAAGAATTTTTTGAACACATTTTACCTAAAACGTGGATTGTTTTTTATTACGTCATGTTACGTTTTAAAATTCTGTCTTGTGTAAGGATGCTGCTTATATTTATGGAAGGTATTAACTTATTTTGCATAAGAGTCCTTTTAGTTGCAAATAAAAATCACATTTTACATTCACGAATATTATTTATTACAGGATTGCCAAACACCGGACTTTCTTCTCGTGTTTAAATATTTAATAACGTTAAATATTTAATTATTTCGTAATTTGATGCAATCCTCGATCATCCAAATATTTGTTCAGAGGCTTTTGTTCCTCCCCTTTTGTGCCTCTCTTTCGGAGGCCATCCTATTAATATTATTTTACGAAATTGATTTTTAAGCGGCACTCGTGGTACGTGCATTGTATTTTTCGCGCACCCAGCAGTCGAACGAAATTGGCCGGATGATTGGTTAGCGGTTTCCGATCGCGCTCACGATCGCGCCTCGATGGAAACTAGCAAAAGCGACACGGCGCGAGCAATTATCGTGCCGCGTCGGGCATTTTCATTTCTGCGGGAGCACTCAAATCGCGACACTCTCTCTTTTTTTCTCTCGCCCCCCTCCGCTTCGTCGCTTTCCGCCGGACACGCGTCGCGTATCCGGTTCCGCGCGGACCACCAACCGATCTCTGTATTGAAACCCTGTTCCGCATTATTCCACCTACCTACACCTCTGGGAATCCTCGGTAATAGCGAGTCGTTGAAAATACAAAAAACGATATTGCGTAGATAATTTCATAACAACTGGTCCTCGTCTCGCGTGATATACATGATTAATGATACGCATTGCAGGATGTTTCTGAACAATAATTAACTCTATAAAATAAATAAACGTGATATTTTCTTTAAATATTATAATGATATTCTTTCCGTAAAAGTCATTTTAAAATTACGAACGATACTGCAGCGCAGGTAATTTCACAACAACTGATTCTCGTCTCGCATGATACATTAATAGGGCACAGGATGTTTCTAAACAACGTAAAAGAACTCGAAGTAAACAAATTTTTGTTTAAATATTTTACACAGAATGTTTCTAAAGAACTACGAAATAAATAAATGTAATATTTTCCTTAAATATTTTAATAATATTCTCTTTGCAAAAATAATCCTCAAATTATAAACAATTGAAAGAACGTAGACCAGACATCTTTCATTTTTGCCTTAACAACGAAAATAATTATCAGAATGTTTTGAGTGAAGATGACTCGATAAATCGGAGATTCATTCCACTTAATTCAATTCATTTGCACACCACTATAACCTTTACATACATATGCAAATTACAGTGAATTTCGCGGTACTTAAGGATCCGCAACCATTCGTAGCAGTTTCCAGCGCTATCATCCAGATAATGAAACTCTTTCTTCTTCGACGATCGGTAGATAACGGCGGTCCATCGTCGCCGGCGATCTCGAGCGATCGTCCGGGAATAAAGCTTGGCACTCGGATCGCATTGTTCGTTCGGGACATCTCGTGGAGGCCCGGCGTCGTGGACCACTGTCACCACCCCGCAGAGAATTCGATTCATCAAAGTTCTTGCCAAACGAAAAGTCTCGATAAGGAGGACGAGAAGAGTGCAAATGAAAAAAGCAGGAATAGCGGAGGAAGACAAAGTGGGACAGGAAGGAAGACCGAGCGGGACAGTGTGTGTCAGGTGTGAGCGAGAGAAAAATTTATTGTTCGGAAAGAAGGGAAAATAAAAGGATTAGAATCTCTTTAATCTAACGCAAGCTCTTCAAAAGGAAGAAAAAAATAGAAGAAAAAGAGGTATAGATAGAATAAAATATCAGTTTAATCCCTTCACGCTTAACGGATCAGAAAATGCGAAAATTTATTTTACGCGGAATTATCAAAGATGTGCTTATCAAAAGTAATTTTAAAAACACGATTACAGTTTATTAAAGACATTCCACGTCCAGTGAGAGATATCAGAAATGGGGAAGAGACCTTAAATTTGAAGTGAAAAAGGAACGACAGCGAGAAGGGAATTCACTTGCGACTTACGAGAAACGAGAATGAAGAAGAATGTAATAGGGGCGGCAGAGCAAAGACGGAGAAGAGACGGTACGCGTTTGGTAGACAGCGGAGAAAAGAAGATGAATGTCGGCGAAGAAATGCTGACGAAAAACCGCGTGAGCATGCAGAGCGGCGAGGAAGAAGATGCAAAAGAAGGAAGAACGGGGATGAAGCGTCAGGGAGCGCAGCGAGGGAAGCGAAGCTGAAGCGTAACGAAACCGAGTGAGAAACAGCGAAAATGTGGAGAAACAATAGAAGAGTGGCTGGAATTGCGAGCAAGATGGAGATCCAGCAGTACAGAAAGACGGGTTAAGAATTCAGGAGAATAAGGGAAAAATATGCTTGCGTTAACTCTGATATGTATCGTCTTAAAAATTGGAATACCTCGAGCGATGTATCACATTTTAATGTTCTCTTTTGATTTAAGACCCCAAGTTATAGTAAAAATGTTACTATAATATATATATATATATATATATATATAAATAAATAATATCGTTGTCATTATAAAATAAAATATAATAAATAATTATTTTTACCTAATTATTTCAAATTTAAAAAAATTTAATTATTTTAATTAATAATAAATTATATTTTAATAAATTTTAATTATTTCAAATTATAATAATACAAGATCACTCCATTTTAATGGACGTTTAAAAAATAACTTCAAATTATTCTATAGATAATAAATAAAATTGTGAAATAATTTTTAGAGAAATAGTTGCATAAAATAAGATAATATTCTTTATAGAGCATGACTTCGTTATTACGCATTTGGAGAACAGAGAAAAAAAGATGAAATGAAAGTTGGGAAGAAGTGAAAATGAGATAGGTTTACACCGAGATGATGGCCAAGATAGAAAATGAGAAAGAGCGAAAGATTGAGAAGAGATTTCCGAAACAAATTCATGGCGGCTTCGCGACATGAATTCTGCGACGTGTGCGATAGATCGGCGCGATATCATCTGGCGAATTCTTTTTCGGTTGTCCCCCCGTCGCACGATGGATCCGATTGATATCGATGTTCTGGCCCACAGCGCGAAATTTTCGGGAAGGGTCGAATCGTGCGATCCATTCGATCTGGGATACCGTGTCGGTATCCTGCCGAGTCGACAAGTCGGGCCGAACGAGCAACCGAAAACGCGAAGATTCCCGACGCGATAACGATCGATTTTTAAAAGGCGGATTACACGTCTGTGTGCATCGAGGGAGAAAACGTTGAGGGAGAATCGCTAAAAACGAAGAAGTTCGAAGTTTGATCACTTTAGCAATTGAACAAGCGCAATTTTATCAAGAAATATAGAAACACAGAAATATATGATTAAAAAAAGAAACATATTATGTAATCAGTTTATTTTCGAAATCAACTAGTTTTATTTAAAAAAAAAAATCAATTTCGTCTACGATGTATTTTTACTGAGAAAGTATATTAAATCAGATTCACGTCTGTAAAGTAAATTCTACTTACTGTACGTCTCTCGATTTAGACTTTCGCAGGGAACGGTGAATTTCGGAATCAAAGAATTCGTGATAGCCGTGGAAAAGCGAGCGAGCGTTCGCGATTTTCGGCGACATGGAGAATCAACGGGGGATCGCCCCTCAAAGGCTACTAATTTTTAATTAAAACTTCGTCATCCTTGTCTGTTATTCGGAAGGCGGAGATTACCAACGAGCACAGAATGGCGGATTCGACATACACGGCCGCCGATCGTACTGTATTAACGTCGTCGTAAACCGAAGGAATGTCGACTGCGGCTCTGTCAATTTTTAATTAAAAACTTTGCGGTTACCGTTCCAAAAACGAAAGCGACGTTGAGTAATGACGGATATGTTTTTACGAAATTAATATGGAGATACAATTAACCTCACCGCATAATCGTTAAACTCGCTAAATTATTATCCTACTATTAAATACACTTACATATTTACAGTTGCATATTTTTACTTTTGGATTCGGTCTTTAGATATTCACTTTCTTCTACGAAAAATTAATGTTATCCATATATAACGGCTTTAAATATAAATTATTGTCGTTATTCATATATATATAATATAATATATTATTACTTATTAATTTTATTATTAATATATTATTCCTATTAATTTCTTTTATAAAAGATTTCCTTGAAGTTTTCTTTCTTTGAAGTTTTTTTCATCGCTTTTTAAAATTTACTTAAACTTTATAACATAATAAACTTCTTGAAGACTTCGGATATTAGAAAAGTATAAGCAACGAGGAGCGCGACTATATTGCAACTCATTTAATTCCTGTCCGTAGGAGGATCGAGAATGTTAATTAAGGTATTGGTTCGCGAGGTGGCCCGACATATCGGCCACCGTGAAATTGACAGAGTCGTGATTTAGAGTCCGACCGATCGGGGTTAACGATGAAGCTTAACGATTCAAGGAACGCGAAATTTCCTCGGTGGCGTTACTCAGATATCGAACTGCGCTCGGCGATCCGGTTCTCCTTGCAGTTCGGGACCATTTAGCTTCGCGAGTAATGGCGTTCGATAATGGCTTTCCAACGTTCGAAGACAATGCTTGGATTTATCGTTTTTGCGGCGCTGACGCTCGTGCAATTACGCTCGCGGTTTCTTGATGAATCCATAACTTATTCGTGCGCGTCGCACTTTTGCGAGAGGTATTGCAAAAAGTTTTGCGCTGTGTGCTCTCAACAATGAAAAATATTAAAAAGATACACGATAAACCACAAATAAGGCACAACGAGGGCTTTAAAAGAGACTAAATATAAAATACAATAAATCGCGAAATTCCATAAGTATTGTAAACCTATAGAAAGATGTATGCAAAGCTAGGTATTATATACCTATATAGAGAAATGTATTGGATCGTTTTCTCTCATCTTGTTCCCTCCTCTGTTCATCATCAAAGATGCAGATTTATACAGACGAGTGCACATTGATAAGAACGCATGATGATCAGGCTTTCGCTAACGACTGACGTTGCACCGTGTTATATGCATACGTCGAGTGGAACAACACCGCGGATTACGTGAGCGCACACGTACGGCGGTACAAGTAGTGGTAGTCAATTAGGAAGCGACAGTAGTACATGTCAATATCGTGCCGACAGCGGTAAAGCTCAAACATGTAGGCAGACGCACGCGCGCGCACGAGGATTACCGCACACCAGGTTAATTTTGGGGATGATAACGAAGGCTCGCGGACTATGATAGTCAATTAAAGTGCAGCAGACTATTACAATGGGGAGTTTGCGCTGCTGCTACGCTGTAGCCGAACGACAGCACGGTGGCTTGGCAGCAGTTAACTCCGCTCGTAGTTACGCGGACACGGATAAACACTTAAATGCTCATCGAGGCGATAATTGATAATTGCCTATTTGTCGTGCAGTGAATGACGTGCGAGCGGCGGTCGCGTCTCGTATCGCGCAAAAACATCCCCGAATGTTTACGTCAAGCACTCGCCGAGAATAATCAATCGCTAACAAAGTGAAGTGATAAATTAATTTTACACTCATTCGGCAAGATGATATATTTGAATATAATTATATTGCCTTGATATAAAAATTGCCTTTTTCAAAAATTATATCAATCTAATTCTGTCATTTTCTTATTACATATCGTGTTGTATTATATTATATCATGTTAGATGTATTATATGCTCCGAATAAAATTTATTTTCTCTTGATACGAGATTTATGGTAGAAAGATTTATTTTTTATCTTATAGTGCGATACGTGCGTTTGTTCTTATTGGCGTTTCGTTACAATTTTAATCAAGGTGACTATCGATTGTGGAGGATTATCACTCCTAAACCACGCGAAACCATGCGAGCATAAATCATTCACCGACGCGAGGACATAAATCTTTCCGCGTCAACAGCGTGAATCCTTTCCATTCCGATAATCGAACGTTACCCGATCCGGCTCGTTGGGCCGTGACGACCTCATTAAAATTACTTTCCTTCCTAGTCCAAGACAGTTTTATCGCGCGGAGAATTCGTAACGATTAATAGTCCTTAAACGTAGCAATTAATAATACGTAAAGTTTTTGCGAGGATACGGACAATTAATCAAGCAACGAAGAGCATTAAAAGTGAATTAGTAAATTTTCAGACTAATAACTTCCTCTTTAATTAATATATGAAACACATGTGCATATTACTCTCGCGTTAAATCTTTCAGCCGTAAAAAGAAGAGAAAGATATATGTATGTGCAGAGCAAGCATATATACTGTTAACAAAAGGTAAAGGATTTTCTTTAAAAAGAAGAGCGCGATTTAAATATGCTTTAAATATGTCATCTCATACGCGAAAAATTATTGTCATCCGCGCGGCATGCGGTGCTTCTCGCGTATTACAGCCACGAACATCCACCAATTTAAATCCCCCTTCCAATGACGTAAAGCCTTCCTCAGAAGTGGATTATCCGCTCCCGAGCGTGTGTCGTACCATTCCTCCCCCGGCAGCAGCGGTTCCGGCTGTCGTCCGTAAATCAGCGGATTCGTCGGCACTCGCAAATTGGACACTCAACCGCAATATCGATACCTCGGAACCGCAGACGCGGGGATGCCTAAACCGCAAAATTGTCGAAGCTACCGGGGTCCGTCCCGGCCCCGACTGTTCGTCCCGGGTGCATATACGTATGCACGCATCGTCGTAGATAACGAATCGACAGGCATTACTTAGGGTCGCTGCGTTAATTAATCACGAGCGACATAGCCGCGCTCCTGGACGCTCGTGGTAGACACCTCCGGCGAGATGTGATTCTACTCCATTTGTTATTATTTCTCAGAGCAATGACAATACCCATCACATATGTATAACAATCTTCAATGTAATTCGGTCTGATTTTTATTCTAGAATTTGTCGCACACGTCAATAATAAAAGTTTAATATTTTAAATATTGTCTACGAAACTATATTCAAAGCTAAAATTGTTGTTTGCGGAAAATGCAAACAATTTGCATAGAGTGCCTAGAATTTAAAGGTCCGCTTGTTAACGACGTAACATTTCGTAGACGTAAGCTTCCGGCGGAATACGGAATTTGGAAACTCTTATTTACGTCGCTAGTCTTTCGATGAATAACGTAAGACGGCAATAACGTAGGACAAGATCTACGAAACATTTTTGCAGTTTTTTTCACTTTGCACATTGTATCGATATTATTTGGTTATAAATAATCTCGAGAGAAAGTTCATTGTTTTTTTTATAACTCTCTTAATTTGTAAATAATAATTTCAATGATTATTCTTGATAAAGCAGTATCGCGTACACGGAACAATCTTTCAATAATTTTTCTGTTATTAGTACCTTCTAGCCTCTTGTGAAATAATAAATATGCGAACCTGTCCTGTCCGCGTGTGAATAATCGAAGCGATCGCGTGCCTGCACGCCCGGCGCTATTTAACGAATCTAAATGCGGCTTTATTTCGTTCGTGCTCGCGCCGCTTCCGTCAGTCGTTAATTGAATATCAAATGCGTGGGATTCAATAAAAAGCACGATCGTCGATGGCATATTTGTCCGTTTGGATTTTAGTCTGAACGGACGGGAGCGGAATGATTAATGCTTCATTTGAGATTTCTCATCACGGAAAACACGCACATACACTTTTGTCGCTTTAATTATCTACGAGAATTACACAAAGTGCTACACAAAATGATGCTATGATTTTTCCCACTCTTAATTATAAGCTCTTGAAATATTTCATAATTACATGGAATATTTGAATTTTTCCAGGCCGCAATCCAATCGATTGTATTCGTCATTTATTCTTCGTTTCATGATAGAAAATTAAATTAATAAAGCATATATTGAAACATCGATACTGTAAAAAAAATATAAATTAAATTTAAATTAAAAAATTTAATTAATTACATTAATAATTTTTATTAAGAATTTTTCTTTTCTGTTTTTATTTAATATATTTTTTATTATATCCACAAAATTTTCTTAAATTTTTTAAGGATTAAATTTCATTTCATAGGGTTTCGCTGAAAATTTTTTATTTAATATTAAATGTACTTTATTGTGTCGTATTTTAAGAGTTAAAAGCTAAATTGTTAAAAGCTAGCATCAACAAACATTGAATAGTTATGAAAAATGTGCGTCACAAAATGTTTCGAAAAGTACTTGAAGAAATATGTTCCGAAGCCGATTTCGAGTTTTATAAAAATGAAAGAATGGCCGGTGGTTTTAGAGCACTCTGTAGTTGGATATTTAAAAGCACTTCACGTTACCACTTACTGTAAAAATTCATATTACCATCTCCCCCTCCCCGGTTGGTAGCGCGAAAAAAAGCTGCGCGTAAATAGCGAACGAGAGGCAGAAAGCTTCGACGAGCAAGGAAGGTCCGTGACGAGGTTGAAAGGTGTTGCGATGTCCTTATTACTTGGCACGATGGCCCCGGCGAGTCTTTCCCGTCTAAAAGCCTTCTGTAAAGTTACTTCGCTAGGATGCACCACCTGTCGAGATGCCGTTCAAAAAAAAAAAAGAGACCGTCTCTGTCGGCGCGTTTCTCTCTCGCGACGCTCATTAACACTCATGATTCATTAAGGCTCTCATGTCGTTGACCCGATCTCCTTAAAGCCCTGTCAAGTAGCTCGAAACGCCGGCATTGTGTGTTCTACTTATTCCCTAAATAAAAAGGTAAATTAACCTTTTTCTTAACATTTTTCTGCTGTAGACATTCACACGCGGAAAAAATTGCTATGGATGTTGCAACCATTTTCTTTATGTTTGGAAAAGAAATGCATGGGAATTTCAGTTATATTAATGTTACATGCAGGCATACATCTGTTAAGGTATGCTCATCAGTACGGTTGTCACAACCGTAGTGCTTAAGATAAATAACATTCAGTTAGAATATTTTCATATATGTGCAGGTTGCCTCAACCGAGAAGCATTATTTTTATCCCTCTAATGTGGTCTGCGCAATAGTATAATGATTGAGAGATATATATAATATAGTTGTACGTCACAACATTGAGGCTGAGAGTTCAGTTAACTATATAAGTCACTTCCAAAGTATTTTAGTTGTTATAATCCTTTTGAATTAATGGGCGAAATTATCATAATTATTATGTTGTGGCAACAGTAATTTTTTTTCCGTGCACCGTTTATACAAGTATCTCATCTAATTATTGCGACGTGTAGCGTTAAAATAAACGTTGATTGAGATTCTCCTAGCTTGTTCAAGCATCAAATCATAATTTTGTGGTGAGCTCGAAAAGCTTAACATTAATCCGGAAAATATTTCTGCGAATGAAACAGCGTCGTGCACACCTGCGGCATCGAATGTGTAAAAGCGACCGTATAATTATAAAACTCAGATGTA
Organism: Wasmannia auropunctata; assembly: GCF_000956235.1. Classification (NCBI taxonomy): domain Eukaryota; kingdom Metazoa; phylum Arthropoda; class Insecta; order Hymenoptera; family Formicidae; genus Wasmannia; species Wasmannia auropunctata. The sequence continues at coordinate 3,339,316 of NW_012026987.1, forward strand.
AACGAAAAACAAGCGTATGCCCCTGTCATCGCGCTCATAAACAAAACCATGACCAGGCAAGCCGTGACCGGGAGGAAAGACATTGTCGTGCAACGTTCCATTTCATTACGAGCGTAAGCGCGCGAGAGGACGAGTGACCGGACGGAGACCGGATCGGTTTTATGGACGGTGAAATGAAAAATTTATCGCCGCGAGCATGACACGTAGACAGGTGCGCCAGCTAAAGACGACGCCGATGTAACGTGCCAATTTTTTTATCACTGGCGTGCGCGATCATAAACTAAAACTTGACACTTAAAAGGAATGGATCCGTCGTGGACCAATTTATTATCTTTATCGACGAAGCGACGTGCGATCGTATAAAATCTACAATTTTACGTGGCTCGTCGCAAAGTATCGTACACCACAATTGGAATTGCATTACAAACCGGAAATGATTCTTCTAAATAACAAAGTATCCCGCATGCGATCACACGCTTAAAACGTAAAATGTGAAAGGAGGACATTCCGTTGTACTGTGAAACGTCAACTATCAAGTTAATATTCCGGACTTTTATTATAACTTACGGGGCTCGCCGTTTAAGCTCGGTTCCGCTTAAATGCGCTCGCGTAGATCGTAGTCGCTCTGTAAACCGCAAGCCGTTGCTCGCGTTAAAACAGGGCCGCAGCGTTAGACACTATCACGCGATACACGCTCGTCCGAGGGATCGCGTTCGCTGGACGAATGAATTTGTCGTGAACGGCGGGCGTGCAGCTCCCGGGGAAATCGTAATAACGCGTTTTACGACGCTCCCCGGGCACTCGAGGAGCGTAAAATGAGCTCCTCCGAAGATATTCGCAGTCCGAGCGAGACGGGCGGTTACTGCATCTCGGGATTTACGGCGCGATTCTGCTTGTTAAGTGTCAGAGTTTAAAACTTCGGTTATGCTTCGGATTACGGGCACCGCTTCTTCTCTATCCCGGGGTCTCTTTTTTTCTTTCCCCGTTCGCTTTATGAGCGAGAGTTCCGCCTAAGTTGCCCTGCGCTCCTTCGCAAGATCGAATCGAAGCATACTTGTTTCGAAAGGATTGAAAATTGCGTTTATCGTATGCATTAATTAAAGTTTCCATTAAGTTTGTTACGCGTGCAATAGATAGCTATCTATATGTAAATATTCTCTTTAAAAACATACCATTTTAGAATAATTAAAAAAGAAAAGAGAAAGAATTATTTCTATAGTGCATCAATTCAAAAAGTTGCATAATACATATTTTTCAAATCAAAATTGTTAGAAAGGGCAGGGCATTGATTTACTGTGCTAACCCAGTTTCGACAAAGGAGATCAATATTTCTCTTTGGGAAAATAATTTGGTCCGCGTTAGATTGTTAAATTATAAATCGCCAGTGCAATTATTATAAATCCTACTCCAAACGGTGACATTTGGCAGGAACCAAAAATAAACGAAGCCCCTCATGTTTGACTAATGTATAGCGAGCATACGAAAAGTTCAGATGTGAGAGAAGACATCGACATTTGGACCCTTCTGGGACGTTGAATTTATGAATTCTACGAAATGTAATCTTAAAGTCCTCGCGTCACTTCTTTTTTAACTTCTATCTTCTGTGATGAGTTCTAAACTTCGTCCCCGGCTCTATTTCTATGACACCTGCGTTACGACTTTTCTTCCTCGCAATTTCTTTCTTTTCCCGGGTAGCTGCAACTGTTTTTAAAAACCGTAACTTTCGCTGCACCACCGCCGCGATAATCCCTGCTTATACTCCTTGAAGAATCACGTTCGTTTATTCACGCGGACTTCCGAAGACTCGAACTCGGGCTATTTCTCAAGATCTCATTTATTCTACTTCAATGCGAAGCTAAAGCTGTTCTGAATATACATACATCAAAGTCGCTGCAAAAGCGATTTTTGACCCCTCGTGTCTCATAAATAACTGTCAGGACTTTACCGTGGAAGGACGGGAGGAAGAATCGAACTTGCGACTACAAATGAAGCGTTCGTAAATATTCATCGGACTTTTCTGGGAATTTTCGCGGCGGTTTTCCAGTAGCTGCCTGTACAGGCTCGTCGCGATAATTAAGGCAATTAACATGCGAGCTGTCAAAGAAAGTCAAAGAGATCGTCGGTAATTACAATTACGGAACAGAAAACTAGGTATCGTTTTTCCGAGATCCACCGGTAAATACACATCAGCCAATAGCTAATACTAAATATCAAGCAGAATAATACATATTATATATCGGCGAGATAAAGCATTTGCGCAAATGGCCGACTAACGAGGACATTTATTATGAAATTATGGATTATTATTTATTTCACAGACGGGTATTCGGAGCGATTTTATTGATCGATTATATTTCTTTCAATAGCGTACTATTTTGTAAAATAATCTTTTCGATTAAAATAGGTTGACATAATTGTACAATAAAAAAGCTATAGCATGCAAAAATATTTTTCAAATAAATTCATAGATATGTCATAAAACTCATAAAATGATTAAGAGGTAATAACTATTGATTGGTCAAAAGTTGTAATAATTGGTCATCGGAATATAGTCGTTTAATACCATTTTTATAACTTACAAACGATTTATAAAAAGTCATTTCGTTCATTAAAGTTTTTATTGATTAAAAACTAAAAATTTTATGGATTGTTTGATCAAAACAGTTTTGTTACAATCAAACTGCAAAACATAAAATATAAAAAAAAAACAGTTGCATGAATTTTTATCTGGAAAGTGCGTTTCTGAAAGAGACATTTTGATGTAAAATAAAGGAAAGTATAACTGCAAAATTACAGGATATATTAAGCGAAGGGATGCACTGCTGTTTCCTTTACGAAAAAACATTGCGACAAATAATTTTTAAGGATGTCGCCGAATTTAGTTGAAAAATGTACCTATACCTCGCGGGCGCTTCGAACGGAAGCCGCGATCGTAAAAGTTCGTGTTCGCAATTCCGATTCGCGTGTGTGCACCTATCAAAATGTTCAGAATGTAAAGATACGGCGGTTGCGAATGCGCGAGGCATACAGGCGCGCGCGGCAGGAAGTAGCCATATAAAATCTAAATAGCCACTCGTAAAACGCGAAACGCGTCGTTCTTAGTTCCACTCGCGAGATAAAAGCAGCGTTATCCGTATTCCCTCCCCTCGTATTTCGATTCGCCACCCTCAAAGAATCGCTAAAATCTGCCGAGGCTGTTGTCTCGGCTCCTTCATCCTTCCCTCGAGGCCCCGCCCCGCCGTCCTTTAACCCGCGTTGTAATATTTCTTTAATAGCCGCCGATATCCCGTACGACCCGCTCGACAAACGGTCATCTTGATACGGGAAAACCGAAAGATCCGCAGTGAATCTTTATACGAAAATAACCGCGGAAAGGATTTTCTTTTTTACGTCCCCCTGCATCGATTTATTTTTAGCGAGATGGCAGCGAGATGAACGCGCTGCGTTTTGGAGAACTTCGCGGCCTCGAACGAGCGTTTTACTTTAAGCAGATACGATTATATAAAAAATTCCGTGTTTTATGTATATCGAATAAATTTTAATAATTACATCTAATAAAGGATTCGAAAAGAGAATGGCGTAGAATCATAATGTACACGTATATATTATAGAAAACGCGTCTAAAGAATCTGCGAAAAGAAGATACCTGACTTTCGACGCACTTTACATCCTTCCAGTTTGCTTTATACCATTTCATGGTGGATCGTTAAAATAAAACCCTAATAAAAATAACGGCGAAAATAAATGAGATTGCTTTTCTTTGAGAAAGATATATCGCTATCTTTTTTTTTTTGTCATCCCGTCTACGAGACGCGCGATAAAAACAATTGCAGCCGCGCCTTTGTGCAGAAAAGTGCATAATACCGTCATAAACGCGCGCGTAGCGCGGACGCGGTGATGTACGTATAAAAGTGCAAAATCGGGAGGAAACTCCCCGACGGCGAGAACAAAAAAACAGATACGGCAAATGCCGACGTGCAGCCCGGCAGCCGCAACAAAATCCCAGCAATTCCAACACAAATGAAGTATGCAAAGTGTACAAATGTAGTAGTGCTTCATTTATCCCGCCGTTATCGACATTCCGCGGATTTTATCCTCCGGCCGCCGCGCGCGTAGCCGTTTCGCGGGGAGAATCGTCTCGCGAAACACTCTCTCGGTGGGCCTTTTTTTTTCGCCGCCGACTGTATCGCGAGAAAAAAAAACCGCAAACGTCGGTATTTCATATTCGACCGCGGTATTAGTCGTATCGATCTCTCGCGCGGAATAGTAACCGAGGCGAGAATGTGTAAGCGCGGACGCGTATAAAAAGTGGAAACGGACCGCGTATGATCGGACATTCCATGAATTTAAAGCGTGAACGTTCAAAGGATAGAGTAAGATTTCATGTGTCAGAATTTTTCCTATACGCATTTTCTACGAATCACAGAAGCAGGATGAAAATTCAAAAATATAAAGTATATCTACACGGAGAAGAAAATAATTTTGCTATCGTAGCAAAGCTGTAACTGCTACTACATATTCGTAATGGCAACGACGAAATTTAGTTGACATAACTAATTTTCCAAATTATTCGTTATTAGAGCAGAATCTGTTTTGTTACTAGAATAAATCCAAATGAAATGTATCGTTGATGCAGCAAAAAGCTTTGACGATTGAACTAAAAGTTATTTATTCTTACAACAAAATAATTTGTAGTTTTAGCAAAATCATATCTAGCAAATAGCAATTAGTATACCTAACAAATCTCTTTGCTGTCCATATAAAAACTGACAGAATTTGCTGCTACGACAGCATAAAATCTGCTATGTTAGCAAATTATTTTTTCTCCGTGTAAACAATTACTTTAGAAATAAATAATAAAATATACATAATTATTTCTCAACTAAACAGAACATAATTACTTCAAAATGCAAGAATTAAAGGCTCATAAGATTCAAGAAGTCATGAGAGTAACGCAGGCAGATTTTAATGACGAGACGTAGAGATCTAGAGAAAAATCTAAGAAAAATTTCAAATGATTTCTAAAAAAAAAATTTCTAAAGTACTTTCATTCCGACAAGCGTCACGATTCTCAGATTTTTATCGACGGTACGTTTTTTTTTATATATATAGTTTGGAAAAGTCTGTCGCTTTAGGCATAACATATGTCTCCTGCATTCCATATATCCATCTACCATTTGCACATCGCCCGACATTCGGCATGACGTTCTGCGTCGGACAAGTCACGAACCGCCGGACAAGCTTATTTTTTTTCCATTTCTTTTTCCGTCGGTACGAGCGCGCTGCCAGAAACGTTTTAAAATCCTGTTCGTCGGATGGGATCCGAGGTGTCGGATCGAGGCTACTGCGTTTTTCGATGACAACGCTTTCGGCCGCCGAACGGCGTTTTCGTTCGTACGGCTCGGTGGCGTTGGCAAAGCGATCCATCAATTAAATCGCGTTTTGTCGAACGCGCCGCGCATATCGATCATCGGCTTTCGTTCATCCAAAGAAAAAGCAATTTGATGAGAAAGAACTCGCGGCTTTTGTGCTCTCCCTTCGGATAGTTAGCGCGGCTAAATCCTATTTTAAATCCTATCATGCCACATATTCGTTGTAAAATATCGACGTGAGGGGGGGGGATCCCGCGGGAGGGGATCAAATATCGAGTAGACATTAAAATTCTTGTCACGAATGCAACCTAATGGTCTTTTAAAGTACGAATTTTTGAATCCCTGAATCGCGAGATTTTTCTTTCAAATGTCAAAATAATAGGCGTTTAAATCCCTAAATCGTAAGATTCTGTAATGTTTTACTTAAATCGCCAAGCTGAATGCTGAGATTAAAAAGTTCACGCGTTCTTAGATCTCTTAAGCATTCCATATAGGTACATCACCGTTCAATTTGTTCAGTTTCAATGGGACTGGTGCCGCTTACAGAATAGGTCAATAGATTTTCGTACAAGTTTTTCACAGCCACGTCCCGTGAATTGCGCGAGACTCGGACGATCGATGTCGCGATCAAAGGGTCGCTATTAAGGGCGCGCAGGGTGCATCCGTCCCGGAAGCGGTCGTGCAACGTCGAAGGAATTTGTCGTTGCTGATGGTCACCACGCAGCACACGGATCGTCGCAATATATCTCGCACGACATGCGTCGACCCGAAGTCCCTTATCTTTCGGTCTCCACCTCTGCCCCCTGACCCTTTTCCTGCTGCTCCTCGCCCATCTGTTTCCCCGCTCGTCACCGGCGGTTACACACACGGCTGTGTGTCCACTTGATGCGGCGCCGAACGATTACAAGATCGACCGCCGATATACACGTATGTATCATATTAATTGTGGGACAATATAGTATTTAGGCAAATTTTACTGTGCACTACAATAAATTTTACTGTAAAATATTTATTGTAGTGCACAGTAAAATTTGCCTAAATACTAAATTGTTCCACAATTAACATGATTTGCAGGGTAAATTTAAAAAAATTTCTCTCCGTGATGTTTACTATGTTTATGCTTATTGAGAATCCTCATCACAAGCATGCAACAAGAGCGGTATGTTAGTTTATTATTTGGCAATTCAGTACGAAAAATTGATTAATTAGGATATTTAACTGGTATAAATATTTAAAGAGTAAATATTTGATTAAATATTTTTACGGCTGTTATTACTGCATCGCGAGATCGCTGCGATGTAAAGAGTAAACGCGTGCTACTCTGTAAGTTAAATCAATGTATGCTTTTTAATGCGCGTATTAATTAATGTCACGATAATTACGCCAAGATAAACATTTATTCGACAGTATTTATTCAATGATTCTTACTTATTAATTGATGTCAGCTCTGGGTATGAATGCGCTTTGGTTAGCGAGTGAAAGAAAATACGTCTACGAGGCATTTTCTCCTGAACGAGACGTCGTGTTTATCGAGGGGAAAACGTTACGCTTCCTTCTTTTCCTCCTTGACGTTCCTAAATCCTGCAAGCCCTCGTTTACGTTCTTTATAACCGTGAGCGCGAAGTTTGTTAAATATTAAACGAGTGTCCACCATTGCTTCCCTCCCCCCCCCTTCACTCCCGTCCTTTCCCCAGCACTCTTCCCGACTTCTTTCCGCGCGTCTCAAACTTTCAAGTTTCACCTTTTTTTCGAATTCGGGCTCTAAAGTTACGAAATTGTAAAGTTTTAACGACACTGTGCGATATTTTAAGTTTAGAAAACAACGAGGGAACGCGCGTTCGAGGATGCGAGGAATGCGGTATCCGGATCGCAAAGTGAAAGGGCTCGCGGAGCCGAATTTGCAAAATCTAAAAATTTTACGAAGTAAGGGTATACGCGTGGAATAAAGTAAGGGAAAAAGATAAGGTATCAAAGGACGAATCTCTTATGAAAGGGAGTATCCTATAAAAGTGCAAGACTTCAGAATAGGAGCGGTATCATCTTCCTTTACTTTCTTCTCCCCGGCAGTGAACGAGTTTCTGAGAGATAGCCCCACATATATACACCGAGACGAAATATTAATAGTTTGTATCGACTTTAATACTTGGAAGAAAATTCCGCGCGGAGATACCTTAATATCGGTTCGAATATGTTTAACGTCTCTTCAGCGAAGGATTAAAAAGACCCTTTTCCCTCGGTATAACTTTTTCCTTTCGATTACGCTTTTGACCTCGCGACGCTCAATTTATCACCGAAGATTCGAAACATTTTTCCTTATCTCGCGCGCGCGAGTAGATGCATGGGGATTCTCCTGCTGGGTGGAGTTTCGCGATGCAGCGCGCGCGATTCTACCGAGTGTTTCTTTGCATTTTCGCGCAACGATGGATGGCGAGCCGAACGGACGAATGGACCAATCGGTCAGCCGTCTGGATGGCTTTTTATCAGCGCGAACGAGATCCGGAGGTGCGATCGAGATGTATCGACGGAAAATCGAGAGATCCGCGAGGATAAAAGAGGGGCACTCGTTCTTCGAGGTAGAGAACCGCACTTTTAATCCTGAACATCTAATCCCGCGGAAATACGTATATATACGAGACGCGCGATTCCGTAATTTATCGGTGATCAGCGGAGAGAATTGTCTCCGCTTTCTTGCAAAGCGGCCATGCTGCTCGAGAAAACTGTTAAAAGTTTACATAAAAAGAATCTAATTTCGATCGGTGCCAAAAAAGGTAAAAGTGTTCAGAACTGATCGCTTAAAAAGTAACTGAATCTTTGAATGCTGCAGCTCATAAAGTGTGTTCTTATTACTAGATAATATTATTGTGTACGTTCGCTCCCCCATAACGAGAATTTTATTACAATTTTATTACAATTTACATCGAGTGACGAATTAATTGTCTGTCGATTTAGCGGTGTTCATTACGAGTATCGAGTAGGGAGAACGAACACGGTGCGCATGATTAAAAACGTAATTTAATGTACAAGATTCTCTTTGTCGAGATACACAAAGCGCCGGATAATACATGTATGTATATATACGTGATGTTATTACGTTATCGAGCGAACATACTTGAAAATACAACGTCGATTTTTAATGTAAACGATTCACGAGTGGGAGTGCAACGACGTATAAAGATATATAATTGAACATTCGTCCATCACGAATACGTTTATTACGAAAATAAGTTACTGAATTATCATCTCGTTTCACGCTCCTGTAATGGAACACCTTTTTTTACATTTGATATCTGCACACGCACGTGCGTACGCGTGCAGGTACAACAGAGCGTTTAATATCAGTGAAGTATCGCGCGCAATTAAATCGCATCGCGCTTAAACAAATTAAATCCAATCCATTCGTGTCAATCTAAATCAGATAATGGATATGGATAACGTTTCACATTCGGCCGGCAGTAAATAGCGATAGCCCGACGATCTCCCTGTCGTGCATCGCGCCGTCTGCGCGCAAAGTATTCGGCGTCGAAAATAAATGAAGGAAATAATTTATCGTCGGAAGCGGGGGAGGGAAGGGGGAGAGGCAGGATGTGTTTCACACGATAAAACGTTTACAGCCTAATAAATCCGTAAATGCGAGAATCCTAGTAACCGGGAAGATAACAAAAATCCGAAGATAAGGATTCATAGCTCTTCCTAGGATTTTCCGAGAGCACGGCGCGGTGTGGGAAAGAACGAAAGAAGCAAAGTATCTCAGATCTGAGTATCAAGAATCGCTGCATTCAGGAATTCCAAGCATCCCCAACGTTCGGGATATAAAATGCTTAAGTTCCAGCGATAAAGACTCGGAGATTCAATCATTTAGATTTTTTTTTTGTTATACGCCTGGCACTTCAAGGATTAGAGGAATCAGGAGCGGAAATGTATTTAATTATCAAGGAACGTAATGACACACAGCTTCAAAGTATATATGCAAGAAAATCGACAAATTTAAATATTTAAAGAATTCTCCTGAAATTGCACAATTCCCGGAATCAAACACGCAAGAGCTAAACACGCAAGAGCGTAAAAAAAAAAAACTCCTAAAATCGAGGTATTCAAACTTTCTTGTTCGCGAGGATCCGGAATATCCGACAACCAGATTCCCTACAATCTGACGTATATTTTTTTTTCTGCACGACGGTCATTCCTATCTCGTGCGCGTGTGTATCGATCTCCCCGTTTGCTTCGCGCCGGATGCGGCGCGTTGTTACCGAACGGTGGGACGAGAAATAAAAAAAAAAAGAGGGAGAATGAAAAAAAAACAACACGTGAGTGGAGGAGCGTGCGACTACGCCGACGTGATGGAAGTGATTGATGAGCGGCGTTGGCGATCGGCTCGAATTCCGCGGCCAATATTTTCGGGGAGAAACACGGCGCCGCTGTTCCGCGACGCCCTCTCGCTGGCGCGCGCCGGATTTCCCCGAGTTTGCATTTATGATCCCCTCCCAATTAGCGATCTCTTCCAGTAGGGGGAGGGGGGGGGAAGGCGGGGGGGGGGCGAAAGAGAGCAACGACGGCGGCCCTGCAGCATGGTGGTAGGGCAGGGGCGATTTTGCCGGTTCGTTACGCTTCAATGCATAAATGAGCAAACGTTCATTAAAGTGGAAACCGTTTTTTCGGCCATCGCTAATTGTCGAGCAGCGCTCGCGCGTCCGCCCGATCGACATCGTCCATTTTCCGTCCACTTTTCCCCGCAGCGAGCGGGAACGTTTTTCCGAGGGGCGCGCACCCTTGAATCACTCTACTACAGATATCGAGTTCTACGTCAACAGCCAATTTTTTCAGTATTTTATCACTGTTAAAAAACTATTCCTTGAATATATGTATGTATATATATATATATATATATATATATATATACCTATATATATATATATGGATGTCGACATCAGTGACAGAATATGCGCTATTTCTGCTCTCGCTTCGCTTAAATTCAAATTTACAGTTATAAATGTAGTAATATAATATTACGTAGTTGAAAATTACGCTTATATATACTCTCTAATATACTACTTGTTACAAATTTTGCATATATTAACTCAGAGAATCAACAATATGCATAAATAAATCATTAGTGGTGTTCATGTCTATTTCCTCTTTATATTTTTTAAATAAATAAATTTAAAACGTAAGTTTTTCATAATTCTTTACAAATACACGAATTATTCGTTTCAACAAATATGTAGTAAATATATTCATTTTATAAATATGTTTTTTCATATACGTATATTTCTATTTTGTCACTTTTTCCCTTAATTTTTTTATGCCCCACTTTACCGAAACATTTGTTATATATCTAGTGTTCCCGATATTTTTTAAGTTATTAATTACGAGCTATTCTCGTATAAATTTCTTTGAAAATTCGTCAGAGGATTCTTTATTTAAATAAGGAAGATCCTATGCTTCTCGGATGTCCTGCGTGGGAATGTACGATGAATGTACCGAGTGTAATCGCGCCGTAACGAGCCGAGGATGATGAGCCACGCTGGAGCAATATCAACGTAGGTTTAATGTCGCGTACGCCTTGAATTTACGACGCAGATTCGCGCCAGGGCCATGGGTACGTACGGTGCGTAAGAGGGCGAGAGCGGCGAGAAGGGCATTATCGAGACTGAGAACAAGGGACGATCACGCAGGGGTCAGGGCGATCACGTGAAAAATTTACCTCCGACCACGCGTTTACCTGCACTGCACACATTATCGTTATTCTGAATAATGACGCCAAAGCATCGACCGCTTCGGCCTTTCAGTTAAAAAAGCGTGCTCGCGGCACGCTCCAACGATCGACGCATGCAAATGCGATGCAATGAATTTTCTTTTTATTTCTTTTTTTTCTGCGTAGAATTATCCTGGAAAATGTGTCGCGAGTTAGCAAAAAGCGTAGTGCGCGCGCGCACGCGTTTGCCAGCTCCGTTAAGCGTTTTAGCACACGAATTCATGTTACATTACATTAATTATATTTGCCTAACGACGTCCTAAATTGACTTTAAAATCTTTAATTCGTTTTAGCTCATAATGCAAATTCTCGTAATGCGCTGCTAAAATAATATACGTTAGCATGATGTTTCGCGATGCAAAATTTTAACTCTTGAACTGCCAATAAAGGTATTACATTGTCTCTAATTTTACAGCCTAAAATATAATAAAGATAGATTGCAAAGAAGCCGGAGTAATCGCACGCAAATGAATAGACATTACGAAATGCGGAAATTAATAAAAATTTATAAATAAATGATATATTCAGTAGAAAGATCCGAGATAGAAATAGGTGTTGTAATCCGTGATGAAATAGGTGTTGTAATCTACTTATAATTAGATTTATTATACCATATATATATTCCTAGTAATGTTCTTATCAGTAAGCAAAGCGATAGAAAGTTAACGCGATCGGCGGCGCGGTAGCAACTTTCTGTACAACGTCGGCAAGTTTCACGCATTATCGCGAATCGTATAATTTTTCGCGCGGAAAAAATATCGTCTGGGAGTGCGACGTGCCTGCCGGAGGCCATAAGTCCTTTACGGATACCGAGGCTCGTCGTAATAACTTTCGTCGTTAGGCAAATGATTCGCCCCGTGGCCCGCGAAAGCACGGCCATTTTTCCGCTCTCATAGGATTTAGTTAACTCTGCGTTCTCTCTTTTTTTTTCTCTCCATGCGAGAATCGTACGCGGCGCAGTGTAAAAAGCACCCGCTCCGCGGCAAAAATGATGTAACTCTCGGCGATGAGCGAACGTCGCGCGCGCGCGCGCGCGTCGGGATACGTCTCTCTCAGCGCTCTGCTTTTACAACGTACTGGATTACATTCGCCGTCTGCAGCGTTATTTCTTTCGCGAGACTCGCGTATTTGTGCGCGACGCGCTTTAAATTCAATCTTCCTTAACTGAGACGTGAATAATGCAGACGTACGCGTCATATCTTCCGTGAGTAAGCGTGCTTCACGGGGAAGCGGTTTTTTTTTAAACTGCCAAAAATTAGACGTATTTGCTTTGCGCACATCTTGTCTTTTATTGCCTCGTATTTTACAGTCTGCATTTTGAATATAAATAAAATTGATAAAATCTGATCGTTACATGATCTATTTTTAGGACTGAAAATGACAAACGACAACTGTGTAACACGAAAAATATAGGAATTTTCGAAAATGTGCCACTTTCGAGGCAACGGCACGTTGCATTGAGAAATCGAATTAATCGACCGTATCGGAAATGAAAAATTTCTATCTCGCTGTCTAGTTTTCCACGGGAATAATTCGGCAAGATAAATTCAATTAAATCAAATAAAGCTGAAAGCTGGACGCATATTTGCCGTGAATGTTTACTCATTGCAATCCGCGTACCGTATGCATTCCATCGCAACGGCCCTTACGCCGGATCCGGCAGGCGTTTATGTTAATTTTCTTCCATCGAAGTGATATTCGCTCTCTCGCTGTCGCACGTTACACGTCAGGCACGAAATTAATTACGGCGACACGCGAATTTCATTCTCGCGCGCCGACCGACACCGCGTTTGCTAAACGATAACGTGCGCGACGTGACATAATTAATTACGGATTTACGACGATCCGTTATGAGTCATTTGTCCGGCGAGAGCTGGGTTTACGCGCGTCCACACATCGCCACACATTTTCATCGCCATCATCGCCGGCAAGCCTCAATTTTGCCCCCGCAATTTCGCCTATCGCAATTACGTGACATTTAAATGAAGTGTACAGACTATATCAAGCCTTTCTAAAGTTTCCTCTGTCGAATTTCAACTCACTCAATCGGATAATTGCAACAGCAAAACGTTTGCTCAATATATTATATCTTTATAATATTCTTAATGTATTGTATACATAGTACTTGTAATCAAATATATATTATATATATATACATACATACATGTATATACCTATATATATACGTACATACACGCGTACGAATGTACGCGGAAAAAGTCATTGCCGCTCGCCTTAAAGTCCGGCGCAGCGAAGACGTGTGCGAGGCTGCTCGTAAAGCCGAGCGGAAAACTCGTCGCGAAAGTCGTTCGCGAAAGCTCGACTTCCGCGAAGCTTCTTTGTTTCCGCTCTCCTCTCGCGTTCCCGCTCTTTCAGCGAACAGACTCGTATGCAACAGCCCGGGAAGACGGCCCGCAATTTTCCGGACGAGCGCGTCTCGTCGTACGTTTCTCGATTATAAGTCGCGACGTCGCGCTATATCGCGTGCGCGCGTGCATATTGCTTTTGTATGCAATTGTATGCGACGGGAGGGATGGAGGGGGGCGAGGGGGGGGGGAGGCGGGGGAGAGTACAGTGTATGTACGCCGGTCTCTAGCGTGATCTACGGCGGATGAAAGTTTCGGTGAATGGATGTAGAGGACCGCGCCCACGTCCGTGGTGTAATGGTATTTCGCGCAGGAAATTCGAAAGATGACGAATGCCTCTTCAGCGGGCGAATCGCGGCATTTTCCACGATACACATGTGTATGTACATTGTACATTGTACATGTGTATCGTGTATAACGAGAGACATCGGAATAATTAGAATTTCTACCGATAAACGCGGGCAGCATTTCCTCGCTGGTTTATCATCATCATGTTAAATCTTAATATTAGATTTTTAAGGAATCCCAAGTCGATTTTTACTGAACAAAAATTTGTGAATATGTTATTACTTTTGACTTGATATTTTAATTTTTAATATTTTACAATACTTTATCTTTATTAAATATATTTATAACATTTATTAAAACTTATTAAAATTTATAAAATTTATTAAAACGCAAATAAAATTTATATTTTTTATAATTAAACGCGCAAAAGACGATTTTATTATTTTATTTCAAATTCCCAAAACTTTTCAAGCAAAAAAAATTTCTATAAAATTGTCGCTAGAAATATATCGATTCTATTTATACCGCCATACTTGAATATGTATCAATTCGTAACAAGTAAAATCGAGAAACTTAAGTTTCATTCAGATTTAAAATTATCTGATTTTCGCCTGAGCTGCGACCTTCTCTTCGATGTAATTAAGCTTCCGTTTCAACGTAATTAAACTAACAGTAATTAACACGTTGTCGATCTTATGATAATCCGATTTTCCCGTGCGCCCTCGGTTCGTGCAGCTGTAATTAAAAGTATCAGCTCAAGCCGACGGCTTCATTTAAACTCGCTGGCGTATGCGCGAGGTCTAACGAGCTCGTCGCCGACCGTCAATCAATCAAATGATCAATCGAAATACCGCGCGCTCGACAAACAATTTCGCCTCCCGCGGCTTGGAGTGGCATCGACATTCGAGGCATCGCGGAACGCATCCTCCTTTTGTCCGGCGCGGCGACAGGTCGGATTGATAGGAAGCCCCTCCGGCCGAATCGAAACCTCCGAGATCGAATCTAGTCAATTTGAAGTTCGATAGTAATTAAACACGACGCGAAGTCGCCGCGTTCGCCGTCTATAGCTATATGCAACCGCATAACTAACGACGAACTTCCGCGAAGCCAGCCAATCTCGACGAACAATTCACCGTTCGTATGCCGTCATCGTTTGCATGGCTAGATCAAATGTCGAGATTGTTGCCACCGGCAATGCCCTTTTTCCCAATTTTAAAATTATACTTTGGAAGCTTCCAAGGTTTCGCCGAATTATATTTCTCTGTCACAATGGCGTGTGCTGCTCGTTCGGCTGCAGGTTAATTCGCGAAAAAAAGAAATCCATTTTTTTCTGTTCGAAATAGAGCGTAGATAACGACGTAATAACATCAGCCCTTGATTACTTTCACCATTTCACAAAGTGACAGCCCGTCAAAAGCGAAGCGCGTGCGAAGCTGCGGGCGTAAACAGAGAGAACTCCGCTGCTCATCGTTCCCGCTTACGCGGCGAAATGGAATGACGACGACGATGAGGTCGCAGGTCGGATTTGAAACAATTTCGAGGTACGGGTCCGCACACCGCGCACGCTATTCCATTTGGAGGCGACCGAGCGCGCAGCGTGCGTGTACACAATGTGCTCGCGGCCGTGGATAAGTGCAGTGCACGTTGCATACGCGACGCTCGCCGAACGTACGTTCGCGCGCGACATACACTCGCGCCGCACGCTCGCGATTCGATCCCCCGGTCGCCGCGATTAATCGGCTTCGCCTCGAGTCGGCGAACTAATCTGTTTACAATGTACACGGTCGGATCTAATGGCCGGGTGGACCCGATCGGGCGACACGCGATACATGATTATATTCCGGAAGTTACGTCGCGTCGCGCCGCGCCGCGCCGCGCCGCGCTCCGCGGGAAATCGAATCGCGTCGGGGCCAGCGCCGGCAAGTCCGCTTCCACCTCGTTATTACGCGCGAATCGGATTAATAGCCCGCCACCGGACGGCACTGGCCTGGACACCGAACTAAATATAATTATCTACGACGCGCATCGCGCGGTTGAACCGGGAGGGGGAAGGGGGGGGGAAGGACGGAAGTGGAACCGAAAACAAGAGACAATTTAGCGCTGCAAATGTGTGAATCGTATCTTCCTTAAAGCGCATACGCACTATATAGCTTGAAGCAAAAACAGAGAGAGGTGAATTTGTGCGAGGTAAAGATTTATGCAGGATGATTTTTAATTCTATTGTGAAAAAGAGAATTTTACGAGGATCCTTTGCCAGCGAGATCCTCGGCGAAATTCCTCGGTTCGTAAAACGTTAACGCAAAGGCTCGTGCGATTAAAGGGAGGCTGGCGAAAGGAAGATAATTTTCGAGCCGCGTCGCGCTGAATAACAGGCGGTATTAATATTTCCACACGCACACAGGCACACGCGCGCACACGCACACACGTATTCGCAAGGAAATTGAACAAGAGAGCCGAATATTATCTCAGCAATTAACTCGTTCGTGTGCACGTGTTTTGACTTACGCCGCGCAGCTTGCCTCGAAGTTTGGTCGTGGTAATTGCAGTATTTAGACATTATTGAGCAATAAATATGCAGCCCCCTCCCACCCCTCTTACTCTCCTCGTCCGAACGCCGTTACAATCAAACACGATGCATTTACGCGAATTCGTTGTTTCCCTTCCGGGGTCTCCTGCCGCCGCCGACTTTTACGCGCCGGCTAATTAATTAGACGGCGATCCCGTGTTCGCCAAAGTTCTCCGGGCTCTCCCAGCGATTCCGCGGGGACGCCGTGCGGCGCAAACAATCGCGCGGATAGTTATTTACGCCGTTTCTTGTTTCGCGGCGACAGTCGCGCGCGACGTTAGTTATTAATTAGATGCCCACCGCCACTACCGCCGTCGTCGCCATCGTCGTCGTCGTCGTCGTCGTCGCTTCGCCCTCTCCCTTTTGACGCGCGGCGTTTCCACACGCCCGTTTTCCCCGACGCGGAGGTTCTTCGGCGACCCGAATTCGCGATTTACGACGGGCAACTTCGGTAACTACGTCTATTTTGCCCGCGCGAAATCGGCAGATTGCTGCCGGGAGCGGTGTATTTCGGGGATCGGCAATTCCCTCGGAAGACCCCGACGCCAAATTCCTACGGGAATTGCGTTATCCATTTACCTTCTTCGAGCTAATCTCATTCAGTTTAATTCGTTATAATTAGTAAATCCAACGTAAGCGTCTTTAAGAGTCGAAACTTTTAAGAAGACACGCTATTAATTTCAAAGATAGGCTCGATCCATTTAACATTCTTTACCGATTCTCTTTATAATATTTTGAATTAAATATTGATTTTAGATTCAGTTGTCTATGTTTACGAGAAGAACGTTTTAAAAACTTAATATAAATGTAGCTTTAACTTAATATAAATATAATACTGTAGCTATAACTGTAGCTTTAACTTAATATAAATATAATACTTCGTACACTATTGCACACTATTGCACACTGAAATTGTCATTGTGAGATCAATTTTGGACGATTAAACTTATGTATCTTACAATTATTAACTATTTCATAATTATTTGAAATAATAAATATTCTGTTATATGAAATAAAACATCAAAACATAATAAGTACATCTATTCGTTTATAGCTGCGTTCGGTTTGATGCTTACAGGCCTTACAGCGCTTGTGAGCATCATCTGTTCTTGTTTAACATTTAATAAACAACAAGAATTAAATGATCATGTTGTGAGCGCTGTAAGTACCAAAGCAAGCGCAGCTTATATGATATAATCTCTGCTTTGTGAGTCTCGTATGTATTGTGACAAGCATAAAAAAATCGATATATATATTTGTATATATGTTCTAGAATTAAATACTGGCAATAATTTATTCTTGCCCATCCATTTCAGATCAATACATCTACGAGATATAAAATTTATCTATAATATTTCAATGCTCTTATATAATTTAATATGTACATATGTTTGTATTTATATCTACATCTTATGCATGCTTAATGTAATTCTCACGGATCCATTATCCCGAATTAAAAATCAAACATAATACATATGATATATACATCTCTCATTGCTCGCGTTGCGCAGCAGCGAATACGAGCTACGTCGAATTGCAGAATACATATTCAAATCAAGATAATTAATATTTTAAAGAATTAATTGCGCGTACGTCAAATAATTCTAAACAATTGCGCGAGTGTACGAAAGGATAATAAAATAACAAATTACTTATTCTATATGGTAGCTCTGCCATCATTCGACGCCTCTTAGGTTTTCCCTTCCTCTCCTCGTGCTTTTCTATTGCTGTTTCTTTTCTAGCACTAACACAACGTTTTCACAAATAATGTTATAATTACGATCGCGCAGCATTCTGCACAGCATTACCTATGCTAATTGCAACGTACATATCTTGTCACAAGATCGACGCGAGGTATCTGCGACAGCTAAATAACTAAGCAGCTTTGAGAGATATCCAAGTTGAATTAATTGATCTTAGGGAATAGTTGCGTTTAGTATATCGAGTTGTCGTCATTGCGTTTCAATAAATAATGAATTAATATTTATCATTACAATTTAGTCTAACTTGTTTACTTGAAAAGATTGTAGTGGCGCGACTTTAATAAATCGAAATATCACCGCGAAAGATATGGCGACCTAATTTCTATGGCACATCGCTGCCCTATCAATCAGTACGAATACAAGCCTAAGTCGTGACGGACTGATTGATTGATCGTGCACGTGTATAATGAATAATTAGCGCACACGAATCATTAACCCGGGGAGGAGGTAGGGGGGGATCTGCAAGTTATTCCATCACAGTTATGTAAGAGCGCTCGTTGCAAAACGTGCTCTCCGCTTCCACGGCGATAAATAATCGTACGAGACCGACCGTGAACATTTATCGCGAGGTGTGATTTGTGGAGGACCCACCGGGGGACAGCGGAATCGGTAGGGAGGAGTACGATGGGAGGAGGGGCTGGTCGAGAAATCATTTTTGCCGGCCGGAAAAACTGTTTTTTATACTCTTTGCAAGATTCATTTCGCCTAATCGATTTTCCACCGACAAGCTCCCGAGACCGCGCGCATTTTTGCTTCTACCCTGCCGACGATACTTCGACGATATACCATATATAAATACGACAGCGGTGTTCTATTTTTCTTCTCGATTAATTCACGCGGCGAGACTATCTCAGCGGAAACTCTATAGCGTGGGTTTACCGCGATATTTCGCTCCGAAGATTGGAAAGTTACGAATACAACAGCGTACACAAAAGTGGAGAAGCATTTGCTTTTCTTTCTCTTTTCAATTGCAGATATTAAAAATAAAGGAAAAAAAAAATAAGAGAAGCTTTCGAATATCGAACGACTGTGTGAGACGACCACGTCGAGCAATAATTTCTCAGGTCTGAAGTGTATTAAAATAAGAAAATAACTCGACTTGTTTCCTTTACCTTTCGAGCAATGGGCAACGAGATTTCCTCTCCTTTCGCAATAATTATCCATAACGATCATTGACAAAGAAAACGCGCTCCACTTCGCCCGACATTCGCACGGTGGTGATCATTCTCGTAGACGTATACTGCTTACACTGAATTTCTCTTTCATTTCGAATGATTCGTTCGGAATAATGACGGCAAGTGAGCCGCGCGGGCTCGTTTAAAGTAACGTTCATTTATAGAGAGAGCACGCGTGCTCGGCTGCAATTGCGGATACTCTCATCCGTGCGGTCGCACGAAACGTTACCGTGCGGCCCGGACCGCCCGGTAATGGACGGGCGGGAAATAGCTTTCCGGTAAATGAACACGCGCTATGCCCTCCCCCCTCCCGCCCCTTCAGCCCCACATTCCCCCGCGGACGACGATTCTCGTCCTCGTGCGACCGAACAGATCGTTAACCACGTGACACGGACGATGCCGTCGACCTCTCCTTCCTTCCGTTTTCTCCGCCGCGCACTGAGTGCACCCTGCATCCTGCTTCCTTCCGCTTCGTCATAAACTCTGCTGCCTGACTGCGACGACCCACGACCTGCGCTTTAAATCGTAATTCGAAAAGCTCGTCCCGCGCGTTGTCGGTGAAATGTTGACCCAACGTATCTTCCTTGTCGTAAAAAAAAATCCCTTTTATTTAAACTACATATTTAAGCACAATACATACAACTTCATAGATAATGTGATTTAATGTATTATAATAGTGACCGCATTGTGGATTTTAGATATTAGAGAGATTTCTCTTGTTTTTATAAAATACATTCTAAATTATAATAAAATCCAATTTCCATTGCAATCGAAACAATTGTAAGATCAAAATGTGTTAAATCTTTCTGCGTGTAAGAATTCGCCAAATATTTTCTTTATTTGTAATTTTTATCAAAATTAATTTCATTGAATTCACGCATATGTGTCAAATTATGATTTGTCACTTAGAAATAAATGTAAACTGTTTAACAGATACACGAAATTTGGATCTTGTAAACCGACATGAATTTTGAACTTTTGAATAAAAATTGAAGTTTCCCTTTGCTATTGATTAATCAAACAGCTGAATGAATATATCGGAGAAGATCAATATTACGGTAGATTTATTTTCACGCGGCGTCGACTACCAATTGACATTCAAGTAAATATCATTAGCCGCAGTCGCGCCTGTTCCTTCCACAGGGCAGCAACGGACATTCTAAACTTTTGTATCTACTAGCTCTCGCGACGGGCAATAGACGACGTATCTCGACCGTGGAATCGTCGCGCCTGAAATTCCCCGACCCGAGTTATTAAATTCTTCGATTAGATATAGAGACGAGAGATATACAAAAAGCTTCAACGTTCAGCCGGTGCTCGAGCAACGGACGGTTTGTGCGCCAGCTACAGGTGGGCAAGGCCGTCCATTCCTTTCAGCCCTTCTTTGGTTTTACCCCCGATAATCCCTCGCGAGATCTTACCTGTGAGATATTTAATCAATCGATCGGCATAGCACCTCATCCGTTTTGATTTTTCCTAAGAAATGTGCCACCACGTTCTCTTCGCCGCAATAAAATTAAATGTATAATACATAACCGAACTCCACATATTCCTGAACATTCAAGAATGTAAATATGAGTATTGAAGTTGGATTTCGTATAAGTACAAAGCAATTGAAAATTTGATTTCAAATTCCTTTCAGAAGGGATAACCGCGCCGCCGTCAATTAATGAACACTACCGCGGATATGTTCCAGATCGATTGCAGGCGACGAAAGGCTCACTTTCAATTAATTTCGGTTTCGGGGCGCTCTATTATGCGCATTACGGCATTACAACGCCGAATTCGAATGAGCGAGCTGCGAGGCTGCGTCTGACGAAGTACGCGCCGTTACCACTGCCGCCTGACTCCGAGCCTGACGTTGATAGATTCGTCGTTGTACCATTAGGTAGGATAGACTGCGCAGTTATGGGATGCTTTATTACAATAATGGCCGCCCATTTTCCCGATGAACGACCCCGGAGTTCGCCCTGCGGTTACGCGGGGGATACGAATGCCGATGTTCAGAAACTCCCGGATATCGATACCATTAGTCATGCTACACTTGAAAAATTCGTATCGACGCTATCAAACTCTTTACACGTCACATTCTGGTGCGCACGAGCGCGGGGGATACTGGTCGCGGATATCGGATATCGCATTCTACATCGCATGCTACTTCAAAAAACAAGCATCGATGCCATCCGCTAATGTTTGGGAAACACAAGAGAATTTTGTTGGACAAGAATATTCTTAAACGTCGCTGGTTTGTATTTATTATTCGTGCTATTAAATGCATCGTCTTGGATAAAATGCTCTTTACACATCGAATTTTTTTGCGTCCAGCAAATTAAAAAAATTTTTGTTAACTACATTTTCAATAGTCGAAGAATTCATATTGAAATCAAACTATTTGTTCGGCGGATTTTCAAATAATTCGAAATTCTGAAAACGCTGTATTTATTTTTATTTATCCTTATCTTTTTGTATTGTCGTAACAAAGACTACCGAAACAACAATATCCGCAGAGTACGAGAGCAAAAAAAATTCAACTGAATAGAAAATGTCGACGAGCCGAAATAACTGGAAATGCGATTGCCACTTCAATTATATGAATAATCCGAAAGTCGTTTTTGGGAAAATCGATTAGTTTTTCGATCGTTTGTTAAACGAATATCGACAGTTCTAGTTGAAATGCATTTATAAAAATTTTGCCGCACGCTCTTTGTGACAAGATAATGGATTTTACCCTTGTCGTAATTTTATATCATTGATCAAGACCGATAGGCGGGTTTGTTCAACCGCTGTTTTTTGCAAGTGTTTTAAATTATTGAGTTTCTATGACGCAAACTACGCTTTTATTGTAATTGCGGCCTGTTACGCATGCCTTTTGATCCTACAAATTAAACGTTATGGTTTACACGATGATGTATTTTTTTTCTAAAAGCGCGCCGGCGATCGAGCCGGTCACCAGGTGAAATACACGCGTGTCTCGCAAAATTATATTTTACCTGAATGATCTTTCAAATATATTCCCTCCCCACGTGCGACCCTTTGTTTCGATCGAATTTTATTTTATTTTTTTGATGTAATCGCATTCTGCGCTTTATGACGAGGCACTGAAAATATTTGTTTCGCTATTTGCGCGAGCCATTTAAATTACTTCGATATGATGGGTATAATATAATGTTTTCATATGTATACATAAATTTAATAACCACTGAGAAACCAATAGTGTAGTACGTGTAAAGTCGCATTTTTCACAGGTATGCATTCAATGGTACGTTCACGGCGCGTTTATCGGCCAATCATAATTATTATTTGTTACTGCGCGTTGTTTAGTAACGGCGATATACGGGTGATAGCCATTTGGAACCTGTCCAAAGTTATTATCCAGATCTCTCGCGCGTTTTCAGTACGCCGTTACAGTATGCGGTATGCTGCGTACAAGCAATATCATGCAAATCCTGATTTCGTCGCAGTATGTCTTTCAGACAATTGAATTCATACGGAATGCCGAAAATACTCAATTTTTATCTCGTTTAAAAATTATATGTGTTTCACTCTTTGCGAGATTAAATTTTAAACTGATCAATCTGTTTAATGTTTAATGTATAAGAACGTTTAATGTAAAGCGAGGTTTACACGCACTTACGTATTTCAGATCGATTAGATTTTTACTCAGTTTTGAAAAGACAGACTCAAGACGCGACGTTTATTTACGTACTCTCGAAAGCACTCGTCGGGGATTTGATATCATGAAGCGTGGCGAAATTTTTGATAAACGTCAGTGCCTTAGAGGTCGAATCAAATTTCATTTGGCCGCAACATTTTATGCGCCGCTAACGCGAAGTCATAACGAAAGCGCGAGTAGGAGCCGACTAACGAGAACGAATTTTATTTCGCGTTTCGTATCCTCCCGGAGATAAACTCATTTTACGAGCGGGACAAATAGAAAAATCCGTGCGATGCGCCGCGTTGTTCTCCCGCAAAAGTATGTCGTATGATATAGGCGAAGTCACGGTCGGAAATTCGCGTATCGCCTCGAAATAGAGCCATCACTGAGATTTGTTGTCGGACAAACTGCAGTTCTCAAGTTACATACGTATCATTTAACTCTCAACGCAGAATATTATTATCAATTAATATGATACGTGCAAGTGTGCCAAAGGCTACATCTAAGGTATTTTACGACGTTTAGTTTGTTATTCAAAGATAAAGTTGGATCGGTTTCATTATAATATGATGATTTGATTACATATACTTTGAAACTACTGCACTTGTCTAATTAATTTTTTATTAGACCGTTTTATCAAAATAATTTTCTTAAATTTTCTTAATTTTTCTAAAATTTTATCAATGTAAATTTTTTGTTTAAATTGACAATTCTTTAGAAAATCGTAATCACGAGAGTCATATCTACATAGATACAGCGAATACATGTGGAATACAGTGACTACATGTATATGCTATAGAGTTGTAAACTAGCGTGTAACGAGAGCTGATTTCTCCGACGGCAGCTGTCACGTGTAGTCCGCTGTCAAATGTCAGTTTCTGAGATAAACAAAAAGGGAAATGACGCGATTTCGTCGGACAGTTGCATGAGCCGCTTGCATCGATTATAACGTTCCTTGTGGAAATGTCACGCCGTGAATAAAATTATTCCAGAATTCGCATGCGAAACAGTCGCCCCGCTGAATCGCGACGTACGAGGGAAGAAAACAAAACGAATCCTTCTGCCGGAAATGTTCAGTACAACAGAATAAAATTGATAAGATATAAAATAAAAGCTTGAAGCCAAATACTTTTGAAACCGGCTTTTGAAGTTTCCTGAAGTTTTCGAAGCACTTACCTTTCAACTGTAAAACGCGATTGTTCAGAAGATCTGTCTTACCGAAGATCGAAACTTTGCCCGAGAACGCTCGATCGTGCTCGATTTTGAAAGGGATATTCTGCTATAGATCAGCATATAGGGTTGACTCGCGCGTGCGTTAGCCGGACCCTCGAGAATTCCTCGCGGCTGCACCACCGGTGGCGATTAACCGTCGGGCTAATGCCAAATGCCCGCATATAACGCCGGACGCGAGGATAATACCGGATGCACCGTGCGGCAGAGAGCGGTCGATCGCGGACGGGACGGGGCGGCCGTAAATAAACGGATAACGATAGCCCCTCTTGTATCTCCTCGCGGCGCGAGCGTGAGCAGACGTTCCCGAATCGCGCGTTTACGCACAACGGATTGGACAGCTATGTAATTTCGAGGTGGAGGCAAAGCGGCTAAAGCGATATTGAATCACGCGAAAATGGGGAATCGTATGCGCGCGACGAGAAACTCGTGCTTCCATCGTATCTTGTCCTGTATACCTACATAGCGGACGGAAATCTTGCGTTTAAGGACAAGATGATTATCAGGAAAATGAAATAGTTCTCAATTAAAAATTGACAAAGAGCGCGGAAGAATAATTATGAGATAAATTTAAAATAAGAGAGAATCAAGAGAGAATTAATACTGCTAAAATTCGATATAATTATTACAATTAATTTAATTGACAGAATGTTTCCTCTTCCACGGAGCCAGCTTGCCGTAACGAAATTGAGTTTGTTAATTTAAAAGTGATATTGCACTTATAATTTTCCAAACTTAGTATTCACACGTTCGTTGCAAGCTAAAACAAGGTATTTTTTTAAAAATGATTTTAAGATAGTTTCGCGACGTGAAAAATTAAAATCTCCACCTAAAACTATGATTGGAAAAGATCTTGTCACGTAAGAGCGCTATGCAGCAAAGGTTTTACATGGCGCGAGGCTTTTCCAATTTTATCCTTTTACTTTCGAATCCGTTCGCCTAAGTAAGCGTGTTACTTTTGCGTACGCTCTCTCACGCTGGCGCATCCATGTATTGCGCAAGCTATCGGAATCGAATTAACCATCCCTTTACGTTCGCGCAAGGACACTTCAGACCGGTACGTACCTACAACCAATCCAAATTGTTACGCCGCGGCTCAAAGGATCGTTTCGGGCCCTTGAGCAAGGCCCCCTCCGTCGCCGACAGCGTTCTCTGTACGATCATCGGAGCGAAAACGTCGTCTCGCTAATATACGTTTATAACTTTCGGAAAACTTAATTGCCGATATTGCTCGATGAACTCTACGGATGATCGATTAATTTGATATTTCCGTTTAAAATTGCGTGATCGGTGAATTCGATTAAAATTGAAATTTCATATAAGCATGTTACAACACTACGTTGCAATATCTTCGGAAAAAACTTGTTGTTTTTGAATGTAAAATATTGTATAGCGATGAAAAGTCATTAAAATCAAAATTACAAAATTTTCGAGTGTTAATCTGAGCAAAATTTCTCATATTATGTCTTTAATAGTTTTAATTAATATTATGTCATATTATGTCTTTAATAGTTTTTTAATTAATTTAGTTTTATTTTCAATCAATTCGCATTGTTTCTAGAATCGACACTTAAAAGTATGTAAAATACAAAAAGTAAAATTTAATCTCCGTTTGATTTTATATTACAAAGAAATATGTGTGTATGAGTGACTCTGATATTTCTAAAAAATATGGCATTTATGAGTACGATTTTTATAATCGATTCCGAGTCGTTTCTCAGAATAGAATTTCTAGCAGTTTCCCGTAAAAATGGCATTTGTACGATTCTCGATTCTCGGCACCTATTATTGGTTTCGCCAGCGATACCACTCACGTATCGGCGATCTTGTAACGGCAAAAGAGTATCAACTACGGGGTTATTTCCGGCTATTTACTTCTCTCCGCGCCGCGTGGTCAACGCAAGCAATTACACTGTGCAAAGTTCAGTCTCAGTTGCTCCCAATTTGCACTCGGCAATAGAAAGGAGGCTGTTACGAGCGGAGTGGACAGCGACTGCCTACCCTATTCGCGACATTCGGTGTAAGTGCTTCCGCTTAATTTTCTCTTACGGATATAAATTAGAGAAGCGAAAGCTTATGACCAAACAGTTACGGAAACTGCAATTTATTTTTTTTTTGGGAAATACTGTATCGCGATATCGATTGCTTTAATTTTGTTAAAGAAACAATCGACCTCGAGTCAAATATAGACTCAATGAAATTGGAAAAGGAAATGAGTTATTATAATAAATAATTGACAATTCGCCAGCTTAGTATAAAGTTCAACAAGTTATTCATGTAACATGCTATCTCCAACATATATTTAATACCGCCAAATTTTTGTGAAGAGAGAGGAAATTTCCCGCTATATTTCGAAATTTACATTTTTATCTCAATTTCCATACAAGTTTTATAAACAAAACAGAGAGAGCGATCAGGCAATTATTTATGGCTTGCTATAATGTTTTACCACACGTTCGCGGATCGTTCGTTACACCATGTTGTTCTGTAATACCGCTTAACGTTTATTAACGTTTAATAACGTTTACAGCTCGGCCCGATGTTCAACGTTATCTGATAGCCCTGCGCTACAGCCAACTAACTTTTTAATGGATAATGAACCTGTTATCGTCCCCCGCCTTCATCCCCTTTCCCCTCCAGTCCCACGGATATTTAAATTTGTTGGCTAATTACACGGACTTTATTTTTCGCTCGGTTATTACCGTGATTTCGGTATCGCAAATGGCGGTGTTTACTCCCATAGGGAGTTGATTCAGCCAATTTTCGGGACGCGTATCTCTTTACCCAAGCTATTTTATAATACGATCGGGGTATACGACGGATAAATATGTACTTAGCAGTGTGCGCTGGAGCTAAAACAGCAACAAATAATTTACTGAGCTGCAACTGATGGTATAAGTAATACAAACAATTTTCCAATTGATTGCAAGTTAGTCGATCTAAAATTAATACAAACATCCCCAAAAATTTGTGTATTATGTACATATACAATATATATATGTTGTTTTATAGACAACGCGCAATACTCAAAGATGCAATAAAATAATGTACACAATTTATTAAAGATGTATTAATTTACATTTCATGTGTATTTTTATAATATCGCTTAATTCTTTCGAGAAACCGATTTCTTAATGTTCTCTCTTCGAAAAGGGAGAGATATATGTATATGCATTACGAGCACCATTCTCCTTAAAGGATGACCGGGAGACTTACGAGGATCGTTCTTGTCTGAAAGCGATCACGTGAGAAGCCTGTTATTCGAACTCGTTCGAATGAAATTCCAATCGCCTATACCCGAGCTTTTGTCCTGAAGGAGATCCCGTGCTGGCTTTCAGGAATTTATCGTTATAATCGGATTCATTCTTCCTCCCGCGCGACGTGATGGTCGGTAAAAGAGTCATTACACCGACCAGTGTTTCGGAAAAAATCACGCGCGCTTAGGTACGTCGAGCATTCAAAAAATGCTTACTCGTGCCGAATTTTCGATTTTCGATTGTCGGATTATATTGAGAAAATGCCCCACGATCATCAGCTTTGCTCTAACTGAATCTCGACAGAATTTTAAAATTTGTTAATACAAAAAGCGTAGCGAAAACGGATTGATAAATATCATTTTTCATGAAAACGCTAAAAATAACACGTGGCGTAAACGATTCACATTCTCGTTGTCAAAACAAATAACTTTCTAAAGTTAATATTTTTTTATACAATTTTGCCCAGCAAAATATATATATATATACATGTACATATACACATGAGATTGTGTGCAGCGAGAACATTATTCGTATCGTGACGCAGCCACGTTTCGCGAATACGCGAGTCACCGCCATATTATCGACCATCATTCGACGTGTACTTACAGTGCACTCTCAGCTTCCATCGGTCCTCGATACCGGCTTCCGGCAGCTTCGGATTCTCGGCACGACACACCAGGAACTTCCCCTCGTCCTCCACCGTCGGCGTGAATTGCAGACTCACGCCGTCCTGCAATTGCGAATAGCAGTCATTCGTCTTCGCTCCTCGCTCGGGATACTGATTTATCAGAAGTTCCTACGAAGCTCGCTTCGCGCCTTTTAAGCGGATCGACACGATCGAAATCTTTAATAATCCTTTTTTTTGCAATCATTTCTCGCTGCTGGCTAATCGTTTATTAATATTGAAGCATAAATTCTAACATATCTGTGTTAAATATGCATAACGTGAGAAAATATAAAATTATAACGAAAATTACATCGCGCGCGCTTATTCGTATTAATAATTGGCGCAAAACGGATTTAGAAATATTAGATCGGAGATATTAAATAAATAACTGCTATTCCACTGCTTCGGATAATTGCATTTAACGTGTCAGAATAACTAAATTTAAAATTTATAGCAATCGAATTTTACATTATTGCAATCTTTATTATTCTATCACGTTAATTTAGGCTTGCTTTTGAATTCTAAACAAAATCATCGTGTTTTTGCTTTTTATATTATCTCATTATGAAGATTACAATGGGGACAAATCGTAACGCAAGAAGAGGAGGATAAACGATTTCATAACATTCTCTTGTCGTTTTTCAATTTTTTAACCCTTCCTCTCTCTCTCTCTCTTTCTTTCCGCAACGGGGGAAATTGCGGTCGCGCCGCATTTTTTGTTTTATCGTCTCACATAACTAGCAGCTCGCGCTGTTTACGAGACTTTAAACACGGCGCCGAACAGCCCAGCAAAGCGTACGTTTTATCGTAACAGCGAGACCGTACATTTTTCAAACGCGAACAATGGACGCGTGAAATGTTAAAATAAATACGTGCGTTTTCGTTTCCAGAAATGTGTCCGTATTTGCTCTCACGCGCGTGGTCGCGAAAACCCCGGAGTCGAAAAATTACGGGATGTAACGCCACTTTAGTATTATTATAATATATATTTTCGA